>NC_090725.1:2605169-2625169 GCF_036898095.1 Palaemon carinicauda | reverse complement strand
ATTATATATATATATATATACATAATTATATAATTATAAAGTGACAGTAACTAAATCATCAAAATAGATTGGTTTAGATGTGGTTAGCGAGCACTTGGAATGTTTGTGAATATATATATATATATATATATATATATATATATATATATATATATATATATATATATATATATATATATATATATATATATATATATATATACATAATATATATATATATATATATATATATATATATATATATAATATATATATATATATATATATATATATATATATATATATTTATATATATATATATATATATATATATATATATATATATATATATATATTAAAGATTCAGATGCTTTCATTAGTACTTTCATGAAAAATTCTTTTGCAAATTTTTTTCCAATTTTCATATTTGTTGTCTTGATGATTTAAGATGTCTTCTAATATTTGTATTTATGAATGCAATGCTATTATATATGGATAATGATTTCTTTTAATGAAATAGCTGACGGCAAACGTTGAATGTATGCAGTAACAAATTCTGCCTTTTCCTTCAAAAGTCTATTCCTGAAGACAAGAAAAGATACAGAAAGCTAAAAAAGTGTTACGTTTGTACCAACCGTGTGTCACACGATCGTACATAGATTATTTTGTATATATTATGCTTGTATCTGTGCTCTTCCCTCGCATTAAAAAGAACCAGAATAAACATGTCTGCGTTTTTCCTCTCTAACATTGTCTGTTTCTCGAACATGAAAATTCCTGTTGCCTTGAGGTTTTGTATATAAAGGAGAGTGTTCTTTAATAAAGCTACTCAGTTGATTGGCGCTACAAGTGCTTTAGTACTTATTCATCATCACCTAAGGATTATGGGAACTGATGTATGTGAATGATTTAGTCAGTGTACCAAACTCGGAGGAACTGCAAGAAATGGGTTTTGAATGGAAAAAATCCTTTGAAATAAAATAATTGAATGTGACATTTGGAAAGACAGATGTAAGACTACTATTACCTAGACAAGGAAGTGTGTGAGTGAATCTACAGTAGGTTCTAGTCACTATATCAAGAAACATTATTACTAGACAAAATTATAAGTGGCATGCACATTCAATTAGTAGTAGAGAAGGGCATGATGTAAACATTCAAGAGGAAGATGGTACAGAGCTAAAAGAGAACAATGAGTTTGATAACTACTTGGGATCAATAATAACAGAGAAGGGAGGTACTGAGAAAGCGGCGAGACAGATAGTGAAAGAAGCATAGTGAAAAGGGAGAGAAGTAACTGGAGTTGTTTAGACAAGAAAATGTCATTAAGGCTCAAAATGAAGGTTTTTAAGACCAAAATCAGGCCTGTAATATTCATTATATAAAACAGAAACTTAGTTTCTTATGAGGAAAGAGGAATGAACGAGGGATCCTCGCTTGATGGAGACGGGCTTAGAGGGGGCTAAGGCAATGATTATAGGTACATATGGTTAGTCTTTAGGGCATTGTTCTGCTAGGACATTGTCACTGATCCTTGCCGCTGCCACTCATACATACATACATATACCAAGGCACTTCCCCCAATTTTGGGGGGTAGCCGACATCAACAAATGAAACAAAAACAAAAAAGGGGACCTCTACTCTCTACGTTCCTCCCAGCCTAACAAGGGACTCAACCGAGTTCAGCTGGTACTGCTAGGGTGCCACAGCCCACCCTCCCACATTATCCACCACAGATGAAGCTTCATAATGCTAAATCCCCTACTGCTGCTACCTCCGCGGTCATCTAAGGCATCGGAGGCAGCAGCAGGGCCTACCGGAACTGCGTGACCTTTAAACCGCTTGAAAGAACCGACATGAGGATGATGAGATGAATTGCTTTAATAATACCCCTGGAAAGAAGGGAGAGTCGAGATCTAAGAAGAATATGTGGTATATGCTATGCATGTTGCATAAGATTTTTCATAACTCTGACCATCCTTTACATTCAGATCTCCCTGGACAATTCTATCCTGTTCGTAATGCTAGACAAGCAGATAATTCTAATAGCCAGGCCTTCTCCATCCTGAGGCTCAATACTATGCTGTACTCTAGAAGTTTTATTCCAGCTGTTACCAAGTTGTGGAATGATCTTCCTAATCGGGTAGTTGAATCAGTAGAACTTCAAAAGTTCAAAGTTGGAGCAAATGCTTTTTTGTTGACCAGGCGGACATGAGTCTTTTTATAATTTATATATGACGTATCTGTTTTGACGTTGTTGCCTTTTTTAGAATGATTTATTGTTAATTTGTTCTCTTCATTTATTTATTTCCTTATTTCCTTTCCTTACTGGGCTATTTTTCCCTATTGGGCCCCCTGGGCTTATAGCATCTTGCTTTTCCAACTAGGGTTGTAGCTTGGATAGTAATAATAATAATGATAATAGTAATGGGTAGGAGGAGAATGTGTCATCTGAGGATCACGAGGGATGTGATGAGGTGTAGAGTGGTGTGGTGGGACGGGAGGATGAGGATGACAGGAATAGGAATAGATGGAAAAAGATGACTCGAGAGGCCAACCCTGCTATACAGTGGAACTAATAAGGTCGAAAGAAAAAGAAGGAGGAGAATGATGTACTCTCGATCTCCTTACCCGTTCATTTCTAGATATATTTGTTCATTCAAGTTAATGTCTAAGCAATAATGAATGAAACAAACTCACTCACGGCAGTTCAAATAATTGTCTACTGTGCAAAAGGTGCTTTACTATGAAGCTAGGCATACGATGTCTTCATGTCAAGAAAGCAAGGATCTTCTGAAATTGGTTGCATATTATTTGATATGATTAGACCAATTTCGCACCATTTCATCGTAGTGTTCTCTTATGTATTATTCTAGGATGAAAAAGTATATATATATATATATATATATATATATATATATATATATATATATATATATATATATGTGTGTGTGTGTATATATATATATGTATATATATATATAT
Source organism: Palaemon carinicauda (assembly GCF_036898095.1). Lineage (NCBI taxonomy): Eukaryota > Metazoa > Arthropoda > Malacostraca > Decapoda > Palaemonidae > Palaemon > Palaemon carinicauda. The sequence goes on along the minus strand of NC_090725.1, from coordinate 2,622,205 downwards.
ATATATATATATATATATATATATATATATATATATATTTATATATATATATATATATACACTACGATGAAATGGTGCGAAATTGGTCTAAACATATCAAATAATATGTGTGTGTATATATATATATATATATATATATATATATATATATATATATATATTTATATATATATATATATAATATATTTCCTTTACCTTACCATTACCTTAAAGCAATATAAATTTAGTCTAAAAATAGCGCACACCTAAGTGAAAATAAAAACTTTAGACTCAGAAACTAATTAAATCCTGTTTGCAAGGCTATCAACATCGCATCAACTTGAGGATGCATTCTCTACTGTAAATTTGCTGTTGTTATTTAGAGTTTTACAATTATGTATTGTAGGCGTACTTGGTTTGCTTTGACATAAATTACCTAGATTTGAAATTTATTTTAACTCTTTCATCCCAAAGGACGTACCGGTAAGTTCTTGCAAAACATTGTTAATTACGTGTTTTTATATATTTTTGATAAATTTATGAGAAACTTCAGGCATTTTCCAAAAGAATGAGACCAACCTGACTTCTCTAGGACAAAAATTAAGCCTGTTAGAGCAATTTAAAAAAAATATATAGCAAAATGTGCTCTTACATGTTTTTACATATTTTTGATAATTTTATGAGAAACTTCAGGCATTTTCCAAAAGAATGAGACCAACCTGACCTCTCTAGGACAAAAATTAAGCCTGTTAGAGCAATTTAAAAAAAAATATATAGCAAAATGTGCTCTTACATGTTTTTACATATTTTTGATAATTTTATGAGAAACTTCAGGCATTTTCCAAAAGAATGAGACCAACCTGACCTCTCTAGGACAAAAATTAAGCCTGTTAGAGCAATTTGAAAAAAATATATAGCAAAATGTGCTCTTACATGTTTTTACATATTTTTGATAATTTTATGAGAAACTTCAGGCATTTTCCAAAAGAATGAGACCAACCTGACCTCTCTAGGACAAAAATTAAGCCTGTTACAACAATTTAAAAATATATATATATATAGCAAAATGTGCTCGAAATTTAACCTTATGGTGAGGGTAAAAGGGTTAAGGTTTATTGGGTCAGCTCTACAAGCAATCATTATCCTTTCATGATATAATTTGCTGGGTTATTAGCTGTATTGAATATTCAAGGTAAACTATTTCGTTCTGAATGTTTTATTAAGTATTTATAAGGATAAGGAAAAGTTGAACTTTATTCATTCACCTTGAATCTAGAAACTTGCTCTGGCTGCATGGGTGCTTAAGCAAAATGCTATATATATATATATATATATATATATATATATATATATATATATATATATATATATATATATATATATGTATATATATATATATATATATATATATATATATATATATATATATCTATATATATATATATATGTATATGTATATATATATATATATATATATATATATATATATATATATATATATATATATATATATATATATATATATCTATATATATATATATATATATATATATATATATATATATATATATATATATATATATATATATATATATATATATATATATATATATATATATATATATATATATATATACAGTACTTGTCAATCCCTTTTAGATGTAACTTGATACACATAAGACAAAATTGACAATGACCGTAAATTCAGAACTGTTCATATTAGTTTTTAGGTTGCCGTAGACATGGTTAATCTTATAGGCCTTTTATACAACTTTATTAATTGATACATACATACATATACCAAGGCACTTCCCCCAATTCTGGGGGGCAGCCGACATCAACAAACGAAACAAAAACAAAAAAAGGGGACCTCTACTCTCTACGTTCCTCCCAGCCTATTAAATCTTATATTATCCATAGAAATCATGTACAGACTTATTGAGATAGTTTAATGCTTTGCCTGTTCTCATGCCAATGAATTGGTTAATTTATTTGTAATATGTATTTGAATTAAATGCCATAAAGCTAAGCTCAATACATTTGAGAAATGGAAGAAAGAGGGACCTTGGAGAGTCACAAGTGTTCTCTCTCTCTCTCTCTCTCTCTCTCTCTCTCTCTCTCTCTCTCTCTCTCTCTCTCTCTCTCTCTCTCTCTCTCTCTTTAATGAAATTGGAATATGTATTTTTTCCTATATCTTCCAATGACCAAGAAGAATATGGTTGTTATTGACGGTGGTGTTTCTCGTAGGTCTGCTTGGATCTTATTATCTAGCACTTGTCCAACAGGATTTTGGCGCTTCGTAGTCTTTACCAACGACTATTGCTACACCTGGCGCTCTGTAGTCTTTACCGACGTCTATTGCTACACCTGGCGCTCTGTAGTCTTTACCGACGACTGTTGCTACACCTGGCGCTCTGTAGTCTTTACCGACGACTGTTGCTACACCTGGCGCTCTGTAGTCTTTACCGACGACTGTTGCTACACCTGGCGCTCTGTAGTCTTTACCGACGACTGTTGCTACACCTGGCGCTCTGTAGTCTTTACCGACGACTGTTGCTACACCTGGCGCTCTGTAGTCTTTACCGACGACTGTTGCTACACCTGGCGCTCTGTAGTCTTTACCGACGACTGTTGCTACACCTGGCGCTCTGTAGTCTTTACCGACGACTGTTGCTACACCTGGCGCTCTGTAGTCTTTACCGACGACTGTTGCTACACCTGGCGCTCTGTAGTCTTTACCGACGACTGTTGCTACACCTGGCGCTCTGTAGTCTTTACCGACGACTGTTGCTACACCTGGCGCTCTGTAGTCTTTACCGACGACTGTTGCTACACCTGGCGCTCTGTAGTCTTTACCGACGACTGTTGCTACACCTGGCGCTCTGTAGTCTTTACCGACGACTGTTGCTACACCTGGCGCTCTGTAGTCTTTACCGACGACTGTTGCTACACCTGGCGCTCTGTAGTCTTTACCGACGACTGTTGCTACACCTGGCGCTCTGTAGTCTTTACCGACGACTATTGCTACACCTGGCGCTCTGTAGTCTTTACCGACGACTGTTGCTACACCTGGCGCTCTGTAGTCTTTACCGACGACTATTGCTACACCTGGCGCTCTGTAGTCTTTACCGACGACTGTTGCTACACCTGGCGCTCTGTAGTCTTTACCGACGACTATTGCTACACCTGGCGCTCTGTAGTCTTTACCGACGACTGTTGCTACACCTGGCGCTCTGTAGTCTTTACCGACGACTATTGCTACACCTGGCGCTCTGTAGTCTTTACCGACGACTGTTGCTACACCTGGCGCTCTGCAGTCTTTACCGACGACTATTGCTACACCTGGCGCTCTGTAGTCTTTACCGACGACTATTGCTACACCTGGCGCTCTGCAGTCTTTACCAACGACTTTTGCTACACCTGGCGCTCTGTAGTCTTTACCAACGACTATTGCTACACCTGGCGCTCTGCAGTCTTTACCAACGACTATTGCTACACCTCGCGCTTTGCAGTCTTTACCAACGACTATTGCTACACCTGGCGCTTTGTAGTCTTTACCAACGACTATTGCTACACCTGGCGCTTTGCAGTCTTTACCAACGACTATTGCTACACCTGGCGCTTTGTAGTCTTTACCAACGACTATTGCTACACCTGGCGCTTCGTAGTCTTTACCAACGACTATTGCTACACCTGGCGCTTCGTAGTCTTTACCAACGACTATTGCTACACCTGGCGCTTTGTAGTCTTTACTAACGACTATTGCTACACCTGGAATTGCTGCAGAAGTGTATCCTGTCGACCTTGACAGAAATGTGGAGCTGTGGTGTACTTATAAATCTAGCGTTTTACCTTTATTTGAAAAGCTTTTCTCTCTAGTTCAGCAGCAATAGTTCTCGAATTTAGAGAATATTTGCCAACCATGCTAAGTCTGATTTCGATCGTTCATGTTGTTTTCTGATTACCAATATTTTGCGTTTTATTTCCATAGGGAATCTTTACTATTGCCGTCAATTTCTACGCTTGTAAAGACTGTATTAGCGTCTCGTTTTGCCGTACATCACCATTGATATATAGGTGTTAAACCATAATTCTAGATTCTTTAGATTTAGTCTCATGTTCTCTTGACGATAAAACTGAAACATTCCTGTTGGTAGTTTGATTGATGTATTCGTTAGATACGTTGAGGACACTTGTAAATTCTAATTTAAAAGAGACATGGTTGCTGACCATAATTTCCTACTTAATTTATAAAACAAGTGATACATATTTATTTTCATACTTTCTATTCGCTAGCATCTTAGCAAACAGTTAGTCAGGGACGCTGTAATTTCGCCAAATTTTGATGGAGAATATCGAATCGATATTTTTTTTTTTTTTGGAAACTTGTATAAGCAACCAGAGAAACAATGTTTCCATTTGCCCTGATTCTTATATGGCTTCCATCGTGGATTTTACCAAATGGTTGCCTTCCAAAAAAAAGAAATTTCGTCACTATCTCAGCTTTTAAATAGCCTAGAAATGGGATTTTGACAGATAACAACCATTTTCAAGGTTTAATCTTTTAGGTAACCATGGAGTCTTTACATATCATCACCATTATCGTCGTCATTTTCATACTTGTTCTGTGTCCGCATCCTTCTGTCACTTACTGGTGAACTGGTAAATATTGGTGCAGGAGAAGCTCTCTATTCTGCAAGAACATCTTGTAGAAGAACAGTCTGTTTTGCATTGGCAGCTAACCATCTGAGTGATGTCCTTTGAAGCTGGAAGGGCATCTGCCATGGTTGGTCATCTGGCCTTTGGACTCCTTGTGGTAGCCAGTTTTTAGGGGATCCAGCTGAGGATTCTGCAGAGCAATGCTGGCCTATTCCTACACTGGATATTGGATATGAACTCCCAGGATATGTTGTCTCAGAACTACAAGGGTTGTAGGTAGCTTGTCACTTCATATGCTTGTGGAAGAGATGCCATCACAGTTTGGAAATGGTCTTGATGTAGATACCTTTATAGGTGGGGTCTGCACAGACGAAGCTAGCCAGAGTGGGCAACATAGTTTTGGTTATTTCTGCTTTTGTTAAAAGCATTTGCAGAGAACTGTTTATATCTCGTATCTGCATTCCTGTAGACTTGCAGCCAGGTTGTTCTGCCTCTATGAGAGAATGTTCCAATGTTGTCAGAGCTAGTGAATACATGAAAGGCTGGCAGAGCCTTTTTCTCTTTCTGCCTCCATGGCTCTTCGTATTGGCTCTATCCCCATAACCCCATAGTCCATGGAAATAGACATGTCCTTCAGTATGAGTTCATAGGATATCTGTGTTTGGGGAGAAGAAAACCATATGTTCATCCAATGGGTTTTGCTGTGATGCCTGGACAATCTGATAGATCACCAGTGATCGTTATTTGGGAATAACAAGTCTTCTTTGCTCCTGGTATGCCCTGAAGAAGAGGTTGTGACCAGTTTGTGTGATGTCCTGTTGTAATCGAGTCTTTCATCTTATGTGAAAGGAACCTGCTCATCAGGATGTGTTTTTGTTTGCGTCTTCTCTAATCTGATACTGGAGTGGAGTTCGTCCTTGCCCTTATTTTCAGGAAATCCTCCCTGTATGTATCAAACACAAGAGGAAGTCATCATAATCTCGTGTGAACGACATGAACCTGTCATTGAAGCATTCACTGAGATCTTTAATTGTCACTATGGTTGCTAGTTTCATGTGTTTCTCAAGAGTAAATTTGCTATCGAGAATCACACCTAAAATTTTAAAAGTCATACAAATTTAAAGAAACATTATCAATACTGAGATCCGGATGTTGAGGAGGCAACGTTGATCAAGGGCCGCTTTAACTTCATAACAGCGATTAAATCATTTAGACATCGACACAGATATCATGGCATAGCTATAAGAATATCTGATTTAGTAGAACTCTGTCGTGCTAAGTAGAGAGAGAGAGAGAGAGAGAGAGAGAGAGAGAGAGAGAGAGAGAGAGAGAGAGAGAGAGAGAGAGAAAGGTCTTTCGTGACAGGAGAAACCCATTCGTGGTATTGGATGATACTCAATTACTAAAGAGGTATAGATTTTCACAGAAAGGCATAGTAAATGGCGACTAACTTCTCTTGGGGAGTGTGAAGGGCATGCCCAAACTATCTCCATCTACCTCTGATCATGATCTCATCTCTTATAGTTTCATTTCTAATCCTGTCCTGCCATTTAACTCCCAATATCCTTCTGAGGACTTTTTTCTCAAATCTATAAAATCTGTTGGATATTATTTCATTGTCATTCCATCGCTCAAGCCGATCCCACTAAACATATATAGTCTGATTATTATATGCAATTCCAGGCGATTTGATTTCCAAATTCTACTTAATCTAGCCATTGTCTGATTTGCTTTTTTCAATCTTTCACTAAACTCTAATTCTAAAAACCCTGTATTGGACATCATAGTTCCTAGGTATTTAAATGAGTTTTAATTACACTTCAATATCATGCAACAGGAAAATTTTATTTGGTCATAAGGGATCCTCTTTAAATAACCCAACCAATGGCTCTCCGAACCATTCGCCGAGTCTGAGGGCCGCCGTCTGCCTAACGGGTCGTGTGAACAGTTGCATTTGAATACACGTAAGAAAGCTAGACGCCGGTTAACCGACGGCCAGCCTGTCGGAAAGAAAACGGGTCGTGTGAATCGGCCTTTACTAACGCCCAATGTAGGAAGATCCGTGACTGAAACTCCCTGATGAAAAAATACTTTTTCTCGAGGATATATTCTATCAATTACGAGGATTTTCTGGATTAATTGACGGGACACATATTTCGGTAGTGAGTCCCTACAAGATTGAAGCAATTTGTTAACAGGAAAGGATATCTCTTAATTAATGTCTAAGTTATATGTGATCTTCATACGAGATTTATATGAACTTAGGATATAGGCCATGATACTTGATACAAGATTGAAGCAATTTGTTAACAGGAAAGGATATCTCTTAATTAATGTCCAAGTTATATGTGATCATCATACGAGATTTATGAACTTAGCAAAATGGCCTATATCAGGTCATGATACTCGATTACTATGAGATATCATGGAAAACGAAAGGATTACCGGTTCCATTTTAGAAGACAGGGGTTGCAAAATGAGATCTCCTGAATCCACATGTAAAATTTTAGCTGCAGAAGCTATGCTACAAAACATTATTATAGACAGGCACAAACCCTCAGCTCCTGACACAGAACCAGATAGGTCTCAACCAGACTATGAAGATTATAGGGCTAACTTATTTGACCAAGAACAATATCGTAACTAATTGCAAGGAGGTTTTGATAATAATATGAGAGTATATAGAGTTTTACTAGAATTAAATCTTTATTCTTTTTATTACCCCACTCGCTGGCATAATTATTGTGGTGTATATAGTTTATTGAATTTACCATCTCATTTTAGAGGAAGGATGGAAAGAGAAAAGTCTATAATAAGTTCTTTAAGATTTCCAATGTAAATGGTGTTTTTCGTATTCTGTTCCTAACATTTAAAGATAGAGAGAGAGAGAGAGAGAGAGAGAGAGAGAGAGAGAGAGAGAGAGAGAGAGAGAGAGATTCTTTTTATTACCCCACTCACTGGCATAATTGTATGTGAAGATTGATAACAACTTTATAATAGTTAATTTTTGTATAAGTTAAAGTCAAATTAAAAAAAAAGTGTAAAGAATAAAGTCTTTATATTTCACAAATCCAAACATACAAAATTTTTATTGTCAGGGTAATCTCCAAGTTTTTTTAACATTTACAACTACAATTTTTCTTGCTTAAAAAACCGGTTTTGTATTTAATCATAGCTTTTTTCCAATGTCAGAAGTACTACCAAATGATGATTGTTTTCTTGCTCTTCTCTTAGCTGCAGGTGGGTCAAAGTCTTACGACGTTGAAGCCATAAGGATTTCTTCTTCTGCAATTGTAGAATGAATGAGAAATTATATGAATTATTAGTTAGTAACATGTATGCATAAGTGGGACAATTCTAATGCGTAATTTTCATGAAAATCATATTTCTTTCAACATGTATATGGTCTTGTGTAGAGTAAATACAGTAATTTAATAACGATTTTATTTATATTTTATATTGTTTTCATATGTGCATTGAAGAGATGAATAGCCAGGTCTTAAAATGAGCTCCTCTCATGTAGACATAAGTTTGATATGTAAATTACGTGAGATCTTCGTCATTAATATCATTGTATTCTTTATTCAAGTTAGTATGTGTAGATTTACGTTATTTTTAAGAATTAGCTTTTTTATTTCATGTATTTTGTTACGAAGTCTTACGTAATTTGTCAGACAAAGTTATTTGATCATACACGGTAGGAACAAGGGCTTATGTAATGTTCTTTTATATTTTATGAGGTATTGCGTCATGTATGTGACAGTGTACCACGTGCTTGGAATTTTTGCGAAGAGCCTGGTGATAGAATGTTGTCTTTTTTTCTTTTGGGGACAAAGGGTGGGCGGAGCTAGCTGGGAAAGTCATCTTGTGGGTGCGTTGATATGTATCTGAGAGTTGCCTGAAAATCCCTGATTCACCTCTTGACATTTTTATCTAGTTTGAAACTCTGACGCCCATAGGCCAAGGCCCCCATGCGTCCCAAATCTTTTGGAAATTTCTGGAAGCAGCTAGGTTTTAATAATAAAGGTGACACCAGAGTTAGAGACAGATAGAGAATTGCAGCCTTAAGACAGACAACTTCCCATCTCTCCCTCTCTCGCAGCTCAGAGTATTGTTTTAGAAGTGTTCATTACCTATAGTATGTCCTCTTCTAAGTGACTCTGTGCCCCAAAGCAAATTGTGTGTTGAAAAGATACGTAAGACAAAACGGTGATTTAGAATTCATTGTATTAGGGTAACTGGCCCTGTAGGAATGTTAGGTATTTGGTATTGTGATCTGGTTATCTATTTTAATCAAGTATCAAACTTGAATATGGTATTATTCAGATTTAATTTCAAGCTTTTGTATAATTTTCATTGCAGTATTTCTTTTGTCTTAGTTTAAGGTTTATTCAGATGTAATATTTAAAGTCAAGTAATTAATTAATTTCAGATCGTAGCAGATCTTAATAATAATTACCCAGTTTGGTTTTGAGTGTACTTAAGAGACCTTTGGTTATTCAGTGTTTTATATATTGCTGTCTGGGAGTTATTTATGTCTCAGAATTCGTATATTAATATTTTAAAGTGTAACGGTTTTAATGTAAAAGCAAACAAGTGAGTTTGGAATCCCAGGAGGTTGATTAACTTTCCAGTCGTAGTATATATGATATTATATGTTTGGTTCCCAGTCACGAGCCATAGTATAATATATTTTTGGTGCCCAGATCAGGGAGCCATAATCGTATGATATATATATATATATATATATATATATATATATATATATATATATATATATATATATATATATATATATATGTATTTATATTTTTATTTATATATATGTATATATATGTATATATATATTTATATATATAAATAAATATATATACATATATATACATATATATATGTATGTATGTATTTATGTATGTATGTGTGTTGGTTTGCGAGTGAGCGCGTTTCCCCACCCTGTGTGTATGTGTTCATCTTTTCATTTTTGATTATTTTGTTTTAAATACAAGAAGCTTCACACCTGGTATACTGTAGATGTAATCTTTCTAGAATGAATCGACCTCGTATGGAGATAGCGTTTACTACAGCATAAATTGTAGTAAACAATAGGAAAATACTGAAGCTAACAAGGTTGTTAGCAAGGTTTTATGAATATCAATTTAGTTGGCTGCTAAGTAATTGGATACTAGGACTTGGCAACGTGTTAAGCCTTATTTGTCAACTAAATTAGTATTTTTTTTGTTAATTTGGGCACAGGTTCTTATGTGAAATGTGAAGATGGAAGAGCAAAAATTTCATCGCGATTGGTTGAGGATGATTGCAAAGTTCTTACTATTCTAACGGATTAAAAAAAAAGCAAGAAGAAATAATGAGAAAATAAGAAAGAATGATAAAAAAACAAGAAGAAATAAAGAGAAAATAAGAAAGAATTAAGTGGCTGCTAATGAAAGCATTCAGTAAATGTGAGTATAAAGATACCGCTTGATGATGAATACCAAGGATCGTATAAACCTTACAGCAATGAGTTGCATTGTCCTTTGAGTCTGAATTTGCATGGCATAAGAAGGCCTTATCTCCTCAACAAGAGAGGAACTGATAAGAATTGCCCGAGGCCATCGTTAAATCAGGATAGCATTAGCAACTGTCACTTGTTGTAAGTCGGCTGTGTCACTCAGGTTATTTAGAGAACAAAAAAAAAAAAAAAAAGAATTCTATTCTGCAAATGGAGTTTCCCGTTAGGTGATTATTTTGCTCTTGTCTTTGTACTGTATTTTTGTAATGGTTTTTTTCATGAGGGTTACATATAGGTTTTTTTTTTTTTTTTTTTTTTTTTTTTACGATATGGGGGTGCAATGTGAGAGCTATGCAGTCATAGGTAAGCGGAACCTGTGAAAATGTAAATGTTTTTGGACAAAAAACTATTGCAGGGGATTTTGCTTTAATACTACTACTACTACTACTACTACTACTACTAATAATAATAATAATAATAATATGTGGAGTTAAATACTATGGCTGCATCGACAGAATTCAATTTCTTGTCCAATATCTCGATTCTTCGGACAATTCTTTTTTCAGTATTACTACATTCAGCTAGCAAGTTGGCAAAGCTCATCAGGGTGAAGGATACAAATCAGGTTAAGGCTGGATGTAATTAATACAAGTACAAGTAATACTCGAAAATTACAACAGGTAAAGTCAGGAGTGGGTTGCGACGCGTTTCGGAACAGCTTGCTCCGTCTTCAGGCGAGAAGTGAGGCTCTGGCTAGATCTGGGTCCTTATATATCCTGGCTCTGGTTCGTAGAGAGGGGCCTCGAATTTTGATTGGTCGAGCGGAGGTTGTAAGTTCGGGTGGCAGATGTACGACGAGCTCGGCTCGGCCTCCCAGGCTGAGAGGTAGGAAGGAATCCTGGATCCTGATTGGTCAGGACGCCCGCCGAGCCAGCCAAAAAGTCAGGCAGGCTCCTCTCTAGCTCAGTGGACTGGGCTGAGAGAGGTATCCGAGCTCCCTGATTGGCTGAGGCGCGCGCCGAGACGGGCTCAAAGTCAGTCAGCCCATTCCTACGCTCAGCAGGATGAAATTCCGGGCCATGTTCGCCGCCAAAATCAGCATTCAGCCAGACGATTTCTCCATTTGTAGGGGTGTCAGGATCGGGGTTGTCATCATTCTGGAGGTCTTGTTCTTGGTTCCTAGCGTTGGTACGTCGACAGGATGGTAGGAGGAACATTTCTTGAGTCGTATTCAACGCTGGTTTCTCGTTCTGGATTAACAAAGCTTCCAAAATTCGTAAGCGCCTGCTGTTCGTGGCGCTGCCGATAATTTTGGTATTGGCGACGATGTCTACCCGGCTAATTTGGGAGTTATGTTGCTGTAGTTCATGATTTCTGATAACACCTTGCTGAACGTGGCACGAGATCCTCTTCGAAAGTTTCATGGTAGTCATACCCATGTATTTGGGCGGGGCATCCTCGGACTGGGCATTGGTAAGAGTAGACTACATTTGTCTTCTTCAGAGGGTCGTTATCAGGGGGCGCTGGATTGTTCCTCATGATCAAGTTGCGGGTTTTTTCAGTCTGGTAATAGATGATGAGTTTCACTTTCGTGGTCTCATCAGTAGGTGAAACGTTGTTATTGATGATGTCTTTAATGGCCTTCTCATCCCGCTGATATTCGGCGTGCATGAGGCTTTTGTAGTAAAGTTTGATATCTCTAGATCCGTTGGTGGAGGTGTCGGACCTATCTGTAGTTCTGTCGGACCCCTGGCTGGCGCTGTCGGACCCTTCCACCAAAGGGGACCCATACCACTTGTCTATAACTGTCCTCACTTCACGCTGGACTTGCTTGTTGCTGTAGCCGTTGTTGATGAGGACCTGTGCGACCCTTTCCAGCTCCTTGTGGGTGTCAGTCCATGTCGAGCAGTGAGACAAGGCCCTGCGTACAAAGGCCTTGATGGTCGAGGCCCTGTAGGGGGTAGGACATTCACTTTCGCCATTTAGATACATGCCGAGATTTGTGGACTTGGTGTAGACAGTGGTCTGGAATCCCTCGTTGGTGGAAGAAATCAAGACGTCCAGGAACGGGAGGCTGTTGTCGACGCTGTTCTCAAGGGTGAAGTGGAGGACGCTGTTGTCCTCAAAGGTCCTCCTTAGGTTCTTGATGGCTTCGGTGGAAGTAGCTTTGACGAAAGTGTCATCAATATAACGGAAATAAGCAAGGGGGAACTCGAGTTGGGAGAATACCCACTCCTCTACTACTCCCATGTAGAAGTTTTGTTCCCATCCCTCTTTTTCTTATTTCATCCAAGAACACGGCATATAGTTTATATGCATGTTTGAGTATATTTCGCTATATATATATATATATATATATATATATATATATATATATATATATATATATATATACTGTATATATATATATATATATATATATATATATATATATATATATATATATATATATATATATATATGGTCGTTTTGATATTTTATGATTATGGTCAGCCCCCAGTAATAAGGCAGATTCTATACATTTTTTGAGATGCTTTCATTTGAATGATCAAACGGAATTCCATTATTTAAATAACTACTGCATATTTTATTTTCGTATATGTATTGCTCAGATGATGTTACGGTTAATTTTCGTTAGACTCGACCCACCTCGTATGTTCTAATTTCATATTTTCATCAGGTAAAACTCGTGGAAACAAATAAATATTCTTGATAGATTATCTGCACAAATGCATAATTATTTTAGTCATAACCGACAGTTGTGAGGGTTGTGAACTGACCCAGTTCAACACTCTAATCTATATTTTATGTAATAATTCAGAGACATTTTTATGTTACCATGGTGTTCTTCCGAGAGAAATTAAGTGTCTAGTACAGTGGTAACGTGTTTGCCTCGCATTCGCGTGGCAAGAGATCGATCCCCAGCCCAGGGCCGTGAGTTTAAGCTGTTTACTGGGGAGACTGCTGCTGTGGTAGGGCACCACAGTGGGGGGTTGGGCTTGCCCGGCTGACGTTCTGGTGAGCATCTATTCTGATGGAACTGGAACTGAAACCAGACACCTTTAACCTTTAAATATGTTAAGCCTTCCAGTTTATGTTCAAATCTACATTACTGCCAGTGCCAGAGTTCGTGAGCCCAACACTAAAATGCTTGTTTTAATTGAACAGTGTAATTTGGAGATTTCCCAACCAATAGTTATTCTGATGCTTTTGCTACTCTTCACTAATAAGGTAAGACAAGATGGCATCCTAGGTTACTTGTCAGAACAGAGGGGCAGTGAGATTATGTTTATTTTCAAGCGAATAGAGCCAGGGTGGAGCAAAAACAACTTGAGGGACGTGATATGATTTATAAGGTAATTTTGATACTTTAATAAAGTAGTGACCCATGCAGCTGGCGTGCGTAACACACCCTTATTCTGCTTGCCGGAACAGAGGAGTAATGACATTACGTTTATCTGCGAGTGAAGCAACCTACGCCGAAGTAAAGGCCATTAGAAGGAAGGCAAATCACGTGATGCTTGTGATTGGACCATGTTAAAGATTTAGAAAACGGTGGCCTGTTTTTTGCATGTAAGTAATTTTTCTATTAGTTTTCTTGTTATTTTCTTTGGTTCTGCTATTACGCTAGTAGGTTAGCCAGGGCACCAGCCACCCGTTGCGATACTACTGCTAGAGAGTTATTGGGTCCATTGACTGGCCAGACAGGACTATATTGGATACCTCTTACTGGATACGGGTCATTTTTCCTTTGCCTACCCACACAGAGAATAGTCTGGCCTATTCTTTTCACATTCTCCTCTGTCCTCATTCACCTGATAACACTGAGATTACCAAACAATTCCTCTTTGCTCAAGGGTTAGCTACTGCACTGTAATTATTAAGTGGCTACTTTTCTCTTGGTATGGGTAGAAGAGACTCTTCAGCAGCTCTTCTAGGAAAAGGAAACGCCAAAATCAAGACAGTGTTCTCTAGTCTTGGATAGTGTCATAGCTTTCTGTACTATGGTCTTCCACTGTCTTGGGATAGAGTTATCTTCTGTGAGGGCACACTCGAGCACACTGTTTTATCTAATTTCTCTTTTTTTCTTGAAGATTTTATAGTTTATATTTAAAAGATCTATACTAATGTTGTTAATATTCTTAGAATATTTCAATGTTCATTACTTCTCTTGTAGTTTATTTATTTCTTTATTTCCTCTCCTCACTGGGCTATTTTTCCCTGTTGGAGCCCTTGGGCTTATAACATCCTGATTTTCCGACTAGTAATAATAATATCTTCCGTACATCATTGTTTTAATTTTAACCCACTCAAAACCCAATTCCACAATTACAATGAAAGGCTCAGGTATCAAGCTCGACTCATTGGTCTGGCAAATCTCTTCCTTTTGATAATAATACTGTGGTATGTTTACAGTAAAGAATAACAAATTTTAGACATAGTAATAAGTTTTAGAATAAAAAATTGTAAACATTAAATACAATTATGATAAAAAGAAATGCTTGCTTCGGGAGCAGGTTTGCTTCAAGGTGGTCTGACCGTCAGATGCCCTGTCATTATAAGCACATTATCCAGTGATACATCAGAGGGCCTGTCATCAGCGGTCTAGTTGTCTAAAATAGAGAAAAATCCAATGGCTTCAACATAATTTCTGGATGATAAAAAAACAAGAATAAAGGAAAAATTGAAAGTTGGTATAAACTTGAGATGTAGGCCTAACTGGAAAGGGAGCGTTGAGGCTGGATCTGTTTTTTTTTTCTTTGTCTTTTTTTTTATTTTATTAAGAAAATATACAATTTACAAGTTCATTTTTACAAATACATATTTATATAAACATATAATTTATATTTTGATATTGGTTTTCTTGATGTGGTTTATAATTCATCATTAGCACATACTAACATTAGTCATATTAATATTTACATAACAAAGACTAGCTGATAATGCTATAAATCAAGATTACTATAATTTATATATACTTTAAACTTCAATTATCATTAAGGAATTTCTCACACTAATTTACTCATTTTTATCCAAATTAACATATTCTTTTGTAAAATGTAAAAGACATTTATCCTTTAGTAACTTGAACAATATAAATCTTTGAGGCATAAAGGAAGAGCGGTTTGGCATCTCTCTTGATACGGCAGAAGGGGATCGGCATCTCCTGCTCTCCTTCTTGTCTGATGCATCAGAGGAATTTCAAATGACGCCTCTTTATAGGCTCTCCTGTGTCATAGAAGACGATCTAATGAAGATTATTACTATAGTCCATTTCTTTTAGCGAGGCAAATTTGCACCGACTCGTAGGGGTGCGCTTTTAGCTCGGAAAAGTTTACTGATCTCTGATTGGTTGGACAAGATAATTCTGACCAATCAGCGATCAGGAAACTTTTCCGAGCTAAAAGGGCACCGCTGCGAGTCGGTGCAAATCTGCCTCGCTAAAAGAAATGGACTATAGTCCGTCTTCTGAATGGTTTCTTATAAAAACTGATTAGATTATTGCGAAACCATGATGGGGCATTTACTAGAGTGCTGAAAAGAGCTAACCAGGGCTAGAGGGTTAATAAACAGTCTAGATTAGTCAGAGAGAGAGTGAGAGAGAGAGAGAGAGAGAGAGAGAGAGAGAGAGAGAGAGAGAGAGATGCTCTTTTTGCATTGTTTTAGAAAAAAAAACCGCACTGCCAGATGCATTATACACCTTTCACAGGCAAATGTACGATCCATTTGAAATTTTAGTTTCTGAATCTAGAGAGATAAAGACCATCAGCAGAGTACATTTTCTTTTATTCACCTTTTTCATAATACTGCGTTTAATACCTCAACACATCTGTACATCCTTCATATATTTTTGGATTTGAATTTAATATTATTTTTAACGCAGTGGGGCAGAAAAAAAAATGCTAATTCATTGTAAATGGGAAGCAAACGCTTGAAATTTCTTAAATTTATTTCGTTGATTAAAATCTATTACTCATAGGGCTTAGTATATGGGAAAATATTTTAAATCCCCATTTGACACAGTGACCTTACCTAACATGAAGCATCTATAAAATAAAAATTAAGGGAATCGAATATACTTCAGACGCCTTTAAAAGGACAAAAAAAAAAAAAAAAAGAACAAAAAAAAAAATAGTAGCAATAAAGCTTTCTTACTCAAAGAGCATCAAGTGAGAAATTGAAATCCTTAAATCTGGCCACATTTATTTTCACTACCGTAAGACCATAGTATTTTGGTTGTTAATGTTTATTTGAATAAAAGAAAATCAGATGTCGGTGTATATGAAATTTTCATGAAATTACGAATGAAATTTATGTAGGGGAAAAGGGTACCTGTACCTATACCTTGGTATAGCATGAAATATCTGGAAGATATGGTTCGACAAGGTCAGGAATGAAAATTGTCCATTAAGTTCAACTGTTTTACTCAAGTATCTGCCATCAAACTAAAAATATGAGCTTAACAAGTGGGTACTGGAGTTAGCTGCTTAACCTATAGTCAGGCAGGTTTTCCAGAAATTTGCCCAATAACGTGATGTACGTTACATTTGACCAATACTAAACCAGAATGGTACCTTAATACCCCTGTGAACTATAGTCCATTTCTTTTATCGAGGCAGATTTGCACCGACTTGCAACGGTGCACTTTTAGCTCGGAAAAGTTTCCTGATCGCTGATTGGTTAGAATTATCTCGTCCAACCAATCAGCGATCAGGAAACTTTTCAGAGCTAAAAGGGCACCGCTGCGAGTCGGTGCAAATCTGCATCGCTAAAAGAAATGGACTATAGATATTGGATAGTGAACGTTGTGGCCACTTGTTTAGATATTTCAACATCTGAAGAAAAAAAAAGGGTTGGGTATGCAGTCACACTTCTAGAGACTGACTGA
>NC_090725.1:2592669-2600169 GCF_036898095.1 Palaemon carinicauda | reverse complement strand
AGGCTAGAAGGGGCACTTAGTGCCCACAATCTTTTCTCCTGAGTGCTTTCCCGAAAGCACTTGGCCAGATGGTCTCTGGCGCCAAACGGCACCTTGCAGCAGCCCTTCAAGAGCCCATTGTACGCTCTGATACCGATTCCTCTGCCGCAGCTGGTGATTATAAGATTCTACTTTTCATGACTGTTGCTTCATTTTGATCATTTTGATCTCTTCTTTTAAGGGTTTTGAGAATGACGATGTTTAGGCAAAAGCGCCTTTTTGTAAATGAAAATAGCTCACGTCGTTTGCTTGGCGGGAAGTGAGATAGAATAATGCTATTTGTACAGCAGATAGAACATTTTCTTATAGTTGGGGAGAAAAATTGGGATGATAAGATTGATTGGAAGAGACTTTACAGGAACAGCCCATTTGTTATTGTGAATGGATTACACAATTTTTTTTCACAAGATGGACTAGTTAATCTCCGTTCAGGAAAAGAAAAAAAAAAAAAAAAAAAAAAAAAACCTTTTCAGCATAGAATCACTTTTAGATAAGAGGCATAAATGTACAATGGGTTTTAGGGAAACGAAAATATGTGACAATAGTAGTAAAATGGGAACTCGAAATCAAAAGTATTTATGTATAACAGGGCTACTGTAGGCGTTTTAAAGGAAAGAGCCAAAGTGAAATATCTTTTGGTCAAGGTAGATTTTAATGTACTCTAAGTTTTACACTTCATCAAAATAATTGAACAATAATGGAGAGAGAGAGAGAGAGAGAGAGAGAGAGAGAGAGAGAGAGAGAGAGAGAGAGAGAGAGAGAGAGAGAGAGAGAGAGAGGCCTTGCTTTTTTTATTTTAGATGACTGGTCCATTTTACAGTGTGGAAATAATGCATTTTTATAGTTATATTTTCACAAGGAAGACTGAACGTTCCCAGCTGTGATTTGCGAGTTTTTTACTTTCATGAATGACGGCATGCTGAAATAAATTCTTATGTGGAAAGCTTTCCCATGCTGTAATTCAGCATCATATTTAGGACAAACCCAAGTACGTCTCAATTTTCTTATAACCTTATAAAAGTTGACATTTTCTCAGTGTAGAAAATAAAAGCGTTCAATTTCTCCGATTAAATGTATATATATATATATATATATATATATATATATACACACACATATATATATGTATATATACATATGTACATATATATATATATATATATATATATATATATATATATATGTATATATATGTACTGTATATATATATATATATATATATATATGTATGTATATATATATGTATATATACATACATATATATGCATATATATACAGTATATATATATATGTATATATGCATATATATGCATATATATACAATATATATATATATATATATATATATATATATATATATACTGTATATATATATATATATATATATATATATATATATGTATATATACATACATATATATGCATATATATACAATATATATATATATATATATATATATATATACTGTATATATATATATATATATATACTATATATATATATATATATATATATATATATATATATATATATATATATATATATATATATATATATATATATGTGTGTGTGTGTGTGTGTGTGTGAAGAAGAAAAGAAGGGGACCTACACGTGCCAGGATTCAAACCTAAACTTATGGGTTTTGATACAGAGTTGTTTGGAGTGTCAGGAGTTGTGGATCCTTTGTTAACAGGGCAATCACATCCTCATTAGATGCCCCAAGAACACTTTTTGGCATCCTTAACTCAACTCTCTTTTGTTGGCTCCAAGTACGCCACCCTGGTACACCATTATTATTATTATTACTAGCTAAGATACAACCCTAGTTGGAAAAGCAAGATGTTATAAACCCAAGGGCTCCTACAGGGAAAAAAAAAAGTGTGAGGAACGGAAATAAGGAAATAGTTAAACGATATAAGAAGTGATGAAAAATTAGAATAAAATGTTTTAAAAACATTAACAACATTAAAACAGATATTTTATATATAAACTATAAAAGGACTTATGTAAGCTGGTTCAACATAAAATCATATGCTGCTAGTTTGAACTTTTGAAGATCATTCCAAAACTTGGTCACAGCTAGAATAAAACTTTTAGAGTACTGTGTAGTATTGGGCCTCATGATAGAGAAGTCCTGACTATTGAAATTAACTGTATATCTAATAATACGAATAGGATGGTACTTGACTGATAGGCTAAATCAAGTGAGAGGTACCACTTGCCTTTTGAGTTAATCTCTTAAGACACAAGCTATAGGTGCATCCCCAAAGAGGAAGCATGCTCTGGGCACAGCCACTGAGGTAAGACTCAAGATACTGACCTACTCTTTGGCGGTTCCCCATAGAAATCTTGTTGCACTTGGGACAGTTATTTAGGTAAAATTCAGGATACTGACTCAATCTTTAGCAGTTTCCTGTCGAAATTTTGTCCATCTAACAGGTCTATTAGAATGCCAAAGTTTCTACTGGCCATCTGACATCGAGTGGGTCGTGGTTACGTTTGTCAATTTACGACCAAACCCAGTGTAATTGCCAGCTCTTATCCCAGGTCTTGCACGAAGGGTAACGCCTGCCAGAGCTGGATTAAGTCGCTGGCGATAGGAAAATATTTTGATTAGCGCTCATCTTTGGTGGTCACATTTATGACTGAACTACCCTTTTAAGGAACCACATGGCTCATTTTTATAAAGGCAGGAGCATAGTAAAAGTAACCCAAATATTTACTCCAAATTTGATGTAGATGTCTAGCAGCAGACACTCGGACAACATACTGTGCCATCACTAAGTAATTACGTAAAAACTAATCATGGGTATCTGGAACAAGATCAGAATAATTTAAAAAAGAAAGTATATAATCATACAGGAGAGCTGCAGTAGTTGCAAATAAAATTTTTGCTGTGAGGATTCAATGTTTGTGTTTGGAAAAACGGGTCTATGAGGAGTTGCTATAGGCCATCATGGCACATGTAATATGAATGGTAATGGCTTCAGACTGCTCCCCCTATGCTCTGAGAACAATCTTGATATTTCAAACACTATATTCCAGCTCGAGGAGAATCTCAAAAACACCTGGCTATATCCAAAATCTAAGAAATGAAACAGCGAGACAATAGATTCTTTTTGTTCTCAAATTGTCAGAATACAACAAACAAACTAATTCAAAATATGCCCTCTTCACTCTTAATGATACACAATTGCAGGTTGTGCCCATTTTAACGACGATATACTGGAGAAAATAAACAGGGCCCACATGTTCTGGGTAAGCAGAGGACCTTGTTTGTTTCCCGAACATATACCCAAGACTTCACCAATTCTTCTCTTTGTTTCAGAGGCCATATCAAGCAGCCGGATTATTTTCGTACTTCCTGCTTGCAGAAAATTATCAACGTTATGTGTAAAGATCAGATTCCACACTCACAGACTTTGGAATGAAAGAACAGAAGCCCTGCTCACCAATAACCAACTATGCTGTCCTGGATACATAACTATGCCTGACGAACGGCTCTCAAAGAAAATTTTATACAACTAAAATACGGCCTACGAAGAACTAGCGACCCTGAAGAAGAGGTACAATAACCAAGTAAAGTCAACCTTGAAGAAATGCAAGATTCCACCAAGTAACCTTGATACTCTTGTTCCGGAGAATGAGTGTTTACAACAGATCACTGCCATGAGACAGGGTTCACGCAGCTATTTTGCCTTAAAAATGGAGAAGTCACTCGCTAGAATGAATGTTTACAACAGATCACTGCCATGAGACAGGGTTCACGCAGCTGTTTTACCTTAAAAATGGAGAAGTCACTCGCTAGAATGAATGTTTACAACAGATCACTGCCATGAGACAGGGATCACGCAGCTATTTTACCTTAAAAATGGAGAAGTCACTCGCTAGAATGAATGTTTACAACAGATCACTGCCATGAGACAGGGTTCACGCAGCTGTTTTACCTTAAAAATGGAGAAGTCACTCGCTAGAATGAATGTTTACAACAGATCACTGCCATGAGACAGGGTTCACGCAGCTATTTTGCCTTAAAAATGGAGAAGTCACTCGCTAGAATGAATGTTTACAACAGATCACTGCCATGAGACAGGGTTCACGCAGCTGTTTTACCTTAAAAATGGAGAAGTCACTCGCTAGAATGAATGTTTACAACAGATCACTGCCATGAGACAGGGATCACGCAGCTATTTTACCTTAAAAATGGAGAAGTCACTCGCTAGAATGAATGTTTACAACAGATCACTGCCATGAGACAGGGTTCACGCAGCTGTTTTACCTTAAAAATGGAGAAGTCACTCGCTAGAATGAATGTTTACAACAGATCACTGCCATGAGACAGGGTTCACGCAGCTGTTTTACCTTAAAAATGGAGAAGTCACTCGCTAGAATGAATGTTTACAACAGATCACTGCCATGAGACAGGGTTCACGCAGCTGTTTTACCTTAAAAATGGAGAAGTCACTCGCTAGAATGAATGTTTACAACAGATCACTGTCATGAGACAGGGATCACGCAGCTATTTTACCTTAAAAATGGAGAAGTCACTCGCTAGAATGAATGTTTACAACAGATCACTGCCATGAGACAGGGTTCACGCAGCTGTTTTACCTTAAAAATGGAGAAGTCACTCGCTAGAATGAATGTTTACAACAGATCACTGCCATGAGACAGGGATCACGCAGCTATTTTACCTTAAAAATGGAGAAGTCACTCGCTAGAATGAATGTTTACAACAGATCACTGCCATGAGACAGGGTTCACGCAGCTATTTTACCTTAAAAATGGAGAAGTCACTCGCTAGAATGAATGTTTACAACAGATCACTGCCATGAGACAGGGTTCACGCAGCTATTTTACCTTAAAAATGGAGAAGTCACTCGCTAGACAAGAGGTCTTTGGGACCCTGAATCCTTATCTAACGTATCCATGTAATAAGGCATGTAAGTTCAGGATTGGCTTGGTGAGCCATAGCAATGTACACTTACGCCAGGGGCAAAGGCACCACATCTGAGACTATTCATATTACATTAATCTTCTGCTGTGGAACTTTATATTTCATCATTGTTGAATTGTTCAAGAAGCCAAAGGTTTAAAATCCATTTTGAGTGAAAATAATTTCCAAAGTGACCCAATTTTAAAGTAAGAGATATTTATGGTTTAGCGTTTGAGAGTATGAAAAATCAAGCGTGAAACAGTGACACAGCTATCACAATTATATGTGGTGTGACGGCCAAGAGAAAGGTTATGACTCAAAGGCAGGATGCGATCAACTGAGTAACTTTATTAAAGAACACTCTCCTTTATATACAAAACCTCAAGGCAACAGGAAAATACATGTTTGAGAAATGACAATGTTACATAGGCGACACACAGACATGTTTATTCTGGTTCTTTTTAGTGCGAGGGAAGAGCGCAGATACAAGCATGATATATACAAAATAATTTATGTACGATCGTGTGACACACGGTTGGTACATGGCTCCCCCCCTAAAAATGACATACACCTTTTTTATCCCCAGATTTATTCTCATTTGCAAGTTATGGAAGTTTCATGCCCTCATTTTTCCATCATTCTTTGAACGAAATTCACTTGACAAACTCGATCTTACGAGCTAAATTTCAGTTCAATTAAGAAATTCCAGATAACGGAGCTTCTTTTATAGAATTTTAAGTTATTTAGATTACTTTAAGTAAAGTATTTTTCATATATGAAAATAGTTTATAGTTTACATTTAAGGAGAAACTATTATTGACCTTATTAAATGATTTCCGTGCTGACGGTTTAAATTATCTTAGATGACAGGATCATATACCGATCCTACGAGGTAGAATAAGAACGCAAGGAAGAAATAGAGTTGCCAGTTTGGCCTTTTTCAGGCCAAAAAAAGCCCTCAAATTTGGCCTTTTTGAAATTGGTTGGCCTTTAGTAATATCATGAAAAAATTCGGACCTTAAAATACTATATAATTGGTCTTTTTCTACTAATGGGTTGGCCTTTTAAACCTGCGGTTAATCAAAAGTTGGCCTTTTCTCATTTACAAATACTGGCAACTCTGCCATTACAAAAGAAATCAAAATATGAGTAATAGAGAGGTCACTATGGTGGTATTGGAAATGAAGAATTATAAGGGGGATTAAATAGTGAAAGGCAGAAAGGGTAAAAAGAAAGAAAAGGGAAGGAATAGATAAAAAGAGAAAAGCGGATAAGTATGAACATTCACAGGGTGAGATCTGATGGAAGGAGGGGAAGATGGGCAGCAGAAGGAATCTTCAAGGAGTTTCAAGTTTCAAGTATCCACAAAAACAAATCTCCCACACCTGCCTTTCATTGGGGGAGAGAGAGAGAGAGAGAGAGAGAGAGAGAGAGAGAGAGAGAGAGAGAGAGAGAGAGAGAGAGAGAGAGAGAGAATCCTTCTCCATTTGTTTTGTTTTCTAACCTCTAACATAGCTATAAAGGTTCAAATTGGGAGAGAGAGAGAGAGAGAGAGAGAGAGAGAGAGAGAGAGAGAGAGAGAGAGAGAGAGAGAGAGAGAGAATCCTTCTCCATTTGTTTTGTTTTCTAACCTCTAACATAGCTATAAAGGTTCAAATTGGGAGAGAGAGAGAGAGAGAGAGAGAGAGAGAGAGAGAGAGAGAGAGAGAGAGAGAGAGAGAGAGAGAATCCTTCTCTATTTAGTTTTATGTTTTCTAACCTCTAACGTAGCTATAAAGGTTCAAATTGAGAGAGAGAGAGAGAGAGAGAGAGAGAGAGAGAGAGAGAGAGAGAGAGAGAGAGAGAGAGAGAGAGAGAGAGAGAGAGAGAATATCCTTCTCCATATTGTTTTATGTTTTCTAACCTCTAACGTAGCTATAAAGGTTCAAATTGGGAGAGAGAGAGAGAGAGAGAGAGAGAGAGAGAGAGAGAGAGAGAGAGAGAGAGAGAGAGAGAGAGAGATAATCCTTTTCCATTTTGTTTTATGTTTTCTAACCTCTAACGTAGCTATAAAGGTTCAAATTGAGAGAGAGAGAGAGAGAGAGAGAGGAGAGAGAGAGAGAGAGAGAGAGAGAGAGACAATCCTTCTCCATTTTGTTTTATGTTTTCTAACCTCTAACGTATCTATAAAGGTTCAAATTGACTTGTTCAAGCGTTTCTTGGTCTGTTCATTACGTTGATTGTCATTGTTCTTTCTGGTGGCCTTTCACCCCTATATTGCACAGCTCCGTTATTTGTAATTGGAGCAATTACTTTAAATCATGTAATGCCTCTTTATGCGTAATTCGTAATAAGATAATGAGGAAATTTTTAAACCATCGTGTTACTTATGTAATAAGCCCGTACGCTTTTATTTTTTTTTTTTTTTTTTTCTCTCCGTATTGTTGTAAGTGTTTCCGTTGCTTTTAATTTATTATCCTCCTGTTATTTTCAAGTTTTTATAGTTTATAAATGAAATATTCATTTTAATTTTATTTTTGTTATT
>NC_090725.1:2575169-2577669 GCF_036898095.1 Palaemon carinicauda | reverse complement strand
TCGATTATTTTTCCATATTTGTAAGGCCCTTAATTGTGCATATTTGTTGGTGGAATTCCTTTTTAAATAAGGGCACATATTTCTTAAAAAAGTATGTTCGACGAATTAAAGAAAATAGGAAAAGAATGAGGAGAATTACACATTTTAGAAGTGATTGGTATTGAAGATTTGATTAAAATGTTTGGTGTTTTTTTCGCACACAACTTTGAAGCAATTTTCGCGGGGTTGTGAATACTAATGACACAATTTTCGTGGGGTTGTAAATACTAATGACACAATTTTTGTGGGGTTGTAAATACTAATGACAATTTTCGTGGGGTTGTGAATACTAACGTGCATAGCCTACTGATAACCAAGGAAGTGTTGACTGCATAAATAATAGTATCTCCCGAGAGTAGAGCCTAGAGCAGTACCTACAAAACAGGACAAGAAAGTGGCTGTAGTTTTATGCTGGGGTTGAATTGTACCAACCGTGTGTCACACGATCGTACATAAATTATTTTGTATATATTATGCTTGTATCTGCGCTCTTCCTTCGCACCAAAAAGAACCAGAATAAACATGTCTGTGTGTTTCCTCTCTAACATTGCCTGTTTCTCGAACATGAGAATTCCTGTTGCCTTGAGGTTTTGTATATAAAGGAGAGTGTTCTTTAATAAAGTTACTCAGTTGATTGCATCCTGCCTTTGAGTCGTAATCGTTCTCTCGGCCGTCACAGAATCATTTCTAGTTGGAAATAAGAGCTTGATCTTTGATTAGATGGAAGGCATTTTGGTATAATTCTTTCAAAATGATTGATGTTCTGAGAAAAGGCACATTGTTGTTCATATGGCACCTACAAAGACCACGCTCAACTTCCTGGTGTCATGTACAGTATAGTCAGGTCCAAGACATTATGAAATTTGCTTCATGATTGAAAATACTAATAAATTTAAGTCTCGATTTATAGGTTCTCAGATATTATCGGTAAAATAGAAAAGAATTTTAGATTGAAAATAAAGTTACCATGGGAACCCTTGAAAATATCACAGAAAGTGCAGGAAGGGAGGCTGAGAGGGTATGGACACCTAATGAGGAGAGATGAGGACCACGTTAGGAGACATACTATGGAGATGGAGGTTCAGGGAAGAAGAAGAAGAGGGAGACCAAGAAAGAGATGGAGGGACAGTGTGAGAGGAGACTTGCAGGAGAAGGGGATTGATGAGGCAGAAGCGCAGAATAGAAAAAAATGGAAACGGCTCATCCGCAACGGCGACCCTATATAAAAATGGGAACCAGCTGGGAAGAAGATTGGAACCCTTGAAATGAAAACGCTTTCTTTCCCCGCAGTGGTAAAATGCAGGTCCGGCATAAATAGCATCACACGAAATTGGGCAAGATTCGTCCTAAGAATGCTAAAAAGGATAGGATAAAGATTCGTGATAAAAATCAGCATATAAGTGAGCAAGGTAGTAGAGATTGTGAATGATATAGTGCAAATACGCTTCTAATTAACATTTTGTAAGAGGCACCAATACAACTGGCTGAGATGGCCACCTTCATTCAAGTTTAAGAACAATCTAACCAAGGAAATATTTATACTCCTCTGAATCGGAAGTAGACTCTTGGTTCCAATAAATCAATTGAGAATTCTAGCAACAGTTCTTCCATGGGTGGGCCACGGCAGTTGGTGACTACCCATTTGTATTTCAGGCTGATACTACATTTAATTTCCACTCGCAAAGGGGTCTCTTATTGGCGCCAGCATACTGTTTTATATTCCAGTTTGTGATGGTTTGCCCTTGCACGTATGTTATTGTACTTGTTCATTTGCTTGCATTATAACTTTTGTGCAGTGCGTGTAGTTAAGCAATACTGTACATCAGTGAAAGTTTTAATTCTGCCATCTAGCTTAACCCTTTTACCCCCAAAGGACGTACTGGTACGTTTCACAAAACTCATCCCTTTACCCCTTTACGTCCTTGCAAAAAAAATGCTATTTAAAATTTTTTTTTGCATATTTTTGATAATATTTTGAGATACTTCAGGCATTTTCCAAGAGAATGAGACCAACCTGACCTCCCTATGAAAAAAATTAAGGCTGTTAGAGCAATTTTAAAAAAAAATATACTGCAAAATGTACTTGAAAAAAATAACCCCATGGGGCTTAAGGGTTGGAAATTTCCAAATAGCCTGGGGGTAAAAGGGTTAAGTGTAGTAACGTTGTCACATACTAGAGATTGGGCACTGGGTACAGAATAACTAAAATAAAACAGAATCTGATATAATTAACTATTTCTTTCTCTCAGAGAGTGAGCACAGTATGCTCAACGCAACGAGAAAGGGTCGACAGGGGAGCTTTTGAGGAACCTGGTTTTAAACGGATTCCCCCATTTATGCTATATCTTCATAGATCACCGGCTTCTCATTCAAGAACAATCTAACCAAGGAAATATTTATACTCCTCTGAATCGGAAGTAGACTCTTGGTTCCAATAAATCAATTGAGAATTCTGGCAACA
>NC_090725.1:2560169-2570169 GCF_036898095.1 Palaemon carinicauda | reverse complement strand
GTGGATCCTGAGAACTACCATGTTTTGTACAGTGTTTTCCTGTCTAGTCTTAAGCAACAAAATTTAATGATTATTATCTTTAATACTGATCTGAATATTGATATCTGTCAGTGTTGTTCAATTACCTCATTGTGAATGCTATATAATATTTTAAATGATACTGACCAGTGGCTACTTTCCTCTAGGTAAGGGTAGAGGAGACTCTTTAGCTATGGTAAGCAGCTCTTCTAGGAGAAGGACACTCCAAAATCAAACCATTGTTCTCTAGTCTTGGGTAGTGCCATAGCCTCTGTACCATGGTCTTCCAGTGTCTTGGGTTAGAGTTCTCTTGCTTGAGGGTACACTCGGGCACACTATTCTATCCAATTTATCTTCCTCTTATTTTGTTAAAGTTTTTATAGTTTATATAGGAAATATTTATTTCAATATTGTTACTGCTCTTAAAATGGTTTAACTTCCCCTGTTTCCTTTCCTCACTGGGCTATTTTCCCTGTTGGAGCCCCTGGGCTTATAGCATTCTGCTTTTCCAACTAGGGTTGTAGCTTAGCAAGTAATAATAATAATAAATGATACTAACGATCGTATGCATTCAGATCTCCCATCAGATAGTACTAAGTATAAAATTCATATAAATCTACAGTAACGATGATAATTACAGTGTTGAGAAAATTTGTGATAATAACTTTCTAATAGCAGTTCAGGCAGGGTTCCACTTCAGTGTTTACTGAGAATAAAAAGTAAAACGCCTATTACTCTTTATTCTTTAGTAGCTCATGAGAAACGCCTGTATTATACTTTTTTTTTTTTCAATAATGCAATCATTACTATGACTTGATTTTTAGTATACAATAATAATGTAACTCTTTATTCTTTAGTAGCTCATGAGAAACGCCTGTATTATACTGTTTTTTCAATAATGCAATCATTATTATGACTTGATTTTTAGTATACAATAATAATGTAACTGATGGTAGGAATAATAAAGATAGTAATATTACCATGAAACCAGAGTTGTATTCCATTCACTTATATCACCACCCTCCATTGGTAAGCGCTGGCTGTGTAGACGCAATTATCTGTGAATAGATGGATGCTTTTGCTCATTCATAAATGTTCTAGACAGGTATGCCGCTACTCCCAAGTTTCATTAGTACATTGCAACATTTGCATATTGCTTGCATGCTTGACAAATATGTCTTGCATCGAGGGATCCATGTTAAGGAGGTGCACGGGTAGAATACTTGAAGATCGCGATCAGAGACAAGGAATCTTTTTTTCTCTTTGTAGCTTCTGAAAGATAACTTCCGATTATTTCTTGCGTTTTGTACAGGAGTACCTATAGTCCATTTCTTTTAGCGATGCATATTTGCACCGACTCGCAGCGGTGCCCTTTTAGCTCGGAAAAGTTTCCTGATCGCTGATTGGTTAGAATTATCTCGTCCAACCAATCAGCGATCAGGAAACTTTTCCGAGCTTAATCGGCACCGCTGCGAGACGGTGCAAATCTGCATCGCTAAAAGAAATTGACTATAGTTGTTAATATAACGAATGATTTAAGCTTATAATCAAGTATATGAAAGTATGTCAGCACATATTTATATTTTAAGAGTTGGAAATTGTGATAAACTAGAATATTTAACCAGAGCATGCAGAAAATTGTCGAGTAAAAAGCGTCAAGATAGAGCACAGTCACTCATATAAGTTGGTGGATGTCTGCGTGTTTGAGAGAGATTTCCATTTCACCCCTTTCTGGACGACAGGTGTCTGAGAGCCCGAAATAGGTAGTTTATTATTTGATCGGTTTCGCGCTCCTAGTCACCTGTCGTCCAGAGAGCGGTGAAATGGTAATCTCTCCCAAATACCTGGACATCCATCAACATATATGAGTGACTGTACAGCACTATGAAAACCAAATGTCTCGTAGGTCAGTCAGTTTGAGAAAATGTCTGTGCTTTTAGGGATATAACTGTTAGTATGTCTGACTTGTCATCAAAATGTGGCACGTATATATATGGGCGTTTACTCATAAACAACGACCTCCCTTTCTCTTGACCAAATAGAGGCCTTTCTCTCTCTCTCTCTCTCTCTCTCTCTCTCTCTCTCTCTCTCTCTCTCTCTCTCTCTCTCTCTCTCTCTCTCCCCACGCACACACATTATAAATATATATATATATATATATATATATATATATATATATATATATATATATATATATATATATATATATATATATGAGAGAGAGAGAGAGAGAGAGAGAGAGAGAGAGGAGAGAGAGAGAGAGAGAGAGAGAGAGAGAGAGAGAGCGTTGGCTGGTAAGGAGGATGTAGCCAAGGAAGAAATATTCCTTGACTGTATCAAAGTCCAGGCTCATTCAAGAGATTAGAAAGGCCGCCTGGGGACACACAATGTGTCCGTCATCATCAATAAAAGTATTATTTGGAGACTTAACACTAATATAACTTTTAAATCAAAAAGAAAATAAATATTGCAACCTGTGCGTAATTTACAACGCGTGAAGTCTCTGTTCGATTAGTTTTGCCGTTTGAATGTCAAAGGGATTGCAGTTTATATACTGCTTAAATAGGCATCTAAGTACGCACAGGATTTATCTGAAGCTGTCGAAGTATTCTCATACAGGAGTACCTACATTAATTCTGCTATTAGAGGGTGGGCTTAGCAGGGATTTCAGACTATTATATATATATATATATATATATATATATATATATATATATCTCTATATATATAGGTATATATAAATATATATATATATATATATATATATATATATGTATATGTGTGTATATATATATATATATATATATATATATATATATATATATATATATATATATATATATATATATTTATATATACCTATATATATAGATATATATATGTATACATATATATATATATATATATATATATATATATATATATATATATATATATATATGTATGTATGTATGTATGAATATACACACACATATATTTATCTAATATATGTAATATACATATATTTTAAATGTTACTGGTCGTTTCGTGTGTACCCATTTCACGTGGTGACATGTGAAAGCTGAAAGCTCCTCTACTGTATGTAACCCCCCATATATTGTGCATCTGAAAATGACTTCAACTGTGTTTCAAGTTATCGTCATGATGAAAAATCCTATTGCATGTTGAACAAGATTGAGAAGGGACAGCTGAGATGGCTGGGACATTTAATGAGAATGGATGGAAATAGAATTACAAGGAAGAGATGGGACTGGACGCCTGGTGGGAGGAGATCAAGAGGTAGACCACGTAAACGCTGGAGGGATGAAATTGAAGAGATTTTGACAAAGAACAGCATGCCAACAATAGAACAGCTGAGAAGAGAGGGAATTTTTGAAAACAGAATTGAGTGGAGGAGACAACTGATTCCACTGACAGGCTGAAAGCCTACCTGGGAGTGGAAGTGAAGTGAAGTGAAGTGCATGGCTGAAAGAATGGACACTGCATTAATTTGTCGGAGAAGAAATCATGAAAACCATAGATGATTGATACTGCTTAATGTGGAAGGCGGGGTACCAGTAACGTTTGTTATTCAAATGTTAAATGGTATTATTTACTTGTTAATAAGGTAATTTAAATCTCTCAGTTTTAGTATAGAATCCTCGATGGCTTCGTCTTTTCGGACGCCTTATACAAAATTGGGAACTTTCATATGAATTAATGTTGCGTGGTTACTGTAAAGTCAAATAGATATTAATATTTTTCTTTGAAACGAGCGGGGTTATTACCGTAGAGTTATTAGATGTTATTGAAGCTGACTGCGCTCTGGATCACCATTATTGTTATTATTAGATCTTCTCAATTCATTTCAGAATATTATTAAGCCAATATGAAACTATAGTCCATTTCTTTTAGCGATGCATACTTGCACCGATTCGCGGTGGTGCCCTTTTAGCTCGGAAAAGTTTCCTGATCGCTGATTGGTTAGAATTATCTTGTCCAACCAATCAGCGATCCGGAAACTTTTCCGATCTAAAAGGGCACCGCTGCGAGTCGTTGCAAATTTGCATCGCTAAAAGAAATGGACTATAGTTTTGTGATTTTGATCATGGTTATGAGGCCTACATCGTGGTTTCGGGGAAAATAGAGGGGGTCCATTTTGAAACCACCTGTGTGAATATGATTTAAAATAACCTGTTTCGTAGAAGGCAAGTTTTAAGTTGATTCAGCAGTCACACACGAACCCTCACACATTATATTTGTAAACACACGCATATATATTTATTCATATATCCTGTATGCTATATGTACAGTATATATATATATATATATATATATATATATATATATATATATATACACATATATATATATACAGTATATATATATACTGTATATATATAATATATATATAATATATATATTATATATAATGTATGTATCTATAGATATTATTATTATTATTATTATTGTTATTATTATTATTATTACTTGCTAAGCTATAATCCTAGTTGGAAAAGCAAGATGCTACAAACCCAGGGGCCCCAACAGGGAAAATAGCCCGGTTAGGAAAGGAAACAAAGAAAAATAAAATATTTTAAGAACAGTAACACTTAAATAAATATTTCCTATATAAACTATGAAAATTTTAACAAAACAAGAGGAAGAGAAAGGAGATAGGATAGTATGCCCGAGTGTACCCTCAAGTAAGAGAACTCTAACCCAAGACAGTGGAAGACCAGGGTACAGAGGCTATGGCACTACCCAAGACTAGAGAACAATGGTTTGATTTTGGAGATGCTTACCATAGCTAAAGAGTCTCTTCTACGCTTACCAAGAGGAAAGTAGCCACTGGATAATTACATGCAATGGGTGAAGAAGAATTGTTTGGTAATCTCAGTGTTGTCAGGTATATGAGGACAGATGAAAATGTGTAAAGAATAGGCTTGACTATTCGGTGAATGTGTAGGCAAAGGGAAAGTGAACCGTAACTAAAGAGAAGGATCCAATGTAGTACTGTCTGGCCAGTCAAAGGACCCCATAACTCTCAAGCGGTAGTATCACATATATATATATATATATATATATATATATATATATATATATATATATATATATATATATATATATATATATATATATTATTATTAGTATTATTGTTATTACTAGCCAAGCTACAGCCCTAGTTGGAAAAGCAAGATGCTATAAGCCCAAGGGCTCTAGTAGGGAAAAAAATAGCCCAGTGAGGAAAGGAAATAAATATATGATGAGAACAAATTAACAATAAATCATTCTAAAACCAGTAACAACGTCAAAACAGATACTGTATGTCATATATAAACTCTCGGGCACACTATTCTATCTTATTTCTCTATTTTTCTTTCTCTTATTCCTCTTGTGTTCTTCTAAGTTTTTATAGTTTATATATGAAAGATCTGATCTAATTTTGTTAGTGCTGTTAGAATATTTTATTTTGATTGTATAATAACAACAACAACAACAACAATAATAATAATAATAATAATAATAATAATAATAATATATGAAGTCCTAAAGATGAAACTGGTCAAAATTCACTCAATATTAATTTTTCCTTTGTGGATTATTACGTCTGCGAATCACATGTTCATGCGAGTTTCACGTGTGTGTGTGTATATATATATATATATATATATATATATATATATATATATATATATATATATATATATATATATATATATATATATATATATATATATATATATATATATATATATATATATATATATATATATATATGTGTGTGTGTGTGTGTGTATATATATATATATATATATATATATATATATATATATATATATATATATATATATATTATATATATATATATATACTGTACATATACATATATATACACACATATATGTGTGTATATATATATATATATATATATATATATATATATATATATATATATATATATATATATATATATATATATATAAACAATAAAATTCCTATACTTCTGCGATCACTACGTTGTTGAGATTTTCACGGCATATGAGTTACAGAAGCACTTGTAAAAAAAAAAAATTGTTATGTTCCTAATAGTAAAAAACATCCACAACATATCATCTAAGCATGTAATAACATGTAGGGCAAGTGAAGATGTGAGAAAAGTGCAAAGGTATGTGTTAGTTCCCATCTCAACGAGCACACTCGCCTGCTCAAGGGCCTCTTGGTTATCTTAATCCTCTAGAGAGGATGCCAAAACAGGATGCCACGAAAGGTAAGATTAAACGCTGCACTTTGGTTGCGTTTTTGGGTGCCAGGTAGAGGTCAATGACTCCACAAGCAGAGCAAACCACGGTAGTCATTTTATATTGATGTTTTTGCTGCTGTTGTGGGTTTGTTAGTGCTATTAAATTTCATTAATTGTCAATGAATTCTTGGGAACCTAATTCAAAAGATTCGTTTGGTTCATTTATTTATTTCCTTATTTCCTTTCCTCACTGGGCTATTTTTCCCTGTTGGAGCCCCTGGGCTTATAGCATCTTGCTTTTCTAACTAGGGTTGTAGCTTGGATAGTAATAATAATAATAATAATAATAATAATTGCTGCATTATTTGTAACAGAAACTATTAAAACTTTTTTTTAGCATTAGATAGGCTATTCTATTCGGTAAGATTGCAAAAAGAAAATCCTTCGCTCGAAAATTTCCTCATTGCAGGAGCAGTGGTTGGGCCAAAATTTTGAAAACGCAACAGGAAAAGAAGAGGCGATAAGAAAGGAGAAAAAAATATGAATTTTAACAGATATTTCGATACCTTCAGCAGGCGTCTGGCGGATACACCGTCAAATGTCTTATCACGAACGGAATGGCACTTCGCAAATATAAAAAAAAAGGAAAAGAAAACTATGATAAAAAAAAACATCGACATATGGTGCACCCGATATTTTCAACATGGCGATAATGTGGAGATAAAATAGTACCTTTATGGCGAGTTTGAAAGGGACGAGGAGAGAGAGAGAGAGAGAGAGAGAGAGAGAGAGAGAGAGAGAGAGAGAGAGAGAGAGAGGAGGGGGGGGGGAGGAGGGGAACCACCAGGTGTGGTGAAGAACTTCAATGAATGTGTTTCTTGAGATAAAGGTGTCGCCGCTGTTTCGTTGAACGACACTTCCCCTTTTTTAATGTTGTTTTCTTTCTCTTTTTGCGTCTTGTACGAAAGATAACCAAGAGACGTTTCTTGTCAGTGTACATGAAGGGGGTGTGTAATTATGGAAAAGTTAAATATCTGAAGCATTTAACTTCCTTGTCATTTTTTACCCTTGTTTTGATATCAGTTATGAATCATGTCTATCTGATTGGCCGTTCTTTTTATATAGTAGACGCAAGTGCGGGGTAACTTTAAGTCTCTCTCTCTCTCTCTCTCTCTCTCTCTCTCTCTCTCTCTCTCTCTCTCTATATATATATATATATATATATATATATATATATATATATATATGTGTGTGTGTGTCTGTGTGTTTGTTCTTGCACAAGTACACCAATATATATATATATATATATATATATATATATATATATATATATATATATATATATATATATATATATAAACTCTATATTAATAATATGGCAATACATGGGTTTGGTTTTACACAAGTACATCAATACATACAGTATATATATATATATATATATATATATATATATATATATATATATATATATATATATATATATATAAATATATCTATGTATGTATATGTATGTATATATACATATATATATATGTGTGTGTATATATACATACATACATAAATGATTCTGATACAGTCTATTGTTTTATTGCTTAAGAACGATTTCACTATCGTTTATTCCACTCTGACGAATGATAATGTATTCTAATGTCCATGCCCTCTTGCTTACATACCTGCAAATTTATGCATGTATGCAGTGTATTAAATTCACATGGCACTTGTTAATGATCTTGCATTTAAATATGCATTATTCATTTGTCAATAGCTCCCTCGTGCAATTTAAATAAAGTGTTGCGCATCATTATTAGCACGTATCAGCTCTCACAATATGCATTTTTCATTTCCTTGTGGTTGCTTTCCATTACCTTTGAACTTACATTATACATATAGTCCATTTCTTTTAGCGATGCATATTTGCACCGACTCGCGGCGGTGCCCTTTTAGCTCGGAAAAGTTTCCCGATCGCTGATTGGTTAGAATTATCTTGTCCAACCAATCAGCGATCCGAAAACTTTTCCGAGCTAAAAGGGCACCGCTGCTAGTCAGTGCAAATATGCATCGCTAAAAGAAATGGACTATAGTTGCACTCGTAACTCCAACTTCAGGAAGATAATCATGATTAAAATGTGATAATTACTTATGAACCACTAATAATGATAATAGTTTCAATTACTAAAATAGCTATAATAACTTTTTGAATAGTCATGGCCATATAATGATTTAGAAAAATGAATGGTTCTTAATCTACCTATAGATAAAATGTAAAATTTGTAAGAATCCTCAATTGTAGAGGTCCCAATGATATGCATATATATATATATATATATATATATATATATATATATATATATATATATATATATAAATTTATATATATATATATGTATATATATATATATGTATATATATATATATATTATATGTATATCTATATATATGTTTGTGTGTATATAGATACATATATATAGGCTACATATATGATATATATAGATATGTATGTATATATATATATATATATATATATATATATATATATATATATATATATATATATATATATATATTGCAGTATGTTTTGGTCATCTTCCTAAGCTTTATATATATATATACACACACACACACACACACACACACATATATATATATATATATATATATATATATATATATATATATATATATATATACATGTATATATTGTAGTATGTTTTGTTCATCTCCTGAAGCTTGATCTAATTCGAATTACGGAAGAGAAGGCTGAAGTATGAAGAGTGGAGGAGCGATTATAAGATTAAGAATATTAGTGTAAATAACTCTGATGATCCTCGGAGTGACATTAAGTGTTTGAATAACAGAATGGCACCGGGAGTTTTTGAAGATTCAAGTGCTCCAGTGTTAAAAAAAACTAGGGTTAGTGACCGACCAGTTCATGGATAGGTTTTTTTTAACTGATAGGAAAAATGGGTGAGAGAAGAACGAGGGCAGTTAGCTAGCTAACCATGGTAGGGAGTATTTTGGAAAGTTAAATATTAGTAAGAGTAATGTAAATTGTGGTTTAGCTACAATTTTATTTATGTAAAGGTACACTTTTCTTGTTATGCTCCTAAAGTTAGCATGGTACAAAAAAATTCTTGTTTTACTTGTATTTTTTAATTTTATATATGTAAAAGTACACTTTTCTTGTTATGCTCCTAAAGTTAGCATGGTACAAAAAAATTCTTGTTTTACTTGTATTTTTTAATTTTATATATGTAAAAGTACGCTTTTCTTGTTATGTTCCTAAAGTTAGTATGGTACAAAAAATTCTTATTTTACTTGTATTTTTTTCTTGGCTACCGGCGTTGTATTTGTTGATGTCCGAGTTGATCCTTGTGTATTGCTGAATGGGAGGGTTGGAGAAACCTGGGAGGTTTTGTAGTACTCTTGTATTTCTTCTGTTGATTGATGCTATGTTTTTTACAAATTAACTTCGTTTCCGGGTGTGAAATCTTCATCTCATGAGTCGTCTTCTAAACTTTGTTCTATGCTCTCTTCATCTTTTGAGGAATCCTGCATATCCTGCTGTCTATTATGAAACGCTTTAAATAAACTCCCGATGTCTTTGAATCCTTCAAAATTCCTCATTTATCTCCCTATGTCCTCAAAACTTGCTTACGCAATGACTCAGATTTAAGCTGATGGATTTGGTTCTGTTGTGTTTTGTTCCTCTTCATGGCCCTTTCTACCTTTTTTTTTTTTTTTTTTTTTTTTTTCATG
>NC_090725.1:2552669-2555169 GCF_036898095.1 Palaemon carinicauda | reverse complement strand
ATAGGGTATTTACATTTGAAAGTTGAAAGTCGTTCATTTTGGCATGCGAATGTGACGAAGTTTTTTTTTTTTTTTTTTTTTTTTTTTTTTTTTTTTTTTTTTTAAACAAAGCTGTTTGTGGAGTCATATTCTCTATCCATTTCTGAATATGCAAGATCTTGCGTAGATAGTGCTTTTATAAGCAAAATATTCTTGGGCTTAGAAAATATGTTGTTTAATGTTTTTATTCTGTTTACGTTGTCGAACATTTTGGGTAGTTGATGCCCCTTTCACCCCCAAAGGACGTACCGGTACGTTCTTGCAAAAAACTGTTAATTACATGTTTTTACATATTTTTTATAATTTGTATGAGAAACTTCAGGCATTTTCCAAAAGAATGAGACCAACCTGACCTCTCTAGGACAAAAATTAAGCCTGTTAGAGCAATTTAAAAAAAAAAAATATATATCAAAATGTGCTCGAAATTTAACCTTATGGTGGGGGTAAAAGGGTTGTAGTTGATGCAAATCTTTTTATTATTGCGGATGCTAAATTAGTATACATGATATTTATTGATGTTGCATAACATACAATGTGTATTTCTCTCATTCTATTTTAATGTATTGTCATATGCACCTTTAAACTCACAATATGTGCCATTTTGAAAAGGATTGTCAAATTCGTCTTAAGGATTTAACACTTAAACGTGACCGTGCATCCATTTCTCTTATTAAGTCTTTTGATAAGAATTTCAAGTTATTTATTACCATGCTTTTATTTTTTTCAGCTAGTGGTCTTGTTTAAATTAATAAGGTGCTATTTATTTACATTTAAATAGTGGATATTTAACATTGGAAAAGCCAATCTGGCTTTCACTTCATTATATACTCAAAATGGAACCTGAAATTAAAGTGCATGCAGTAATACCGATTTATCTAAGCTGATAATATAGCCTCAATTCTATATGTAATTTCAGGCGATTTGATTTCCAAATTTTACTTAACATAATCATTGTCTGGCTTGCTTTTTTTTTTTTTTTTTTTTTTTTTTTTTTTTTTTTTTTTTTTTTTTTGGTGGTGGTCGATTTGCTGTTGAGATCTTTTACATTTGTGACGATGATTCTGTGGTAATTTTCTCTTCTGGGGTTCACCCTTTCCTCAACATTCAAAAGAAAATGATCGTACAGGGACTGTTGTTATGTTTATGAAATCTTTCTTATATAGAGTATAATATTATTCGTACTTTATGCTAGTTCCTACCATATGCATACTGTTTTATTAGCACTTATGATGTAGAAATTTCAAGAGCTGATTATTATTTTTTTTTTTTTTTTTTTGCAAATTATATTAGTTTTACAATATACTTTCCTGTATTTAGTTTTCTATTGAAGATAGAGAGTTCCACAGAGACCAAGGTACCATTCTCTAAGACCATAGAAAACTGAAGAAGGTTCTAATTTTGGACAAATTTGTTTGTAATGTGACAATATTTCACCAAGCTTCCATTCCTAAAGCCATCCTAGTTTCTTTACTAAAGATTACAATTAATACACTGACATCATTTAATGCAACATAGTGATATAAAATAGTGATAATATCACTGTATTTAACAATAATGAGCAATTAAGTACATGGTGCCAATCTGGTCGATGATACTAGGATATAAAGAAAGGGAAGAGCTTCTATGAAAATTTCCATTTCACAACAGAAGGATATAAAGAAAGGGAAGAGCTTCTATGAAAATTTCCATTTCACAACAGAAGGATATAAAGAAAGGGAAGAGCTTCTATGTAAACTTCCATTTCACAACAGAAGGATATAAAGAAAGGGAAGAGCTTCTATGAAAATTTCCATTTCACAACAGAAGGATATAAAGAAAGGGAAGAGCTTCTATGAAAATTTCCATTTCACAACAGAAGGATATAAAGAAAGGGAAGAGCTTCTATGAAAATTTCCATTTCACAACAGAAGGATATAAAGAAAGGGAAGAGCTTCTATGTAAACTTCCATTTCACAACAGAAGGATATAAAGAAAGGGAAGAGCTTCTATGAAAATTTCCATTTCACAACAGAAGGATATAAAGAAAGGGAAGAGCTTCTATGAAAATTTCCATTTCACAACAGAAGGATATAAAGAAAGGGAAGAGCTTCTATGTAAACTTCCATTTCACAACAGAAGGATATAAAGAAAGGGAAGAGCTTCTATGAAAATTTCCATTTCACAACAGAAGGATATAAAGAAAGGGAAGAGCTTCTATGAAAATTTCCATTTCACAACAGAAGGATATAAAGAAAGGGAAGAGCTTCTATGAAAATTTCCATTTCACAACAGAAGGATATAAAGAAAGGGAAGAGCTTCTATGTAAACTTCCATTTCACAACAGAAGGATATAAAGAAAGGGAAGAGCTTCTATGAAAATTTCCATTTCACAACAGAAGGATATAAAGAAAGGGAAGAGCTTCTATGAAAATTTCCATTTCACAACAGAAGGATATAAAGAAAGGGAAGAGCTTCTATGAAA
>NC_090725.1:2542669-2547669 GCF_036898095.1 Palaemon carinicauda | reverse complement strand
AGAAAAAAGAACTCACAAAGGAAAATACCATTTGATTCCACACCATAAGCACCATGGTCTAACTAGTTAGTTTTTATCTTCAGGGTTTCTCATTATGCAACACATCGGGCAAAAGGGTTGCCTTGGCCTTTGGACAGTGAGTGACAGAACCTTTTGGTTTGAGTAAATGGAGAACTTTCTAATCTACACCAATGAGTGCTGAGTTAAGGGTAGTCCACCATTTATGTTTTTGGGTTGAACCATAAATGATTTCTTTTATTGTCAAATTTTAATTCAATTTCAGGTGAAGCATAAACTCTGAGCAACAGCTCTTAGCTGAGTATAATTATTCCAAGTCAAATCTGATCTTTTACCCTTCCAAAGCTGATAGGCGTCCTTTTTCTCTAAATAAATGTCTATAATTTTTATTGAACTAGGGTTTGTGTTTTGCTGCGAATTTTAACATATGAAAAGGATACCTCTATCAATTATATAGATCAGATTTTCATTCAAGAGAACAACAGGCTCAAGATTTTACTCGATTGTTACCAATTCATATACAAGAAAGAACGCTCAAAATATCATTCCAGTCAGCTTGATATTTTACATATATCTTATGACATATCAGGGACGGGCTCCCTAATTACTAACAAAACCAAGGCATGATCAAACATCCGAACTACAGTAGAAGACCAACTTTATTTGTTACAATACAAAGAGAGTCATTGTATACTAGGTCTTAGAAGTTATGATTTATTCACAACCTTGATTCAGAGGAAAAGTCCAAAACTCTTTGAAGCCCCTTCCACAAGATGGGGCAAATGCTGAGCGGGCACTATGAATTGCCCGCAATTCTCTCACTTTGAAACAGTGTCACCAGATTAAACAGCCCAAGCCAGGCAGTAGGCACAGGCAGGCAAACGTATGACTTGGGGCAGAGGGCAGAGTGCAGACAACGTTGTGTCAGCCAGCGTCGCCCCTAGCCAGGTGTCCATCTGGGGTCTCAACGTTGGGCGAAGGCACTTCGATTGTTTGCTTGTGGTTTTCTCGTTTATGACGTCATCTACACTCTTGATCGCCACCCATACCAGAAAATTGGTAACAGTGTCTCCCGCCATGCATTTGCCCCCTCGTGTGGAAGGGGCTTCAGTCATGGTGATCAATAGGAGAACCAGAGTTCAACCAAAAGAGCCCTCTCTTTTTTTTATTGTATCTCGGGCACAGTGTTAAGAATACAATTGAATATAGAATCATGCAAGTCTGGATTCCGATAGATGGAGGGATATTGATAAAGTCTTTGTAACGTTTATTTGAGTCGTATTCCTGCGTGTTTTTCCTTATCATTTCCTCGGGAGAGTACTAATGTGCCCGAAGAGCAAATATATATATATATATATATATATATATACATATATATATATATATATATGGGTGTGCGTGTGTTTCTATATATTTCTATATATGTATATAGGTATTTATTCTAACCGCAATCTAAAATTTCAACGTGTTACATAGAAAGGCCCATTAAAGAAGCTAAGGAAAATCAGGTTAATCACTATATTTTGGCTAGTAGACATCAGCCTCTTCTCGGTGAGGGCCAGTGTCTATTGGCCGAAGTAAATGACTTCGATGACTGCGATTTCAACGACTCTCTATGAAAAATTTATATGCGTGTTGTATCCATTTATTTATGTGTAATATCTATACTTACCCGTGATATTTAGAGTATTTATGTGTAATATCTATACTTACCCGTGATTTTTAGAGTATTTATGTGTAATATCTAGACTTACCCGTGATATTTAGAGTATTTATGTGTAATATCTATACTTACCCGTGATATTTAGAGTATTTATGTGTAATATCTATACTTACCCG
The DNA here is from genome assembly GCF_036898095.1 of Palaemon carinicauda. NCBI lineage: Eukaryota > Metazoa > Arthropoda > Malacostraca > Decapoda > Palaemonidae > Palaemon > Palaemon carinicauda. Next base: position 2,545,812 of record NC_090725.1, on the reverse strand, counting down.
TGATATTTAGAGTATTTATGTGTAATATCTTTACTTACCCATGATTTTTAGAGTATTTATGTGTAATATCTATACTTACCCGTGATATTTAGAGTATTTATGTGTAATATCTATACTTACCCGTGATTTTTAGAGTATTTATGTGTAATATCTATACTTACCCGTGATATTTAGAGTATTTATGTGTAATATCTATACTTACCCGTGATATTTAGAGTATTTATGTGTAATATCTATACTTACCCGTGATTTTTAGAGTATTTATGTGTAATATCTAGACTTACCCGTGATATTTAGAGTATTTATGTGTAATATCTATACTTACCCGTGATATTTAGAGTATTTATGTGTAATATCTATACTTACCCGTGATATTTAGAGTATTTATGTGTAATATCTTTACTTACCCATGATTTTTAGAGTATTTATGTGTAATATCTATACTTACCCATGATATTTAGAGTATTTATGTGTAATATCTATACTTACCCGTGATATTTAGAGTATTTATGTGTAATATCTATACTTACCCCATGATATTTAGAGAATTTTCAGTTCTGGAGAAAGGAAATTCTAAGTAATTTTTCAAGTGGATCGGGCAGGAAATACTTCAATTATCTGAAATTTAATAGACAGACAAACGTTTCGTTTATCTTCATTACTTTCAAGCATTCTGTTGTGCTTAAAAATGTGTGTGTGTGTGAGAGAGAGAGAGAGAGAGAGAGAGAGAGAGAGAGAGAGAGCCTTCAAAAGTGATCAGTTAAAGATTTTCGTATAAGGATCCAGTCTCTTCTCTTTGTTTTTTGAAGAGGATCGTGGATGGCTTGTACTTGACTGTCACTTTTGCATGTATTATAATGCTCTAGTTTGTCTATGGGTGATTGATATATAAAGTGGAGATAATGCGATTAATGAATATTTTTATTGTATTCAAAATCCTATTGAGTAGGAAGCCTAATGCCCTCATCTACCCCAGCCTTCACTGATAAATCAAATATTATGAAATTAGAATAACGACTAATTGTTAATTCTATTGTGATTTTGTTACCCAGACCTTAGAACTCTGTGGTCAACCTGCTAATTGATGTTTATAATATATCACTGATATTGCATATCTCATCTTTTTTTTTTTCCGATGTCAAAAGTGTAAGATCACTGTACCCTTATTGTAACTCTGTACATGGCTTTTGCTGAAATAAAGATTATTATTATTATTATTATTATTATTATTATTGTGCAAGCCAAGGAACCGATAAGCAAGTGTTTAAGGCTTTTGAAATACGAAAGGTTAAATTTGACATATTTAACGCTTAATTCTCAAGAGCCACAAACCCATTTTTTACTTTTTTTAATATTTTTGTAGAAATCTTTACTGAAACACTGCTTATTTATTTACCTACTTGTTTATTTGTGTATTATTCCTTTATTTTTTAAAATAAATGCAATCTCCAAACGAATGGTTAAATTTGACATATTTAACGCTTAATTCGCAAGAGCCACAAACCCATTTTTACTTTTTTTATATATTTTGTTGAAATCGTAACTGAAACACAGCTTATTTATTTACCTACTTGTTTATTTGTGTATTATTCCTTTATTTTTTAAAAATAAATGCAATCTCCAAACCTATTTGACATTAAGGAAAATGCGCCACACACATTTATTATTTCGGTTAACCTTTGTCCCAACTTTGTGAATGATGTGCGGTTAAACTTACTTTATTATACCGTTATTAGACTGATTGTAATGCATAACGTTAAGTTATATCATAGTTTTCTTGATTTTCCTAAGCTGTTTCGCCCATAAAAATACTTTATCACAGTTTTCTTGATTTTCCTAAGCTGTTTCGCCCATAAAAATACTTTATCACAGTTTTCTTGATTTTCCTAAGCTGTTTCGCCCATAAAAATACTTTTATCACAGTATAGCTCTTTCTTTATTAAGGCTTTTAGGTTTTTTGTAACTGATTGAATTTCCTTTATTGACTACAAATTGATAATAGTTATCACAAATAAATTATTGAACCAATACTTTTGCTCTTAATTTTGTCGCTAAAAGTCACAGGGGAGAGAGTTGGAGAGGGTGATGGGGTTTAGACTATGTAATTCTTAGAATTTAACACCTACGTAGTTTTCTCTCTCTCTCTCTCTCTCTCTCTCTCTCTCTCTCTCTCTCTCTCTCTCATATTTTTCTTTTGAGATTAATTGATCCGGTCTCTATATCTATCTATCTATCTCCTTCTCTCTGTCTTTCATTTTTCTTTTGAGGTTATGTGATCCGGTCTCTATTTCTATCTCTCTCTCTTTCTCTATTTCTCTTTCATTTTTCTTTCGACGTTGATTGACCCCACCCCCCTCTCTCTCTCTCTCTCTCTCTCTCTCTCCCCCTCTCTCTCTCTCTCTCTCTCCTCTCTCTCTCTCTCTCTCTCTGATATGGTTATATCGTTACTAACCGTTTGCTGTTATCCGACCCCATGCAATGTATGATAGATATATATTTTACCTGTATGGTCTTTTAAGGTTGTTCCTTTTCCTCAGACTTTATTCTTGGATGTGTGGTAGATACGTATCTTGCACTCCAAAACAGCATTTTTAACGGCAAAATCTTGAATAGAATTCAGTTAACCAGACATTTTAAAGAAATTTTGACTTGAACTTCTTGGTGTATTTCATACACTGTAAATACATTCAGAGGCACACACGTAATTTCAATGCAAAAAAAAAAAAAAAAAAAAAAAAATTCACCATGAGACAAATCCACTTCCTTATGAAATCAAGACGTTGGATAAGGTCCATATTGTTTTAAAGATACTTTATTCGGTAGTAATATACAACAGAAATAAGTTTTTTTTTAATAGAAGCAAGGACTAACTTTACACTTCATTTTCATTGTAGTGCCATAGCCTCTGTACCATGGTCTTACACTGCCTTGGGTTAGAGTTCTCTTGCTTGAGGGTACACTCTGGCACACTCTTCTATCTAATTTCTCTTCCTCTTGTTCTGTTAAAGTTTTCATAGTTTAAATAGGAAATATTTATTTTAATATTGTTACTATTCCTAAAATATTTTATTTTTCCTTATTTCTTTATTTCCTTTCCTCACTGGGCTATTTTCCATGTTGGGGCCCCTGGGCTTATAGCATCC
>NC_090725.1:2532669-2535169 GCF_036898095.1 Palaemon carinicauda | reverse complement strand
CAATGATTTCACGGACAGTTGCAATGCGTCGCTTGAGAGGAATGATGATAGAGAAGGATATTTACGTACATGGATTCCCTGAGGAGAATTATATGTCTGAAAGGGGGTATCCCATGAAGTAATGGAAACTAAAGAATGGTTTCAGTTATGCAAAAAAGGAAGTGATTTATGGTCATTGGGGTAATTCGCTGTGCACTATTTCAGTGACAATGTCACATTGAAAATCCTCTCATATATGCATTTTTTTATGTTTGAATAATTGAAATCTAATGTCCGTGTTTGCTGACCACGTCAATGGAACCTTAAATGTAAAGTTCTGAAGTTTCTTTAATTCTATTTTTTTCTGACCTTTACTTAGAGAAATTTTAAGCCCCTCTATCATTTTGATTTTATACTTGCATCAAAAATGCACTTGGTGAATATTAAAGTTTAGAATATGTTAAGTTTTAGATAATTCTTGTAAGGCTAATGAATAATTTAAAAATGTTTTGTTGATTAAGAAAAACTGGTAAAGTTCTGAAATTTCTTTAATTATATTTTTTTCTGACCTTTACTTAGAGAAATTTTAAGCCCCTCAATCATTTTGATTTTATACTTGCATCAAAATATAAAATGCACTTGGTGAATATTAAAGTTTAGAATATGTTAACTTTTAGATAATTCTTGTAAGGCTAATGAATAATTTAAGAATATTTTATTGATTAAGAAAAACTCTAATTCACATAAAAAATATTAAATGGGTTAAGGTGGATATTGTTATGTATCTGCAAATTTTTTAGGGGTAAATTTTTCGTTATATTTAATTAATAAGAAATAAGTAACTTTAGTGTTAAAGATGCATTCTTGCAATACAATAAGAAAATAATTGATTGTAATAATGATTGGTGCATATCTAGAAGCACTGAAACAGAGAGAGAGAGAGAGAGAGAGAGAGAGAGAGAGAGAGAGAGAGAGAGAGAATGCCTTTTATCTAGTTGGGAGAAATTATTTTGTGATTCTTTTTTTGTAATTTCAATGATGATAGATATTAACACAGAACCAACCCCTGCATGAGAAATACGACCTGGAAAATTTGACATAAGTGATTCTGATATTTTTAATCATCTCGTTTCTGAGGATATTCATTCTATAATTGTACCCTGAGTAAAAAGTAAAGGGTATGAAGAAGTACTAATTGTATCAAATCATGCGCTTATTAGAGTGCAACAATTAAATCTCGAAGTACTAATTGTATCAAATCGTGCGCTTATTAGAGTGCAACAATTAAATCTCTAAAAGTACTAATTGTATCAAATCGTGCGCTTATTAGAGTGCAACAATTAAATCTTGAAGTACTAATTGTATCAAATCATTCGCTTATTAGAGTGCAACAATTAAATCTCTAGAAGTACTAATTGTATCAAATCGTGCGCTTATTAGAGTGCAACAATTAAATCTCTAGAAGTACTAATTGTATCAAATCATGCGCTTATTAGAGTGCAACAATTAAATCTCTAGAAGTACTAATTGTATCAAATCATTCGCTTATTAGAGTGCAATAATTAAATCTCTTGAAGATGAGTTGTTTCCTTTTGAAACTGATAGTCAGGATGGACAAGGAAGTAACCACTGTACCAACCGTGTGTCACACGATCGTACATAGTTCATTTTGTGCTTATATCTTCGCTCTCCCCTCGCACTAAAAAGAACCTGAAAATTCATGTCTGCTTTTTTCCTCTGTAACAGTGTCAATATTTGAACATGAAAATTCTTGTTGCTTTGAGATTTTGTATATAAAGGAGAGTGTTCTTTAATAAACTAACTCGGTTGCTTTCACACTGCCTTTGAGTTCACAACCTTCTCTCGGCTCCGTCACACCACCATTCCAATAGAAGGTGATTGGCAAATCAGAGCAGATAAGGGGACGCCATTGACAAAAAAAAAAAAAAAAAAAAAAAAAAAAAAAAAAAAAAAAAAAAAAAAAAAAAATTACAACCGCAGGGAACGAAAGTCGGCAACAGAGATGCTTTGTTAAAATCGTGGGACCTTTTACGGGATAATCGGGTTAAAAGCCATACCCTACGTAGAGGTTTCTCTTGTTAGCTCGTTAAGGATGTTGTGCAAGACTTGACCGATCTTTCACTTGTTCGGGGACAGGATATTGGAGTTTCAAATTTTATTGGGCAGATGTGGGAAAGGGCGCGGATAGGAGTAAAGGGCAATGTGGTAATATGTTGGAATTTAAGATGTTTCCAGATTAGTATTTATATAATAGTGTTTAGAATCGTCCTATGACCTAACAGAAAAAGGAATTTGTGACGGTGCCGAGAGAAAGGTATATAATGCTTGTATCTTCGCTCTTCCCTCGCACTAAAAAGAACCAGAATAAACATGTCTGCGTGTTGCCTATGTAACGTTGTCATTTTCTCGAATATGTAATTTCCTGTTGCCTTGAGGTTTTGTACATAAAGGAGAGTGTTCCATAATAAACTAACTCAGTTGCTTTCACACTGCCTTTGAG
>NC_090725.1:2517669-2527669 GCF_036898095.1 Palaemon carinicauda | reverse complement strand
GGGTAAAGGGATGGCTTCTGTGAAACGTACCAGTACGTCCTTTGGGGGTAAAAGGGTTAAGTCAGTGTTTTCCAACCTTTTTAAATGATTACCCCAAAATTTTATTTCCAACTACTCAATTCCCCCATTGAACATATACCCGGTAACATCGGATGTTTATTTGCAGCCACCTGATGAACTGTATGGATCATGTAGCCCGCTATTGGCTGCTTATAGTTAAGGATCCAAAACAAATGCAAACTTTCCACTGTAATGGATATCAAAATGAACCATCATCAGTGAATAACTCAATTTCAGAACATCTTGATTACCCCAAAAATATGGGTCCATTACCCCACTGGGGTAATTTACCCCAGGGTTGGGAAATACTGCATTAAGTGATTGTTTTTCCTTCGTAGAAAGATCAGAAACAGCATGCCAAAATTATGTACTATACTCCGCTGTCCTTCATTTCGCTTAAGCTAATTTTTTTACCACTTTATTAACATCTTAACCTTTCAACCTTTCACTTCTTCTTCTTCTTCTTCTTCTTCTTCTTCTTCTTCTTCTTCTTCTTCTTCTTATTATTATTATTATTATTATTATTATTATTATTATTATTACTTCCTAAGCTACAACCCTAGTTGAAAAAGCAAGCTGCTATAAGCCCAGGGGCTCCAACAGGGAAAATAGCCCAGTGAGGAAAGGAAACAAGGAAAAATAAAGTATTTTAAGAAGAGTAACATTAAAATAAATATCTCCTAAATAAACTATAAAAACGTCAACAAAACAAGAGGAAGAGAAATAAGATAGAATATTGTGCCTTAGTGTACCCTCAAGCAAGAGAACTCTAACCCAAGACAGTGGAAGACCATGGTACAGAGGCTTACAGTAGATACACTTCGAAAACCATTTTATTTCATTCACATTCAGAATCCACGTTTCATTTCCATCCCTTGATATATTCTCATTTTGGCTTTCATAGTTACGTAGCAGTCCTTTGCTCACCCCATTTTTTGTTTTCGGCTCTTTACAAATTCTGGGACTCCTCATCTCTTGAATAACATCATATGTTTAGTTTACTTCCAAATACCTATAAGAATCAACCATTAACACTCTTCCACATTCATACCAACGTCAATTTTCTCTGTTCTGGCTTCTATTTACGTTCATAACCTAACTCTTGTTTACATCACGGTCCAGATATACCAGGTCAGCCAGACAGCGTACCGATTTTAAGCCTCTTCTGCACACCTACATCATCTGAAGGGGCTTAGTGTTGGCGAGACCCATTAAGAACGTAGATCTATCACACAGTCAATGTAAATAAAACAACATTTTACCTTTGGAAAATATTTTATTAAGTTACAACTCTCATTTTTTTTCTTAGACCTTGGTTTACATATACGCTGAAGTTTCTCTTTTACTTGTTTCTGCATTTTTTTCACAAAACTGCATTATTTGCAAAAATTTACCATCCCGTCTTCCATTAATAACACTTTCTTATCTCACAAACCTATACTCAAGTCTAATTTGTTTGCCTGACATCTCTTATCAGCCCAATTTCATATGAAAAGTCACTCTCCTGTCTTTATATATTTTAACACTCGTTTCACTTGTATCATAAAAGCATTAGATCATTTTCAACAACTTTTATTTTTATTTCATTCAACCCACGCACTCTTCATTATCTCTTCGTTTATTTTATCCTAATCCTTTTAAGGTTCATGTGACACGATTACTATTTTTTTTTTTTTTTTTTTTCTCCTGGGATGCGTTATTCATTAACTTTTTTTTTGTGGAGCAGCTTCAAATCTCTGGATCCTTTTCAAAGGTGTTATTATTATTATTATTATTATTATTATTATTATTATTATTATTATTGGTTGCTAACCTACAACCCTAGTTGGAAAAGCAGTATGCTATAAGCCCAGGGGCTCCAACAGAGAAAATAGCCCAGTGAGGAAAGGAAACAAGGAAAAATAAAATATTTTAAGAACAGTAACAATATTAAAGTAAACATTTCCTATAAAAACTATAAAAATTTTAACAAAACAAGAGGAAGTGAAATTAAATAGAATAGTGTGCACGAGTGTACCCCCAAGCAAGAAAACTCAAACCCAAGACAGTGGAAGACCATGGTACAGAGGCTATGACACTACCCAAGATTAGAGAATAATGGCTTGATTTCTGAGTGTCCCTCTCCTAGAGGAAAGTGGTCACGGAACAATTAAAGGGCAGTAGTTAACCCCCTTGAGAGAAGAAGAATTGTTTGGTTATCTCAGTGTTGTCAGGTGTATGAGGACAGAGACAGAGGAGAATATGTAAAGAATAGGCCAGACTTTTCGGTGTAGGCAAAGGGAACTGAACCGTAACCAGAGAGAAGGATCCAATGTAGTACTGTCTGGCCAGTCAAAGGGCCTCATAACTCTCTAGCGATAGTATCTCAACGGGTGGCTAGTGCCCTGGCCAACGTACTACCCACTACCTGCTGGAATAGAATAGAGATTCTTTGTGGAACGCGTTGACTGTGTATTCGACCATGGGGTTTAGTTTATTAATTTTTTTTTTTTTTTTTTTTTCTTTTTTTTTTTTTTTTATAGAGGAGCCTTGCCTGCAATGTTTTGACCCCTGGGAATGATTTGTACCCAGTAACAGGTGGATGAACGGGTTGGTAGTAGGCCAAACATGAGAAAAGGCGCGTGCTCAGATTGGCTGATTGCTCCTTTCAAAGTATGGCGGGAATTGCCAATTTTTTTGGTCATTTGATATGTAAATACATTTATTCTTAAAATGAGAAAGAGAGAGAGAGAGAGAGAGAGAGAGAGAGAGAGAGAGAGAGAGAGAGAGAGAGAGAGAGAGAGAGAGAGAGAGACTTTACCGCTGGAAAAAAAAGGTGGATTACGTTGTTACTCTTCCTAAAAAAATATTTTTCCTTGTTTCCTTTCCTCACTGGGTTATTTTCCCTGTTGGAGCCCCTGGGCTTATAGCATCCTGCTTTTCCAACTAGGATAGGGTTGTAGCTTAGCAAGAAATAATAATAATAATACCTGGTCGAAATGTCAAAGAAAGTTTGTTTTTAGTCCATAATAATACTAGAAAATGTTTGAATAGGCACAGAGACTGTTGAAAAGTGTCTTTAGGAATTTAGGAAGGGCAATAATAATTTCTGAAGAATTGTCACCAAAGACCACTCTCTGATAAATAAGCTATGAAAGAACACAAGTGATTGACATGTAAAAGCAATTGAAATAAATGTTAGGAATGATTAGCAGAATTATCGGATTTAAGTAAGAAAACTACAAGGAAGATTGGAGTTGCTGCATGGTTATATCGCTAAAGGAGCCTGTACACGTTCAAAAAAAGCGTCGAAATTTTGCATCAAAATTTTGATGCAAAATTTGAGTGTGTGTAGGACGTTTTGATGTCAAAAAAAGATTTGAAGCAAAGTTTTGACATCAAAACGTCCTACACACACTCAAATTTTGCATCAAATTTTTTATTTCAAAATTTTGAAAAAATTTCGACGCTTTTTTTGAACGTGTATGGGCCCCTTTAGGCTGGAAAAAGGTAAAAGTAACACCTGGGTCCGATTAGTGTGGTTATCGGCTTTTGTAGACGGGAAAAGTGTAAATGCTAGAAAATATAGATGGATCAGAGGTAGGAAGGAAAGGTAATTTGGCCGCTCGGCCATCGTCCAAAATAAAAATGGGATAAGTGTGACTGCCGAGAGAAAGGTTATGACTCGAAGGCAGGATGCAATCAACTGAGTAACTTTATTAAAGAACACTCTCCTTTATATACAAAACCTCAAGGCAACAGGACATAACATGTTCGAGAAACAGACAATGTTAGTGAGGAAAAACGCAGACATGTTTATTCTGGTTCTTTTTAGTGCGAGGGAAGAAAACAGATACAAGCATAATATATACAAAATAATTCATGTACGATCGTGTGACACACGGTTGGTACATAAGTCTGCCACAATCCTTAAATACAGTTAAAGATTTAAGCCCATAAGAAAGTCTTATTTGGTGTGTATTATGTCGGTTGAATATATGGCAGTCCGAGGATTATATTTCTCTTTGCTTCTATAGTCCATTTCTTTTAGCGATGCAGATTTGCACCGACTCGCGGCGGTGCCCTTTTAGCTCGGAAAAGTTTCCTGATCGCTGATTGGTTGGACGAAATAATTCTAACCAATCAGCGATCAGGAAACTTATACTGAAGTTCATTCTCAAGCAGCACGAATTCTGAGTTAGGGTATTTGCCTTCCTTGGTGTCCCCTCGATGTTGTTTGGTGATGTTTTAGGTATTTTATTCTCTTATTTGATTGGTACCTTCATTACGAGATAAATTCGCATTTTTTATAAAGTGGATTAAAGGATCTAGTAATCATGTTAATACTATCCTCATGTGGAGGGCTCTGTCTTCTTACTGGGTTGAAGACATTTCAAGGCTTTCTTCTGCTTTTCAAGTTAAGTGAAATACTTTCATGTGTGTGTGTATATATATATATGTATATATATATATATATATATATATATATATATATATATATATATGTATGTATACACTGTACAGTATATATATACTGTATTACAGTACACACACATACATATAGTATGTTATATCAGAGATGTTTTGTATACTAACCCGTCTTAAGTTACATTACTCACCAACAATTGATATGCTATTTTCCTTCTTTCCTTAATTTTCTCTGTCATATTAATGATTAATTCAATTTAATTATTGCCTCTTAGCTGTAGAATGACTTGAAATATATTTTCTACAGGGACAGAAGTAGAATATTATTGAATCTGTGTGTTTATGTGTATAGGGCTTCTAGGTTCTCTCGTCAGTGAAGAATTTTTTTAATGTCACAAAACTATATTGTATATGTTTGTTCCTTCCCTATACTTTTGTTCTCTTTGAGGTGTGTTTATTGATAAATGTGTAGCGAAAACAGTTTTTGGGGTTTCAAGATTTTTGTTGGAGTTTCAAAAGACCTACGTGTTTTTTAACAGTCACTGCAAGGTCTATATATACCAGGTCAGCCAACGCGCAGCTTAACCCATTACAGCCTAGCGGCTGTGACGTCAAGCTTCCCCGTCTCACACACGTGGGTAAACAAAACAAAGGACCGTTGTCTTAGTTAGCTACCTATAGAGGTAACGTAAACAATAGGAGACGCTGTGTCCATTATCATTTTATTCATTCATTCATTCTGTCACTAATAATGCCAAGTAACTGCACAGTATTTGGCTGTTATAATAGACATGATAAAACTAAAAACTCAAACATAAAATACCATCGCTTTCTAAAAGAAAAACCATACATAGACCAGTGGATACATGCATGTTGCCGTGCAGACAGAATTAACGTTGTGAATGCTACTGTTTGCTCGATTCATTTTAAACCAGAAAGAGAAGTTTTTGTTTTCTCAGATGTTCCACATTTAATTAAATTAGTTAGAAATAATTTCATTGACTCCGGTTTTTTCCTCAAGACTGGAGAGTGTATTTCAGATGACGGCATACGGGAAATGCTTAATAAAACCAAAAAAGAATATAGGCTTGCATATAAGATTAATGAAATGCATTCAACTGTAACAGGTCAACAAGACAGCGCGTTAAATTAGCAGTTCAATTACTGTCTAGGTCATGTGCCAACTCATTAAAATATTTATGGGGAAAGGGACTGTTGGAGTGTCAAAACTGGAATCAAACATCTGATTTTATTCTTTTAATAAATGATTGGTTCGACATAATGAATTCTTCCTCCGTGTATGCTTTTGGTATTGATGTAGAAAAACAAACAGGTACACTGCTCAAGGTAATCGAGGTAATGAATACTATGAGAGTTAAAAACCCTAATACAAAAAGTCTTCTCAAGTTTCAGAAAGGAATAATTTTATCATGTAAATCTACCATTGCTTTGTTTGATATGTTAAAAGGCTCTTATAGTATTGACTACCTTCTTACACAAAGACTAAATCAAGATTGTCTTGAACATTTCTTTGGGTGTATAAAGCAAATGGATGGGCACTATGATCATCCTCATGCTGTGAACTTTAAATTTCGGCTAAAAAAAAATGTTACTAGGAAAGGAAATTAAAATATTAAGTGAAAAGTGTAATATCACCACTGTTGAAAAATCTCATGAATCAGCCAAAGACGATGAATCTATCACGAAAGAAAGGGACTTAGCGTTAGAAATATGCCTAACAACGCAGATATTCGGAAATATAGATTTTGATTTAGAGAAAGATGCTTTAGACGAAGAAGAAGACCTTTTGAGAGCAAATAAAGAAAGATATTGGGGGAGTAATTGAGGAAGAAGCTCTTAAATACATTGGTGGATATATTGTAAAGAAATTTTGTGTAAAATATCCAGAGTTAGGAAATAAGACTGAAGAAGTGCTAAGGAATGATACTTGGATAGCATGTGTTAATCAGGGGGAATTACATGGACCTTCTAGTCAGTTTTTTCACAGTTGTTAATAATGCGGGATATTTTTAATGCTGTACACGGGGAAGCTCTCATGGAGGGAAAAAACAGTTTTAAAAAGCTTTATTTAGAATTAAAACAGTCTGGTATTGAAGTTCCTGACGATGTTATTGCTTTTTTTTTTTTAAGATATCGGTATATTTTCGAATGCGATATCTTAATCATTTGATAAAGTATAGAAAACCTCATTGACTGTGTGATAGATCTACGTTCTTAATGGGTCTCACCAACACTAAGCCCCCTTCAGATGACGTAGGTGCGCAGAAGAGGCTTAAAATCGGTACGCTGTCTGGCTGACCTGGTATATCTGGACCGTGAGTCACTGTATCATTAGTTTGTCCGCGCGACAAATCTTCGTCAATTTAAAGAATATGTGATTTATTAAATTGTTAACGCGGTTTCCTTCATATGCAATAATTTTTAAGATTTTCGTATTCCGGACTTTGGTAATGTAAAATCAACTTTCTTTAGATAATTAGGTAAACTGAATAGTATTCTCTCTTCGAAGGTTTAGAACATGTTTTTTGCTTGGAGGTTCATAGATCGCAAAGACGTGACAAGGAATTAGGCAATCTCAAGTTTGTAAAGGAGTTGCGAATTGTCCTAGTCCTTTTATATTCTATTTATAAGATCGTCGCCATTTCTTTCTCATGTTCATACCCATGGAAACTCTTGAGCATTCACAAACACACTTATATTATATATATGTGCCATATATACTGTTCATATATATATATATATATATATATATATATATATATATATATATATATATATATATATATACATAATGAAAGAGTTTGTGCACCGTCATGATCAGCGAAGCTGTATTTGTCAGGGTCACCTGACTAGGTTGGTTTGCTGTAAGTGATCAGACAAAAATCTCCCACCATCACAAATCCGCTTTTGGCCAGCATGGAGGTGAACGCAGCCAAACCCCAGACATGAATAAGGACATGTCTAAAGCCTTTGACTAGCAGTGGTCTATAGACGGTTGCATTTGTTTATGTATGTATATATATATATATATATATATATATATATGTATATATATATACACATATATATGTATATATATATGTATATATATATGTATCTATCTATCTATCTATATATATATATATATATATATATATATATACTTATATGTATATATATATATGTATATACTTATATATATATATATATATATATATATATATATATATATATATATATATATGTTTGTGTGTGTGTGTATCTAGTTTTAATACATTTTCATACATTCAAATATTGAACCATTCAGCCTATTAATATGACGTTCGCTGTACTTTGGGAATAAATCTCAACTAAAGGGAATTATATATGATAAATTTCCTACTCTGGCCAAGATGCAAACCTGTAAGGATGGTACAAGGGTAATAATAGACTTGAAGTTTTGGTTTAGTTACATAATAATAATAATGATAATAATAATAATAATAATAAGGATAGGGAAGTGGGGAAAATGGGGAAAGGAAGAGTACCCCTGGATACAATCCAATTTATAGCTCAAAGGCAGGTACTCGGGATGGGAAAGAGTAAGGAAATAGGGAGAAAGAGAAGTACAATAGAAGAATAAAAGAGAGGGGCAGACCCTTTTGCGATATTAGGGAATTGGTATTATTATTTGTTTCAGTTTTAGACTTATAGCATACTGCTTTTCCAACTAGGGTTGTAGGTTAGCAAGCAATAATAATGATAATAATAATAATAATAATAGTAATAATAATAATAATAACACCTTTGAAAAGGATCCAGAGATTTAAAGCTGCTCCACAAAAAAAAGTAAATGAATAGCGCATCCCAGGAGCAAAAAAAAAAAAAAAAAAAAAAAAAAAAAAAAAAAAATAAAAAAAATAAAAAAATACAAATAATGAGATGAGAAAGAAGGGCGTTCTTTGGACAAGGCTTCCGAATAGTTGCATACAGTTGGTATAAATCTCATGTAGTTTTAAATGCATCAATAAGAGAATGACTATTTTAGTGGTTACTATCCTATTTTGTTACTTGAAGTCCTTTCTTCATTGGTGAAAGCACTTTTCATTGCAAAAAAATCATCAACTTCGTGTTATTGTATGTTTTTCAGCTCATGTAGTTTTAAATACATCAATAAGAGAATTACTATCTTAATGGCTACTATCCTATTTGTTACTTGAAGTCCCTTCTTCATTGGGGAAAGCACTTTTCATTGCAAAAAAAATCATCAACTTCGTGTTATTGTATGTTTTTCAGCTCATGTAGTTTAAAATGCATCAATAAGAGAATTACTATCTTAGTGGCTACTATCCTATATGTTACTTGAAGTCCCTTCTTCATTGGTGAAAGCACTTTTCATTGCAAAAAAATCATCAACTTCGTGTTATTGTATGTTTTTTTGAGTCTGGAGGTCTGAGGATCAGTGACGCCTGATAATTATAATACAGTCACTCTGTTGATTAATGTTGCCTGTCAGCCTTTCGAAATGATGAGGCCGAAGAACAGGGAGGTGTATTGTTTTTAGGGTCGGTTGGGCTAGATCTGGATTAGTTATCGTAAGGAGGCGTTATGCGACAACATTTTATATAAGTATATAGCACACAGGCGCGCACACACATATATTGCATATGTATGTATGTTTGTATGGATGTATATATGTATGTATATATGTATGTATGTATGTATGCGAATCTATCTATCTGTCTATCTCTATCTATCTATCTATACACACATATACATACATACATACATATATATATATATATATGTGTGTATGCAAATATGTATTTTCTACATATACACACACCTATATATATATATATATATATATATATACACACACACATATATATATATATATATATATATATATATATATATATATATATATATAGGTAGTAGGTTGGCCAAGGCACCAGCCGCCCCGTTGAAATACTACCGCCAGAGAGTTATGGGGTCCTTTGACTGGCCAGACAGTACTACGTTGGATCCTTCTCTTTGGTTACGGTTCTTTCTCTTTGCCTACACATACGCCGAATAGTCTGGCCTATTCTTAACAGATTCTCCTCTGTCCTCACACACCTGACAACACTGAGGTTACTAAACAATTCTTCTTCGCTCAAGGGGGTTAACTACTGCACTGTATTTGTTCTGTGGCTACTTTCCTCTTAGTAAGGGTAAGAGAGACTCTTTAGCTATGGTAAGCAGCTCTTCTAGGAGAAGGACACTCCAAAATCAAACCATTGTTCTCTAGTCTTGGGTAGTGCCATAGCCTCTGTACCATGGTCTTCCACTGTCTTGGGTTAGAGTTCTCTTGCTTGAGGGTACAATCAGGCACACTATTCTATTTAATTTCTCTTCCTCTTGTTTTGTTAAAGTTTTCATAGTTTATATAGGAAATATTTATTTTAATGTTACTCTTCTTAAAATATTTTATTTTTCCTTCTTTCCTTTCCTTACTGGGCTATTTTCCCTGTTGGGGCCCCTGGCTTATAGCATTTTGCTTTTCCAGCTA
>NC_090725.1:2500169-2507669 GCF_036898095.1 Palaemon carinicauda | reverse complement strand
ACATAGAATTTTATGTTTCAGTGAAAAAAACTGTCTGACACTTTGTCGGATTCTGGGAGTTTCTCTGTTTTAAAGTTTAAAACTTTTAGGAAGTGTAGTTTTGAAAGATAAAATTTAGATTTATGTTGATTATCGATTTTTATATCGAATCTATTTTTTTCCGTAGATTTAATATATATATCCTTCCCGAATTTATTTAGGTTGATCTCCTCCCTTTTAATAATAACTTGGTACTTTTAAATTTATGCATATTTAGCCTGGCAAAAATTCGATGTTAAGGCACACGTTAATACTAGTTAGAGAAATAATTCAAACCAGTCGTTTAGGTGCATGTTTAACCAATCTGGAATTGCAGCCAATATATGTAAACAATAGTAGAATCGGGAAATAAAGAAGGAAAGTAAATAGACGGTCATTGTTAAAATTTAAGGTGTACTGTACATCACAGGGTGACAGTGTAGAGAAACAAGTCCCTTTTTTGTTGTAAGTATATAATATCTATATCCTTTATCAAAGCAGAGTGACGACAATAGACTCTTCAACTGTAGGGAAACTATTTTCCCACAGCTTTAATCAAAAGTATCTACACTCTTTTTATATTTCTGATTATTACATCAAGGTCTCCATATTTTATGAATTTTCCCATCTAGTATAACAAAGCATCTTCCTCTTTTCATTCTTGATAACGTTTCTGGGATTGGAATCCCTTATCGAAGCCAAATTGGGAGCAATGATAGCCTCGTCAACCACTCAGTTATGTTAGGATGTACATACATACATATACCAAAGGCACTTCCCCCAATTTTGGGGGTTAGCCGACATCAACAAATGAAACAAAACAAAAAAGGGGACCTCTACTCTCTATGTTCCCCCAGCCTAACCAGGGACTCAACCGAGTTCAGCTGGTACTGCTAGGATGTAAGAACTAATGTATGATTTTTCATCTTAATATCTCTTAGGCAGAACTACGTCAGGGTCAATTGTCAGCCTGTGGATTCCTGAGGCGGGACTCCTGGCACTCTGTTCTGTTCTCTACAAACATGAATAGTGAAGGTTAGGCATACTGCATCACTCTACAGTAATTATATGTTAGTGCCTTCCCTATGTGGTAGGCCAAGGGATGGTCATTTGGTAGTCGGTTCTTATTGGTGTCATTGGTGGATAAATGAACTCCATGTAAGGCTAGCAGTGTCTTTTTCAACATTTTAGGCAGGATTTCTACTTTTTTCCTTTTTTCTCTTTCTTGATATGGACAGGCTGGTTGAGAAGATGATATTTTTGTAGTCCACTGAGAAGTAATGATGTATAGGCAGAAAACCATAAATGTTTTTTTAGGTGATAGAAATGTATATGTAGAATTGCAGACATAGTTAAAAGGGAAAATTGAAAATGATAGAAACACTCAGTGGTAACAGACATAAACGAGTATACCTCATAAGAGTCTCAATAAGCAGAGGAGTGATGTATTCAAAAGGTTTTTGGACATTTTCAGGAGAAAACTTTCATAAGAATTCAAGAAGGTGTAGACGTTGAGAGAATAAGGAAAAGTTGAAATGAAATACTCTAACTCTAGTCACTATTGATGGTTATATTTAGCCTTCTTAAGCTCATAGAGACAATATTAGCTGCCTGGCTCAAAAAGAAGTTGAAACATTCCGCCATCATGTGGATGGGAAGCAAAATGCTAACCTGAAGTATGTGTGAGGAGCAACAGAGAAGCTCGTGAAATATGTGGAATTATCGAAAATGTGCCAACTCTCAAAGAGTAAACTTGCTTCTACCTGTAACAATATTTACAAATGTCCTAAAAGAAAATAAAAATGAACCTAATAACTTAGAGGCTACAGGCCAACAGAATTTTCAAAATACTGTACTCCAAGAAAGCAACAGGCCTCATTTTACTGATAGGTCTCGAAGAAATGTGTACCGCAAGTGTTTTACACATGCTCGTATACTGTAATGATATTTTCTTTTGAATTGTTTACCTTGCTTTCCACTGCACTGTTCACAGAACCTGTTTAAGCCTGACTTTATTAGTTTGTATGAATATTTGTGATATTTTTGCTCTGAAACTCTAGTATCTAAGCTCGCTGTCTGTGGAAATAAAGTTTGTTGCATTTACCTCGCCTCTCTGTTACAATATTACGGCTCACTCTCACATTAGTGACCATCAGAGTGACCAGCTTCCTCCTGCCTTCCCCTCACTGCCGTGACTTACTGTTTGATGATGTCGCCCTCTGATCCCGACTCTCCTATCAATGCCATTCCCATAAAACTACCGCCCTTCGCCAGTACAGAAGCATTCACCTGATTTCAGCACGCAGAGGTCCAATTCCGCATCAAGGGCGTGACTCACTCAAGCACCAAAGCAGACTATGTTCTTGCGGCGATCCCCGAGGATACTTTCCCGGAAATCTCTGATTAGCTTTGGAAGTAAGAGGACACACCAATAACGTACGACGCCCTGAAAACATACCACCTGTAGCAGTACTCACGATTGCCAGCCACCCGTATAGCCAAACTTTTCAGTTCTCTCAACAACCATGGGGGACCAAAAGGCTTGCCCTCAGAGAAATGACCAGTATCACTCGCCTTTAACCTGTCATAGACAGCTTTCGTCGTGAGGTGAACCTACTTAGTGCCCTATGGGTACGACGCTTAACCAAACCTGTACGTGCTGCCATACACGATGCCGATATTTCGCCCTTGAAGGACCTGATGACCAGAGTCAACGCCCTTATGGACAGTCACTTCACCACCTTCAAGACCTTCGTCAACACCTCCACTCCTGACGAGGAGGACAACTATTATTATTATTATTATTATTATTATTATTATTATTATTATTATTATTATCCAAGCTACAACCCTAATTGGAAAAGCAAGATGCTATAAGCGCAGGGGCTCCAATAGGGAAAAATAGCCCAGTGAGGAAAGGAAATAAGGAAATAAATAACTGAAGAGAACTGATCAACTTTGATCTGTAGCAGGTTCATTAAGTACAGCAAATTGATTTATAATAGGTCTATCATGCCACTTAAGCAAGACTTTCAAACATCTCTGATGCATTTTAAACAGGTCCTTCTCACACCTCCAAATGTGATATGTCAGTCTTTATGGGGAAAGTTAAGAATGCAGCTGAATGACCTGAAATGAAGGCCAACGAGCAGCATCCCCCAAGCCTACTTCATTTCATGGTCTTCGAAAATCCAGGAATCATAAAAGAAAAATAGCAAAACCTTAATCTCAGTAAGGCTTAGTGAGAAAAAAGAATTATAATGGAAATACAGCAAGCCTATTGAATATAAGTCTATAAAAATTAAAAATAATTTTTTAGCCTTTGCAGTAAAATTGCTTGTGACTTTGGACCAAGCATAAATAATTGAAATTTATAATTCATGAATTATTTCATGTACTCGAGTTACATTGACAGACGGTAATATTCTGTATTTTACGCAATATGTGGGTAAAAGAACTCCATACAATCAGGAAGTATTATTGATATCCATCATGACATTTAGGTACCTGTGACTTAACTATGACAGTGGTAGCTACAACAGCAAAAAGTGAATCATCTTGGACGTATAATGTGTTACTTATATCTCTCTCCTCATGATAATGTGCCATATTGGTTGATTTGACATGGCAACTTCCGAACTATTCATATTCTATGGAGATACGAACAGGGGCCATGCACTATGTTCAAGGTAATGTAACTGCAACAGTTATAGAAAATGAGAACATAGGGTTCCTTATGAATTGAAATTCAACGCACTGTCACTCGCATGCAGGTGCATTTTCATGTATCAGCCATTTTATAACCAGCCCCAACTGTGTTGTTAACCGTAGCGGAAGGAATTCAGATACCTGCGAACTTATCTATGACAGTGACAGCTACAACAGCAAAATGTGAATCATCTTGGACGTATACTGTATGTTCCTTATATCTCTCTCTCCTCATGATAATGTGCCATATTGGTTGATTTGACATGGCAACTT
Source organism: Palaemon carinicauda (assembly GCF_036898095.1). Classification (NCBI taxonomy): domain Eukaryota; kingdom Metazoa; phylum Arthropoda; class Malacostraca; order Decapoda; family Palaemonidae; genus Palaemon; species Palaemon carinicauda. The sequence goes on along the minus strand of NC_090725.1, from coordinate 2,503,670 downwards.
CCGAACTATTCATTTTCTAGGGAGATACGAACAGGAACCATGCACTATGTTCAAGGTAATGTGACTGCAACAGTCATAGAAAACGAGAACATAGTGTTCCTTATGAATTGAAATTCAACGCACTGTCACTCGCATGCAGGTGCATTTTCATGTATCAGCCATTCTATAACCAGCCCTAATTGTGTTGTTAAAGTTGAAAAAGTTGCGGGATTTAGGTCTCCACTGAGACGATTTACATCGTTCTCCTCGGGCGACCATTAGCCAGCAGGGACTATCACTAGTCCCCTCTAACCTCCCCCCCAGGCGTCACCCTGGGAATACCCCCCGGTAGAAGGTCTCACGGTATTCGCGTCCCTGGCGGGGACCGAACTCGGGACCTCTGCAATTACCAACCTTGCTATCCGGAGTATAATTGACCGTAACGGAAGAAATTCAGATGCTTGATGTACCAGTGACCATGTGCCTATCACAATCAGAGATAATAGTGAATTTTCTATACAGATTTCTAAATGGTGACTTCCTAAAAAGTCATACTGTCAGAAAATGAAAAGTGGAGTTAAGATAGGTAGAATTAGGAGAACTGCAGATTGCAGATGATGCTATTGATCTAAATAATGGAATATTTCATATAATTGGAATTAATTCCACTGCATTTAGCTCAACGATGACCTGTACCAAGGTGAACTCAATTACAGATCTTGCACTGAGATACAAGAAAAACACTAACAAGGATAAAAAGAAATAATACAGAAATGAACAAGACTATTTATAAAAAGTATAGCACTCAGTATTTCCATGCAACCAATGAGGTTTAATGGCAGCCGTGGTCATCCTATTATTCCTTCATAAACTGTAGAACCCTACCAGTGTGGAGGAAGATAAGAAAAATAGTGGTAAAATATACACCAAGCCACTTTATATTTTTAAGAATTAGAAGCCAGCTTACCAATAACGATACAGAGGTAAGTGATGGCTTAGTTATATATATTTCAAGTATGTTCCAAATAAAATTAGAATAGATGCCTCTTAATTTTCAACAATCGTGGAAGAATCCTACAAATTCACTTTTTCTGGTCATGATGACATCTCATGTGCATTGATTAAGCATGTTCCCAGAAGTACCAAGCTATTTATGATGAACATCATCAATGGGATTTTTAATGACAACAGTTATCCAGCAGTATGAGGGCCAACAATTATTTTAACCTTTTCAATCCTTGTCAGTATAAGCTCTTAACATCCAGTAACCGGGTGGTTGAATCAGTAGAACTTCAAAAGTTCAAAGTTGGAGCAAATGCTTTTTTGTTGATCAGGCGGACATGAGTCTTTTTATAGTTTATTTATGACATATTTGTTTTTGATGTTGTTAATAGTTTATATATGACATGTCTGTTTTGACGTTGTTACTTATTACAGAATGATTTATTGTTAATTTGTTCTCTTCATTTATTAATTTCCTTATTTCCTTTCCTCACTGGGCTATTTTTCCCTGTTGGAGCCCCTGGGCTTATAGCATCTTGCTTTTCCAACTAGGGTTGTAGCTTGAATAGTAATAATAATAATAATTTGACATCCTGATATTGCAATATGATAGAGAAGGTAAATGCAAGCCCCAAACACATCCTAAAGAAGAGAGACCTATTGTTACCTACTCACTATGTCTTTCAACAATTGCATGAAGCTACTGATGTTTTGATCCGCATGGAATCCTCCACGTGTGAAAAATTTGCTAACAAGTGAAATTATGTGATCTTGAATTTTTAACATTGCAAAAGCGATTGACACTGAATGAAGGCTTGGAATCAGTGAAAAAATCCTATTTATTGCTTAAGAGTAGTGTTGCCAGTGAAGTAGGTGATAATTTTTGTGAACGAAGGTACCAAAACGAAGGTGTTCCCCAAGGTAGTGTGATTAGTGGGACTTTAGCTCTTGCAATAGATGGCATATCTCCCACGTTGTCTTCTATACACACTTCATTTAAGGACTTTGTCGAGCTTCCACATCTTCCATAGCAGTGATATCCATTAAGGGTTTTGTTGGGTACCAGATAATTTTGATAATCTTACGGAGGAAGGAGCAACAGAACTATTTTCTAGAGAGATGTTCGGTTTTTCGTAGACCTTAAACCATGTATCAGGAAGTTATTAAATGAGGCCTAACAACAATGATTGAATTTTGCTGGGTCAAATAAAAGGAAAAAGCTAAAACCATACGCCTCCTGAAAATTATAGCAATATGTCGAGGTGATAGGCAACTGCTTTGTGTCATGTTTGGACTAAACATGTAAGTCTGACATTTGGATTTTTAGTAGTTGGTGCACCGGCATTTGTGTGATAAGTGATGAGTACCCCTGACTGTCAGAAACTTGTTGATCGAATGCCACTAGCTGGCCTTGCACAACAAATTCCATTTTCAATGTTTTTTAGTGAGAATACCATCTTTCCTCGAGGCTTTTAACTTTATTTGATCTGTTTTTATACTTTTTCATTAGAGGACAACTTTTCACAATAAAATAAATCTATATATTTTAGATCTTGAAGTGTAATCATTTTGTTTTTAGTACATATACTTTTATAATTCATTTTATTCCTTTCATCTGATTCCTCTAACTTTCATTGTTTGGTGTCAGTGACTCAGATTATTACAGTATAACGTAAGATAATCCCCAATTATTGACTCCATTCATTAACCCTTTAACCCCAAAAGGACGTACTGGTACGTTTCACAAAACTCATCCCTTTACCAACATGGATGTACCGGTTCGTCCTTGTAAAAAACTGCTGTTTACATTTTTTTTATAATTTTTTATAATTTTCTGAGAAACTTCAGGCATTTTCCAAGAGAATGAGACCAACTTGACCTCTCTATGACGAAAATTAAGGCTGTTAGAGCAATTTGAAAAAAAATATACTGCAAAATGTGCTTAAAAAACAAAATAACCCCTTGGAGTTAAGGGTTGGAAAGTTCCAAATATCAAGGGGGTAAAAGGGTTAAGATATTAGGCACCCATAGAGGCAACTCACCGAGTCTCAGCTGCACTATCACACCAAAATCAGCCACTTTTTCCTCTAAATATTCCAAAGGAAAGCTTATCTTCTTCATAGACATCGGAAGTTTCTTCAAACAAATTACGTCATTCAATATAAAGTAGATCATCATCTATATATTAATTCTGTCAATGTGTTTTCTATGCTTATGTACACAGAACATTAGTCTTGTCAGTATGAGATTTGGCTACGTGCTTCATGTTACAGTTTGCACAATTAATCTCTTCCCTGACTTAGGTTCCAATACATTTGAGATGAATCATCAAATAGATCTAAGTAGGTAGCTTAAGAAAACTTTGTGTGCTTCTTCTTTTGACTACAGGAATTAGAATGTACAATTACATATTAAATTTCTTGAAGGGAATATATACAGTATAGGAATTAAGTTCATGCGATATCAGCCCCATATGACGTAATATATATATATATATATATATATATATATATATATATA
>NC_090725.1:2470169-2492669 GCF_036898095.1 Palaemon carinicauda | reverse complement strand
TCAAATAAGCCATATATATTAATACATTAAATTCTGGATTCTCTCAACGACCCTGGGATCAGAGCCCCAGGCGAAATCACTCAAAGACTATAGTATCTGACCGGCTGGGTTTCGAACCCTGGTCCAAGATACTTGGATGACATTGACCATACCACTCAGCCACGAAGAAAGAGAAAAGGCAATGCCAACACTTCTGTACATATACCTGTCGAATTCAGGTTTTTTGTACTTAGAATTGAAATCAACCCATCTTCACCATCGTAGGTAATTGGTAGGTTTGTGACCTGGCATTTGATTAATGACACATTTTGCACATTTAAACGTGTTATTCATATTTCATATCAGCCATATATATTAATATATTAAACACACACACACACACACACACACACACATATATATATATATATATATATATATATATATATATATATATATATATAGTGTTTATGTTTCTAAATATGAATGTTCCTAATTTTGCAATTTGGTTTCCTTTTTTCCTGTATTTGAAAGAAGTTACTTGGAAATACGTCTAATGATTTTTTTTTTGGGGGTAAGGATAACCAATTTCGCAATTGAAGTGTTACTGACTTCTAAGTATGAGGAACGATTGGGATTAATAAATTATAGATTCAGTTCAAATAATCATAGATGTGGCTAACTTTCGAGTTTTTCTGTTTTTCTGTTCATCTCAAATATTTGGAGTGACATCACGGCTGATGTTACTCCAAGAAGTTCGATCCAGTCTGAGATGCAGCATGATAGTGTGACGGGCCGAGAGAAGGTTGTGACTCAAAGGCAGGTTGAAAGCAACTGAGTAATTTATTATAGAACACTCTCCTTTATATACAAAACCTCAAGGCAACAGGAATTTTCATGTTAAAAAAACAGACAATGTTACAGAGGAAAAACGCAGACATGTTTATTCTGGTTCTTTTTAGTGCGAGGGAAAAGCGAAGATACAAGCATTATATATACAAAATGAATTGTGTACGATCGTGTGACACACGGTTGGTACAATAGTTACTGAGTTATCTACCTGGACACTAAATTACAAGATCTGTTGTGTAACCTCGTATCGGTGGAGTTTAAAAGCTCAGAATTCTCTCTCTCTCTCTCTCTCTCTCTCTCTCTCTCTCTCTCTCTCTCTCTCTCTCTCTCTCTCTATATATATATATATATATATATATATATATATATATATATATATATATATGTATATATAACCGTTGACAAGCAGGGATGAGATCATGCTTTGGGATAGATGAATATGGTTTGGGCATGCTCTTCGCACTCCCGGAAAGAGATTAGTTCACCAAACATTTAACTGGGTTCCACAAGGCACTAGAAGAGTTGGAAGACCCAGGCCTAGATGGCTGAGGATTATGAAGCGTGAAGTCGTAGATGATGAATGGATAAATTTTGAATTTAAAGGTCAAGATAGAGAAGAATGGTTAAATCTAATCGAGGCCCTTTGCGTCAAAAGGCGTAGGAGATAATGATGATAATATACATGTATATGTTATAGAGTTTCATATTTTCTCGGTATTGAGAATATACATAAGTACTTTTGTTTGTGGTATAAAGACAAAAGGATGTTTCCATAAAAGCGAGGCCCTTTGCGTCAATAGGCAGAGAAGATAATGATGATAATATACATGTATATGTTATAGAGTTTCATATTTTCTCACTATTGAAAATATACATATGTACTTTTGTTTGGGGTATAAAGACAAAAGGATGTTTCCATAAAAGCAGATAAGCTCATCCATTAAAGAGGGCCTGGTCTTCAATCTTCCTAAACAGATCGCGGATCTCTCAAGGAAGCCTCGCATAAAAACTGCTGGAACTGGATGAGGCAGAGAAATTCAAACCCCAAATTATTATTAAGAATGAGTGACGTACTTGACAAATAAGAAGTGATCTCATGGATTATATATCTCTTTCTTTTTTATGTGGTTTATTTATTTCTTTTTTTTTTTTTGTGGTTTATTTTTTATGCTCCCATGGGGACATCGCAGCATTGCTCTCCTAAGGACACCACCATCTTCATCGTCATAAGACGCTTGATGTCCTTGGATCTGTTTGCGCCGCATGATGTCAGCTTGATGCTATGAACCAAACAACAACAACAACAACAACAACAACAGCAGAACAAGTTTTTGGATGGACGGACGCACTGATCGATCGATGGACATACCACATGGGTCGAACCTCGTGTTCCATTTTATTATTATTATTATTATTATCCAAGCTACAACCCTAGTTGGAAAAGCAAGATGCTATAAGCCCAAGGGCCCCAATAGGGAAAAATAGCCCAGTGAGGAAAGGAAATAAATAAATGAAGAGAACAAATTAACAATAAATCATTCTAAAAAAGGCAACAACGTCAAAACAGATATGTCATATATAAACTATTAACAACGTCAATTGAAATCAAAATTGTGTAAAGAAATTCGGGGAAAATTTTAAACTCCTGTTTTTGAATAAGGCTGATCAATAAATAATAACCAACAAATACGAAGATTTCCTGGCAAGAACATCTCTCGATGAATAATCGATCATCAATAATGATTTTATGCTGTTTATCTAAAGCGGATTTTCCCCAAAATCATGATTGGACCAACGTCTCTTGTTAACTAATAAAAGAAGCTGCTTAAAATGAACAAACAAGTATTTTTCAACATTAGGGATGTAGAAGGAAGTTCCGAAAATATGAAAAAAAAAACACTCTGAAATGTACACTAATCTCTAGCGCTAAAAGCTGATAAAAACTCCTGGTAGTTCTTGAAAATCAACACCGATCTCCATGAATGTTGATTTCCACATGCGAATAATCTTAGCTCAAAATAGCAGAAAGCATTCAACTTTTTACTGACATTCTCCAGCGTCCAAGATGAGTGAATGTTCTTTTTATTTTGCGAAATGTTATGATGACTGAATGTTCTTTTTATTTTGCGAAATGTTATGATGACTGAATGTTCTTTTTATTTTGTGAAATGTTATGATGACTGAATGTCCTTTTTATTTTGCGAAATGTTATGATGACTGAATGTTCTTTTTATTTTGCGAAATGTTATGATGACTGAATGTTCTTTTTATTTTGCGAAATGTTATGATGACTGAATGTTCTTTTTATTTTGCGAAATGTTATAGATTTTGGGCGTTAAGAAATAAATAATTACGGCACTTTTAGTTACGACTATTTTGGCATTTATGTTTTTGATTTTAGTTCACTGTAGGAAGGGGCTGTTGTGTTACCAACAACACAGAAAGGAAAATAGACTAAGGTTTAAGAATAAAAGAATTAGCCCTTGAAATTCCCTTGCTTTAAATATCCGTGACAAACAGCTGCTCCTCTCTCTCTCTCTCTCTCTCTCTCTCTCTCTCTCTCTCTCTCTCTCTCTCATTTGTAAACATGCAAAGTAGTATTAACATTTGCGATTACTTCCCAAGATCTGTTCAGGTTGCCAGAAAGCTTATCCCAAGAACTGTTTTTGAAAAGCTTTCTTATGACCTTTTGAGACAAGGGTGACCCTATGTACCACTTTTTTCGATTTCAGTTAAGAAGCGTCGCATACTTTCATCCCCCTTTTAGTGCTTTAAAGTATGGTAATATGGACATATTTGGCAGTTATACATATAATAATTTGATATACATATCATAGTGCTGTGACGAGCCGAGAGAAAGGTTGCGACTCAAAGGCAGGAAGCAATCAACTGAGTAACTTTATTAAAGAACACTCTCCTTTATATACAAAACCTCAAGGCAACAGGAACTTTCATGTTCACAAGACAGACCATGTTACAGAGGAAAACCGGAGACATGATTATTCAGGTTCTTTTTAGTGCGAGGGGAGAGCGAAGATACAAGCATAATATATACAAAATAATTTATGTACGATCGTGTGACACACGGTTGGTACAGTGCGAACAGATATAGCAGTTGTAGAGGGAAGGATTTCAAGTAAATATAAGTTGAATTTTACTGACTAATAAAGTTTCTTAATTTACATTGGTAACTTTAATTACACGTTGAACTTTACTATCTTTAATGACCCTTCTGAATTGGCATTGATGGTTTTAATTAAATATTTATGAAAGTACTATTACTAATATGTGAATAAATTTAGCAATTTTAGATAAAGATCATTCCATATACATACATACATACATACATACATACATATAACAAGGCACTTTCCCCAATTTTTGGGGGTAGCCGACATCAACAAATGAAACAAAAACAAAAAGGGGACCTCTACTCTCTACGTACCTCCCAGCCTAACAAGGGACTCAACTGAGTTCAGCTGGTACTGCTAGGGTGCCACAGTCCACCCTCCCCCGTTATCCACCATAGATGAAGCTTCATAATGCTGAATCCCCTACTTCTGCTACCTCCGCGGTCATCTAAGGCATCGGAGGCAGCTGCAGGGCCTACCGGAACTGCGTCACAATCGTTCGCCATTCATTCCTATTTCTAGCACGCTCTCCTGCCTCTCTGACATCTATCCTCCATATACAGGCAAGATAAATCTAACTAGCTTTAATGAAACTTTTAACTTTGCTTTGGTTTCACAAGTCTGCTGTTTTAGGATTTGAATTAGTGATAGAAAATAACAGACAGTTATTCGATTTTGAATCGGACAGCCGCGATCTCAGTTTGTTCTTGATCATGTTTGCATCTGTCTGTTGTTCCTAAGCGACAAACATAACTTTGGGGAAATTTTCTCAGTTCTGGAAAATGTTCACATGATAATGATCGCCAAAGATTAATAATTTCTGGCGTACTTGGGAGTAGGGAAGTTTATCAAATTTCCTTTTCAGGAAAATGTTCACATGATAATGATCGCCAAAGAATTTCAGGCGCACTTGGGAGTAGGAAAGTTTATCAAATTTCTTGTTCAGGAAAATGTTCACATGATAATGATCGCCAAAGATTAATCATCTCTGGCGCACTTGGGATTAGGGAAGTTTATCAAATTTCTTGTTCAGGAAAATGTTCACATGATAATGATCGCCAAAGATTAATAATTTCTGGCGTACTTGGGAGTAGGGAAGTTTATCAAATTTCCTTTTCAGGAAAATGTTCACATGATAATGATCGCCAAAGAATTTCAGGCGCACTTGGGAGTAGGAAAGTTTATCAAATTTCTTGTTCAGGAAAATGTTCACATGATAATGATCGCCAAAGATTAATCATCTCTGGCGCACTTGGAAGTAGGGAAGTTTATTAAATTTCCTGTTCAGGAAAATGTTCACGTGATAATGATCGCCAAAGATTAATAATTTCTGGCGCACTTGGGATTAGGGAAGTTTATCAAATTTCCTGTTCAGGAAAATGTTCACATGATAATGATCGCCAAAGATTAATAATTTCTGGCGCACTTGGGATTAGGGAAGTTTATCAAATTTCCTGTTCAGGAAAATGTTCACATGATAATGATCGCCAAAGAATTTCAGGCGCACTTGGGAGTAGGAAAGTTTATCAAATTTCTTGTTCAGGAAAATGTTCACATGATAATGATCGCCAAAGAATTTCAGGCGCACTTGGGAGTAGGAAAGTTTATCAAATTTCTTGTTCAGGAAAATGTTCACATGATAATGATCGCCAAAGAATTTCAGGCGCACTTGGGAGTAGGAAAGTTTATCAAATTTCCTGTTCAGGAAAATGTTCACATGATAATGATCGCCAAAGATTAATCATTTCAGGCGCACTTGGGAGTAGGGAAGTTTATCAAATTTCCTTTTCAGTACTTAATTTGCTTTCGGATCATTGGTTACATTTGTATATTACTAGGTCTCTTCAGAATGTATTGTTCAGAAAGAGAAAATGGATCTATAAATGGAAGCATGCAGTCTTCTTCTTTATTAAAATCACTAGAGTGACTATCAAATGTCTCTTGTAGTAATAAGAAGTATTCTGTAAAGTTGGTATTATTTTCAACGCATTCGTTTTATCTTTTTTTAAATGTGGAAATTGACTCAAATTAGTGTTTTCTAACTGAGAGATAAACAACTTTTATTCAATTTCGAATGCACGGATATCATTTACTAAGCTAGGAAACAATTTGCCCTTTTACACTATTTCCATTTTAGTTACACTAATGAATTAAAAATAACTTCTAATTTTCTTGTAGGCTAACACTTTCAGTGTTGGAATGGTTCATAATACCGGGATAACAGAGGTTATATTATTATTAGCATTATTATTATCATTATTATTATTATTACAAGCCAAGCTATAACCCTAGTTGGAAAAGCAGGATGCTACAAGGCCAAGGGCTCCAACAGGGAAAATAGCCCAGTAGGGAAGGGAAATAAGAAAATGAATGAATTACATATGAGAAGTAACAGCAAACAATTTAAGATATCTTGAGATTAGTAACAACGTTAAAATAGATCTACCATATATACACAATAAAGAGAGAATCATGTCAACCTCTTATAACATGAAAACAATCACGGCAAATTTAAACTTCTGAAGTTCTACCTATTCAACTGGCTGATTAGGATGATCATTCCACAATCTAATCACGGCTGGAATTAAATTTCTGGAATACTGTGTAGTGTTGAGCCTTATGATGGCGAAGGCAGGACTGTTAGAATTAACTGCATACTTAGTACTCCTTACAGGTTGGCACTGTTTTGGAAGATCAGTATGGAAAACATGGTCAGTATTATGATAAATCTTATGCGACACGCCTGAAGAACTAATTGAATGACGGTGCCAGAGATTGAAATAAAAAATGAATAATAAATTTATCAGACCACAAGAATAGAGAATATAGATAGAATAGTGTACCTGAGTGTACCCACAAGCGAGAGAAATCTAACCCAAGATAGTGGAAGACCATGGTGCAGATGCTATGGCATGTTTTAAGATGAGTCACAAGCTGACGATCAGGCAGGAGAACAATACTCGAAACAATGAAGAATGAAATAATTAAAAGATTTCTCCAGGATATTTTAATCCCCCCAAATCATAAAAGACTTCCTCAATTAGCCATTTTTTTGTGCAATTGAAGAAGGAACAGACTGGAAGTGTATCTCAAAAGTAAATTTACAATAAAAAATCACACCTGAAATTTTATGAGTTGTATAGAGTTGAAGAAACATTATCAATGCTGAGAGCCGGATGTTCAGGAGCAACTGTCCTTGACCTACTTACAATCATTTTTTGAGTTTTGTTAGGATTCAGCTTCATTCCTCGAAATTTGCACCATTCATTAATTTTAGGTAGATTGTAGTACGGGATTCAGCAACCGCAGATCTACTTTCAGAAAATGGAATTGATGAAAAGAGATTATTATCATTTGCATATGCAGAGAGTTTTTCTAAGCCAAACCACATGTCATGTGTATATAGTATGAAGATTAATGGACCCAGAAAACTACTCTTAAGAACACTAGATATTAAATTCTGATACTTACCTAGGTACCCATCAACAGCTATTTAATAATTTTTTTTAATAATAATTGTGCTAAGAAAAGACTTGCCTACTCCCAACTGTTTCATTTTGGAAACTAGGGCCTAATGGTTAACATGGTCAAAGGTAGCAATAAATTCTAGATGTCATACAAAATTCCTAACCACATTCCAAAGGTTTCTGTGTAGGCCTGGAAATTGTAAGAATGCCCAAATTGTCCACGCCAAAAAGACCACAGCGAAAATTCCTAGACTGGTGTTTTAAGGCCATGGCGAAAGCCAAATTGCATACTGTGGAACTGATTATTACCTTCAGCATACATATTCAGATGTTTTGCCAAAAAGACGTTCAAATACTTTAGATTATATGGGAGTTATTGAATTGGGAACTAATTAGCCACACTAGATCTACCACAATCAAATTTACCAAATGAAGTAACATTACCAATTCTGTAAAAAGGTGGATGTTAAAGTTTACATGAGAATGGCTTCAGGCCAACGAGTGGAGCAGTCAATGATGGTAAACACGTAACGATGTCCTTGTGATATGGGTAAGGGACCTACTACGACGATGTGAGTGTGGTTAAACGATGCTAAGGTTGAGGAAAGGTAATCACTCCTGAACCTGTGTTTTGATGTACTTTTGAAGTTTGGGAGGAAATACAGGCGCGAACCCAATCCTTAGTAATGCTGTGCCAAAAAAACTTCGTCTTCAGTAGCTGTGCAGTAGATCGGAACAAGGGGTGTGAGAGGCCATGGAGGAAATCAAACACCTTTCGGCACATGGGGGCAGGTATCCGTGGTTTTAGTCTACCGGTACTGATGTCACAGTGGAGGGTGGTGGCGTAGTTGTCGAGGGTAACATCTTCCCAGTGGAGGGATATGCAGGATGCTTGGTACTCTAGAACTTTTTGTTGGGCTTCAGCCAAGGTGTTGTAATACAATCCCAAGTGAATGGTGTACAGTGGGTTTCTTAACAGGGAATTGGCAACGGCATTCATTTTTCCAGGGATTTGTTAAAGGATGCAGTTGTGTTTAGCCATGGCATAGAGATGTCGACATTGATCGAAGGACCAGGCGTCGAACTGTCAAGTGAAGGCGTGCATCAGAGGAATGTGGTCCGTGCGAATGATGAAGGATGTACCTTCTAAGAAGTGGCAAAAGTGACGGATAGCCAAATGCACCGCCAGTAATTTGCGGTAGAGGGTATAGTAGCCGGATTCCGCCTTGGATAGTTTTCTACTGAAGCAGGCCAATGGGCAGTGCGAGCTGTTGACCACCTGCTTGAGTACTACACCAATATTGACGTCACTGGTATCGATGGAGAGAAGGAGAGGGGCATGGCACAGGGAAAGTGAGAGCAGCAGCAGTTGATAGGGCATTCTTTGTGTTGCAGAAAAGCCGCTTCTTGAAGGGGAACTCACGTTAGGTCTTTTAGCTTGCCCTTGAGGGAGACGTAGAGAGGGGTAAGAGTGGTGGGGTGGCTGTTGTAGGTTATTGAGAATGATGCATAGGTAACTGTGATGTTCCTGTTTTGAGGAAGAGAACAAAATTATGTCGTCTATGTAACATACTCAGAAGGGGAGGTCCCCTATGACTCCAACCATGAGGCATTGAAAACTGATCCCAGCAGTATGAAGGCCAAAACAAGTAATTGAATGTGTAAGTACTGATTGTGGTGGTGATTGTGGTCTTGTGAATTTCTACTGTGTTCTTGGGCACCTGATAATACCCCTTCAAAAGGTTTAGAGTGGAGAAGACCTTTGCTTTCTACAAGTAGGAGGTAATGTCGGCAATGTTGGGGAAGGGGCAGTGATCCGGTTATGTCTGCATGTTCAGATGCCTGTATTCCCCATAAGGATGATGTGTAAGGGCGATGATCATGGGCTTGAGGTCTTTTGGCAAAAGGCCAATTTCTTCCATTTTTGGCGAATCCCAGTAGGTGGTGAAGTGGCTCTGCATCAGGTCCTTCATGGGCAAGGTATTGACATTGGGAATGGTGGCGCGTACAGGTTTGGGTAGGCGTCGTACCCAAAGGGCATGAAGTAGGTTCACCTCCCAAGGAGAGCCGTCTGTGGCAAGTTGCAAGTGACTGATACCAGTCATTGCCCTGAGGCGAGTGAAACCTTTTGATCCCCCGACGACTGTTGAAAGAGCTGAAAAATCTTGGTTATATTGGTGGCTGGTGATGGTGATTACTGCTCCTGGAGTTATTTTTTCAGAGCTTCATACTTTATTGGGGCAATCGGAGATTTCTGGGAAAGTGTCCTTGTGGATCGCCATGAGGACATAGTTTGCTTTGCTGCTTGAGTGAGCCACTCTCATGATACGAAAGTGAACTTCAGCTTGCTAGAACCAGGCGAATGCTTTTCCTCTGGCAAAGGTCGATAGTTTCATTGAGGTGGCGTGTGTCCAAGAGTCAGGTTCAGTCGGCAGCAATGTAAAAAAGGTAGGGTGAATTGGTGGGCAAAAATGGCGGTGTGAAGAAGTCACTCTGTGGTTACCAGTGTGGCAACGTAACTGTTAGGTTCTAACAGATAGGTAAAATATATGCAAGTAAAGTTTTTCAACAAATAGCGAGCTTAAATACCAGCATTTGAGATCAAGAATGTTGCAAAAATTCAAACAATCTAAAACATGCGATAGCAGGCTTAAATAGGTTGTTTTATTATCAGTGCAAAGATAGGGAGAGGTGAAAAAACAATAGCATTACATTGCATGAGCTTGTGTGAAATACATCCGGTACAATGACAAAAGAGATATGTACATGGCTAAAGATAAAGTGACTATTACAACTCATAGACTAAAGAGAAAATGTCAGATAAAATTGGTCAACATGGCAGGCCGATTCACCATGCAAGGCTTAGTACCCTCTAGGATAACAACTTTAACTAAAGGGAGAACAGTAATGATGGTTTTGAAAATGAATACCAGAGAGGGAGATAAAGGAACAGATAAGGAAAAGGCAAACTGTTGATAAACCACCAGACATTCATGGCCCTTCTGTTAAACATACCTCACATACCATAAGGAAAAAAAAAAGCGAGTGGAGGAGACAGCAGATAGTGTGCCTGAGTGTACCTTCAACCCAGAGAACTCTAACCTAAGACAGTGAAAGACCATGGTACAGAGGCAATTGCACTACCCAAGACTAGAGCACAATGAGTTGCTTTTGTAGTGTCCCTCTCCTAAAAGAGCTGCTTATGTAGCTAGAGTCTCTTCTACCTGTATCAGGTGGAAGGTAACGACTGAACAATTACAGTGCAGTAGTTAACTTCTTGAATGAAGTAGAATTGTTTGGTTAGCTTAGTGTTTTGAGGTGTATGATTAAAGAATAGAATGTGTTAAGAATAGACCAGACTATTTGGTGTATGTGTAGACAGAAGAGAAACGAGCCGTTTACCAGAGGGGAATTCAATGTAGTACTATAAGGCAAGTCAAAGTCTCTAGCAGCAGTATCTCAGCAAGTGGATGGTGCCTTGGACAGCCTACTACTTAGTTTACAGAGGGTTGCAAACTCACTAACTCGCTTTTCGTCAGATATATTTTCATATATATAATAATCTTCCAAGGTACCTCAAGTCATATTGGTAAAGACCTTGTAGCGTCAGAAAAATACACACATACAGTATAAATATGTACCAGTGTACCCGATCTATCAAAAATGACGTAAATATTTGGGTAGACATGCACATGTATACAAAAATTCAACCTTTCCCAACTCCTCCCCCTCTCTGGCTTCGGGCCATAAATTTCATAAATCAATCAATCAAACCAAGGTAGGACTACTCCCTCTCCCTACTACCGGAGGGACGGGGAGAGACCGAACAGTCATACATCTGGCGATGTCGTAGAGCGTGACAGGAAAGGTATATGGTTTTCGTAAAGGCCTTGGAGCATGTGATGACATACTTACAATCTCCATTGCTGTATGAAAATCCCTTGATTGTGGTCAGGAAGTTTGTATGATTGACCTTGATTTTAGTACTGCCTTTGCCCATGTTAGTCATGCAGCCCTCGTTATCAAACGCAAACATTTGGGTGTAAGTGGGAATTTTTTAGCATCATTATTGAATTTTTAAGTAATAGATCGCAAGTTGTTGTTGATGGGCACCATATTGAGTATAGGAATGTGATATCTGGTGTTCCTCAGGGTAGTGTTGATGGCCCATTACTTTTCATACTATATAAACATGGCATGTGGTTTGCCCTAGAATGCAAGCTTGTTCCATAGGCAGGTGATGCTACTCTCTTTGCAATAATTCCATCCCCTGATTGTAGATCTGGGGTTGCTGAATCCCTTGATAGAGATCTAGCTAAAATTTGTGCATGGTTCAAATTATTGGGCATGAAGTTGAATACTAACAAGACTCAAAGTATGTTTGTCAGTAGGTCAAGGAAAGTTGCTCCTCAAGACCTCAACATCCGGATCTCAGCATTGATAATGTTTCTTTAACTCTATAACTCTTCTAAAATTTTTGGTGTGATTCTCGATGGCAAATTTACTTTCGAGAAACACCTTAGATCTGTGTCTTCTTCATTTGCACAAAAAATTGGCTATTTGAGGAATTCCTGTAAGATTTTCGGTAATCAGTTTATTCTGAAGAAGTGTTTTAATTCTTTCATTCTACATTGCTTCGAGTATTGTTCGTCTGTCTGGTCTTCAGCTGCTTATTCTCATCTTAATTTGTTGGACAGAAACTTACGGTCTATTAAATTTCGTGTTCCTATTCTGACACCGTAGATTTATGAGTGTTGCATAAGGTTTTTCATAATTCTGACCATCCGTTGCATTCAGATCTTCACGGACAGTACCATCATGTTCGTAATACTTGGTATGCAGTTTATTCTAATAGTCAATCCTTCTCCATCAGGAGGCTCAATACTACCTAGTATTCTAGAAGTTTTATTCCAGCCGTGACCAAGTTGTGGAAAGATCTTAATCGGGTCGTTGCATCAGTAAAACTTCAAAAGTTCAAACTTGCAGCAAATGCTTTTATGTTGAACAGGCTGACATAAGTCTCCTTTTATAGTTGATATATGAAACATCTGTTTTAATGTTGTAAGTGTTCTTAAAATATTTTATTTTGAGTGTTCATTACTTCTCATATAGTTTATTTCCTTATTTTCTTTCCTCATTGAGCTATTTTTCCCTGTTGATAATAATAATAATAATAATAATAATAATAATAATAATAATAGGCTATATACATACCCATGCATAGCCTATATACAGTACAGTATATATATATATATATATATATATATATATATATATATATATATATATATATATGTGTATATATATATGTAAATATATATATATATATATATATATATATATATATATATATATATATATATATATATACTTACATACATACATACAGAGAGAGAGAGAGAGAGAGAGAGAGAGAGAGAGAGAGAGAGAGAGAGAGAGAGAGAGAGAGAGTACTTGTCGACGTGGGTCACATTCAGTTATAGTAAGGCTACTGAAACCGTATATTGGTCATCCAATGACCTGTAGGATATTTGAGAGAGAGAGAGAGAGAGAGAGAGAGAGAGAGAGAGAGAGAGAGAGAGAGAGAGAGAGAGAGAGAGAGAGAGAGCTTGTTGCTAATCAGTCTTACACATATGATACTTACTCAACAGTATCATATGTAAGAAGCTTAAGAAATTATAATTTAGAATGAAAGTGATCTAACATCTAATTCTCCTGCTTTAATGAGTGTTCATCTTCCGGAACTGTTCATGCGCAGTAGGGCATTTCATTGCCGAGATGAATGTGACGTCATCTCCGAGCAGAAGAGAGTTCCACTTTTAAGATCATTCTGAGGGAGATGAATTACTCCAATTGATACTTAGCAGATATATCTTGGCTCTCAAGTGAGTTGATTTTTGGCTCGGATTTCGAAAAAAAAATTTCGGCCCGAAAATCGGCCGAAATTTTCGCAAAGATTTTTGGCTCGGATTTCGAAATATTTTCGGCCCGAAAATCGGCCGAAATTTTCGAAAAATTTTTTGGCTCGGATTTCGAAAAAAATTTCGGCCCGAAAATCGGCCGAAATTTTCGCAAAAATTTTTTACTCGAATTTCGAAAAAATTTTCCGCCCGAAAATCGGCCGAAATTTTTGCAAAAATTTTTGGCTCGGTTTTTGAAAAAATTTTCGGCCCGAAAATCGGCCGAAATTTTCGCTAAAATTTTTGGCTCGGATTTCGAAAAAATTTTCGGCCCGTAAATCGGCCGAATAAGTACTCACTTGCCGGAGTTCTAGTTCTGTTACTCTACAGTTTGTATATACTCGTATTAGAGTTTTTGTGTTCAGCGCGATAAAAGGTTTGGGTAATATTATGAAATGCTACTTATCCATCAAAGGGCTTGTTACTAATCAAGGGTGTGGAGCTGCAATTTCATCCCGTGTACTGAAATTGCATGCAAACCGATTTCAGGGTCATAGCTTAAGGAACAAACCGTCAAAAGATATTATAACAATGATTATAATAGATACATTTGAGTTCATGACCCTATACATGTGCTGAATACAGATACAAAAAGAAAATAGTAGCTACTCCCATAGACTTCCTACTACTACTACTACTACTATTACTACTACTTGTGATGATAAGAACGGTGTAGTATTGAAAATAGTTACTGTCGCGGCAGCATTCAACTTATGATTTGTCTACTACTACTACTACTACTACTACTACTACTACTACTACTTTTGATGGGTAATAGCGGTGTCGTACTGAAGAAAATTACTGTCCTGGCTGCATTCAACTCTTGCTTTGCCTTTTTCACTATTTTCCAAGTACTAGGTGTATAAATAGGTGTCCAATACTTTCTTTATAAATATACTATTGTTTTCAATAATTAACTGTTCCTCAATTAGACGGATGAGATGCAATTCCCTCCACTTCCTTCATTATTACATTCATTAACTTGTACTTGCGTCTACTCTGCACTAACACACATTTGACAAATGTTCTTCCAATGCATATGTTTATTCCATCATTAATAGCCACAAATTCTTAACAGTAAAGCCCTTTTCTAGATATTAATCATTATTATTTTTTATTTCATTGATATAACTTAAGCATACCAATGTGAATGACGATGACATTCGATGTTCCTCAGTAGATAATGAATGTACTAGGATGAGTTCTCAGATGTGGTACTACTGGGCCCGCCATTTGTATGCATTGTTATGGCTCACCAAGCCAATCCTGAACTTGCATGCTTTGTCACCTGTTGGACATGGACGATGAGGATTTTTGGTCGTGGTGTACCAACCGTGTGTCACACAATTGTACATAATTCCTTTTGTATATATCATGCTTGTATCTTCGCTCTTCCCTCGCACTAAAAAGAACCAGAATAAACATGTCTGCGTGTCGCCTATGTAACATTGTCATTTTCTCGAACATGTAATTTCCTGTTGCCTTGAGGTTTTGTATATAAAGGAGAGTGTTCCATAATAAATTAACTCAGTTGCTTTCACTCTACCTTTGAGTTCACAACCTTTCTCTCGGCACCGTCACAGTGGGGTCTTTTTGTCTGCAGTTTCACTACAGCCGTTTTAGGGATAAGATGAGCTGTGCAAGTCTGCTGCAGGGCATTGACACCATTCTTAATATTCATTCTCTAAATCAGTGGTTCCCAACCTTTTTTCTGTCATTTCCCCCCGGCAACCTGTTCAACCATCCAGATTTCCCCCTTCATGCCCCTCCCAGCCAAAGCCGTCTCGAAACGGCCTTGGCCCAGCCCTCATGCCCACTCACCTGCCTCAGAAATGGGCATGATATTCCAATTCTCCCCTTCAATATCATGTCAGTGAGAAATGATATGATCATATCATAATTGAATGGCTAACAACAAATTGCCGCACGTACTATGTGGACATTTTCCGCTTGTTTTAGTTAGTAGGTAGTGTAATTATTTCCCCCCTGGAAGCTTCAAATTTCCCTCCAGGGGGAAATTTCCCCTAGGTTGGGAACCACTGCTCTAGATTATATGGTTTCTAGCAAGGGTTTCCATGATCGTTGGCAGAATTTTAGTTTTCTTTAGGGTTAACTTTTGATTGGTCTTTATATCTCTTTTTGGGGTTGCTTAGTCTTTTGTGATGTACTTCCAATATATGCTTTGGTGGTCGTTCATCAGGAATACGAATCGCATGACCTAACACGCGTACTTGGCCTTTGGTGAGCATGGTTTCAATGCTTTTGCATCCATTTACTGTATGGAATGAGTTGGCCTTTGGTGAGCATGGTTTCAATGCTTTTGCATCCATTTACTGTATGGAATGAGTTGGCCTTTGGTGAGCATGGTTTCAAGGCTTTTGCATCCATTTACTGTATGGAATGAGTTGGCCTTTGGTGAGCATGGTTTCAAGGCTTTTGCATCCATTTACTGTATGGAGTGAGTTGGCCTTTGGTGAGCATGGTTTCAATGCTTTTGCATCCATTTACTGTATGGAATGAGTTGGCCTTTGGTGAGCATGGTTTCAAGGCTTTTGCATCCATTTACTGTATGGAATGAGTTGGCCTTTGGTGAGCATGGTTTCAAGGCTTTTGCATCCATTTACTGTATGGAGTGAGTTGGCCTTTGGTGAGCATGGTTTCAAGGCTTTTGCATCCATTTACTGTATGGAATCCCATGTATCCAGGTGAGGCCCAAATTTTTTTGCAAACAGGGAATCTGAAAATTCCATAAATGTAAAGTCCGGGCCTCTGCACTATAGTTGGGAGTTGATATACATAGTGATTCATACATTTGGAATTTAGAGGCCAATCTCAGGTGTTTCTTCCGAAAAACGCTGGTCTTCATCTTACCAAAAGCAAATGAAGCTGTGTTTTTTACTCCAGCATATCATTGTCGATCTCTTGTGGTAATAAAACAATGCTACTAAGGTTTTTAAAAATGTTGACAACCACTTTTGTATGCCTTTAATGGGGAAGACAGGTACATTCTGATATAGTTTAGTTTGTTTTGCTATTACTTAATTTCTATTTTGTATTTATTTCCAAGCCAAGTGCCTGGAATATTAAAAATAAGGTGTCTAACATGTGTTGTATTAAATCTAAGGTGTGCGCCTGAATGGAAGCATCACCGACATTTTGTAGGTCAATTAATTTATATGCAGGTTATTTTTTGTGGATTTGTAACCATCAGATGCTGAATATTCTAACATCCGTTTGGTATTCTATTTTGGCACTGTCTTCTCTATGTTTTTCATGCATTAAAGTCATTATTAAGCAAATGAAGAGATTGAACAGAAGAAGGATCAGAACATCACAGTGCTTCAATCCAATTTTGAGGAACAAGGAGGATTCCCGCTCAAACTTTTCCTTCCATGTTGTAATGTAAGTGCTGAAATATTCTTAGAAATTTGCTTGACACTATATTTTGCAAGTATTTTCGATAGAAGCTTATGGGGCACTTTATCAGAGGGTCAGTAAATACTATTCATTAGTCTGCATTTTTCGCTGGACATTTTCTTTTATCATTTCGAATTTGCACTATGCCTCTGGTAACGTGGATTCAAATATTTGTTTAATCCTTTTCTACCTGCACTAGGTCTCTGGTAACATGGATTCAAATATTTGTTTAGTTCCTTATTCTTATAGGTAGGATATTAAGGAGTAAATCCAATGAATTTTGACATTTTCTATCCATTAATAGGACATTTCTAATACTTTTTATTGTCTTGAGAACTTTGTACAGTTCAGGGAGCTTGTTGGGTCCTGGATGAGTGAGAAGACAGTCAAGGCCTAAAAAAGCAAAGCATCAGTGGTGTTACAATTAATCAGTGTAGCATGGAAAGGTTCAGCCAAGCAATTTAGAGTTTTAGTCTGTTCTTTGACTAGGATTGTGCCATCAAGTGTGCTGATCAGAGAGATAGTGACATTTTTTCAGGCTCATAGATGTGTTTGATTGCACTATAAAAGCCTTGTTCGTCATTTTGGTTGACAAAGGCTTGAATGTCCTCAGCCTTTTCATCCACCAACAGTTCTCTAGCTTATGTATTGGACAGTGTGCCTCTGACCTCAGGTCCATATTTGGGGATGGGTGGAGGTTTGCAAGATATGTGTCATTTGCTTTTTGTTTTTGTACGAGTAATTGATGAAAGGTGTCAAGAGTTCTCATCAAATCTATCTGCATGAAACGACCAAGTGAAGCTAATTATTGTTTCTTCTGTTCCTGATATCAGGTTGTACAGCTTTATCCACTCGGTATCTGAATCTTACTTGGGATTGTTTGTCAAGAGAGGCCTCAGCAATTTAAGCTGGAAACGATTTCCTCGTTTTCTGCTTTTAAGGGCAATTAAATCCAGTTTCTTAGATATGGTCTGCCTGTGGATTTCAGGTCAAATTTTGAATTGGAAGATGCATCCCTCTAGTCAATGATTTGTGTAACACTCCACTCCCCACAGGACTCTAGTTATGCTTACATCATTAGTATGACTACCTGGTTGTGACAATCTAGATTGGGCCAGTGCTTGGACCTCGGATGCATCCATGTGTTTTTGAGGTTGTCCTTGAGCTTAATATTATATTTGTAATTATAAGACTGTGCTCAAGGAATAGGGATAAGAGTCTGAAGCCATTAGCATTCATATGGCCCTTGTCATGAGGATCCTCTGTTAAGTACGTCTCCACATACCCTAGTTTTCCTAACAAAATGATTGAAATCGCCTAGAAAGGCAACCTTGTAAGTTCTTTCGATGTATTAAGCCCTGCATTAAGGGCCTGATAGAAGTTTCCATCAGCATTCGATGTTGGGCATAGCCACTAATTGGATTTACGAAAATTATTTTTCAGGTCATACAATTTCCACTGATACCTGTGGGACCTTTAGTCATATGAGCGTAAACCAAATCATAAATCCTTGGCGAAAAAAGTGTATTCTTCACAGGCTTCTTTGAGATAGTCATATATTTATGTGTGTGTATATATACTGTATATAGATATAGATAGATTGATGGATATGTATGTGTGCGTGCGTATTTTGTATGTGTATAGGCTTATGTATAGGCTTATGTATACTACATATAATTACGCCAATCCGAAACTAGTGATTTGTTGTAATTTTCTCTAAAATATTTAAGCAAGTAATAAGCTTTCTTAAACACTTTTGGGGGCAATTGGTTAATGAAAGTAACAAATTGGTGTTTGAGAACTGCTCTTTGAATACTATTTAGTTTTTTTTTTTTTTTTTTTTTTTTTTTTTTTTTTGAATGAGTATCTTGATAAGAACATTTAGTTATTTCAGTGATAATAATAATGACGGTGATGACGGAAACGTTTTCAAACTAACAGAACATAATAATAATAATAATAATAATAATAATAATAATAATAATAATAATAATAATAATAATAATAACAATAATAATAATAATAATAATTCCTTTATTCCAAAAAACAATGGGTATTCTGTTACATAAAGAATATATTTACATTGGAAGGTTCTTAAATAGTAATGACCTATTAAAATACATTTAGGATAGCATTTTACTACGATCTAAAATCCATAAATTATATATTACGTCTACAATAAAACTATTTAAAATTCTACATTAAAAATAAGAATTTACGTATAAATTAGCTATATTTAGTAAATTAGGATGTTTCTAAGACAAGTCCAAAACACATCATTTGATGGTGTTTCACTACCTAAGAATGTTTTGTTATTATGAGCCTCATTGCAATTCAAAAGGACAAAATTTCAATTAACCCTTTTACCCCCAATACCCCCAAGCTTTTTGGAAATTTCCAACCCTTAACCCCCAAGGGGTTACTTTTTTCCCAGCACATTTTGGTGTATATTTCTTTTAAATTGCTCTAACAGCCTTAATTTTTGTCATAGAGAGGTCAGGTTGGTCTCATTCTCTTGGAAAATGTCTGAATTTTCTCAAAAAAATATCAAAAATATGAAAAAAATAATTTTTATAGCATTTTTTTGCAAGGACGTACCGGTACGTCCATGGGGGTAAAGGGATGGCTTTTGTGAAACGTACCAGTACGTCCTTTGGGGGTAAAAGGGTTAAATTCATCGGCCGTAAATAACCTTGCATCCTTAGCGGCTGCTTTTTGTTTTGAATTGTTTTTTATTTTATTTTTTCATAATTAATATTCAAGATTTTCTTATTTCATGCTCTTCTGCATTTATGATTTATGCTCCTATTGTTCATATATACAGATAAGTATTATTCCATTTACCTTTCGTTGAAAATATTTAGTCTTTCTTATAGCCTTATAACAGAAGGTTATATAAATCTCTCTCTCTCTCTCTCTCTCTCTCTCTCTCTCTCTCTCTCTCTCTCTCTCTCTCTCTCTCTCTCTCTTTCATTTTTCTTTTTAGTAGTCTGTAATCTGCTCATTTAATAAATTCTATTAAAAATTAGAACTTATATTGACATTTCCGGTTAGAAATTATTAGGGAAAAATTAAGCGATTATTTTCTTGGGTATATCTGTAGTTTGCATGCATTTACTGATTGATAGAAATAAATAGTATTAATGCGTTTATTATCCATTGAAAAATAAGAATACCTATAATGTTGAAATGGAGATAAAAAATTATTGAAGCTCGTAAGGGAACGTAGGGGCCTGGGAAATTAGAAGCAATTTTCACAACCTTTATTCCATCTGTGACCAAGTTGTGGAATGATCTTCCTAATCGGGTGGTTGAATCAGTAGAACTTCAAAAGTTCAAAGTTGGAGCAAATGCTTTTTTGTTGACCAGGCAGACATAGTCTTTTTATAGTTTATTTATGACATATTTGTTTTTGATGTTGTTGATAGTTTATTATATGACATGTCTGTTTTGACGTTGTTTCTTATTTTAGAATGATTTATTGTTAATTTGTTCTCTTCATTTATTTATTTCCTTATTTCCTTTCCTCACTGGGCTATTTTTCCCTGTTGGAGCCCCTGGGCTTATAGCATCTTGCTTTTCCAACTAGGGTTGTAGCTTGGATAGTAATAATAATAATAATAATAATAATAAAAGGAACAAAATATCTCACGAACAGCAAATTATTAAATGTATAAAGATTAAATTGTTAAATACATTTAATGTCAATATTATTGGATATAAGAATCATGTTAAAAATATTTTCACAAATCAGTATGTTTCTAACTTAAAAACATATTTAGAAAAATAATAAAATAAAAATTTAATTTTATCACATATTAGATGTTATAATGCATATACAAAAATGTAAAATATAATTTGTTAAGGAAATATTTTTATAAAAGGAAAAAAATGTATGTTAAGAAAATGTAATTGTATTTTCATAATAAAAGATAAAAGAAAAATCAAGAAAAGCCTAAGGATCTCTTGCTGCGTGTATGGTGACCCAGACAGACCCTACTCGAGGATGCCTCTTTTAGAATTCGCAGAGACGTCTGTGAAGCATTTCGAATCCTGCTGGAATAAATGAAATCTTTTGAGTTGGCGGATGAGATGAGCGTTGCCCTCATGATTTGTTATTCAATTATTCATAAGCGTATCAACATTGTAATGATGCCTGTCTTCTAGTATATAAAGACGGTATAGTATAGTCCATTTCTTTTAGCGATGCATATTTGCACCGACTCGCGGCGGTGCCCTTTGAGCTCGGAAAAGTTTCCTGATCGCTGATTGGTTAGAATTATCTTGTCCAACCAATCAGCGATCAGGAAACTTTTCCGAGCTAAAAGGGCACCGGTGCGAGTCGGTGCAAATATGCATCGCTAAAAGAAATGGACTATAGTTTCATCAATTATCTTTGTTGTAGTGTTGCCTTTATGATATATAATGATACATGATAATCTTTATAGTATCATATTGTCGCATTTTTTTTTTTTTATATTTTACGCCTTTGTAAACAATGGAAGATTTTATATTTTACAGATATAGATAAAAAGATTGAAGATTTGATATTCCGTGCAAATTGATTACTTGACTGAATTTAAGTATCCCAGGCAATTATAATGAGTTCTTTCAACGTTTGGAACCACAGATGATTGTAATCTATACTTATGAATCAACTTTCCAATTGTTAAGGTAAAGGTATTATAAAAAGACTAAGTAATAATTCTTGAACACTCATGAGGCATGCCCTAAGCTTTCATTTTTAAATTATCAAAAAATTTAACCCAAATAAAGGATTTACAGATGTAAGTGGGGAGTGATTAGTCATAATAGTTATAGAAAAGAAAGAAGGGATACAGATAGTTTGTAGTATTGCTTAAAATATACTGAATAAGGTGCATTGGAGGTAGTCCCCTTCCACAATGGCCACCCCACCCGTCCCCAAAAGGGGATTGTTATTATTATTATTATTATTAAATCCTAAGCTACAACCCTGGTTGGAAAAGCAGGATGCTATAAGCCCAGGGGCCCCTACAGGGAAAATAGCCCAGTGAGGAAAGGAAATAAAGAAAAATAAAATATTTTCAGAACAGCAACAACATTAAGACAAATATTCCCTATTTAAATTATAAAAAACTTTAACAAAACAAGAGGAAGAGAAACTAGATAGAAAAGTGTGCCCGAGTGTACTGAATCACTGGCCATGTGCTAAAGTCTAGTCTGTTCTACCTAAAAGGTTTAATCTTATTGAATCCTGTGCTTAAATGTTCAGGGAAAAGCGAGTGTTGAGCCAAGTGTCCTTCATAAAAGTCAAGCGTGGATGTTAAGTGCCATCTTTACGGGCTGCACTATTGCAAGAGCCCGTGTCTAGCGGAAAGGGGTAGGCAATCTACAACAAGTGCAATCAAAAGAAATCAAGGATTTCATTTGCTAGGCTAAATTGGAAGCATTATATACTGTCGTGAGAAGTATTGAGTAAACCTGAAATATGTATGTTAGAAGGATTTGTAAAAAGGTCAATGGAGGTAAAAAGATGTGTCCGCGTTTAGTTCAGGGGTCACCAACCTGCGGCTCTATCAAGACACTTTTGCCCCTCAAAACGCTGAACTAACATTTTTATCCATTAAAGAAAAAAAAATCATGTAACACAATCTTTAGAAATTACATGTGAATAGTTTCCAAATTTAAAATATTAGATAATTTCACATTCAA
>NC_090725.1:2425169-2460169 GCF_036898095.1 Palaemon carinicauda | reverse complement strand
CCTCCATTACACTGGTCTGTACTTACCACAGACTTGCGTTTTTTGTCTCTAGGAATGCTTGTGTTTTTCATTTGTCTTTATGTTTCAAGATTTGGTGTGTCGCGTTTCCCAGACTGCCAATGAACATCATGTCACGCTATTTTCTAAACTTCCCCATGCATTTTCTGGTTTGTTTCACAATAGTTTCTTCTTATTCCTCGTTTATCTGTAGAATGGAATTGAATATAGGATTTAGGCATTAAGCCAAGCACTGGGGCATCAAATGCCATTCAGCGCTATATAACGAAAATCATTTAGTATCATTTTAACCTTTAATACGAATCGCAACACTTTCATACAATAAAATCTAGATGTGAAGTAAATAGGGATTAAAAGGGTAAAATAAATAAATAAATTAATAAAATCAATTTGTAGAGCGCTATTTTCTAGTATAACTTATTCTATGTTTGTAAAACAACCTTTCTCAGATTACGAACGGTATTTTGTTTGGCTTACGTTATTTTTTTGGTTGTTTATGTAATTTTGCTGTATGTCCATATATTTTTTTTCGAAGGCCATCATTATTTTCGTTAAAGGCCATGCTTTTATTTGATTACACATTTTCATTAGGTAAATGTGTTTGTGGTAGCCCATATTATCTAAAGTTTCTGAATGCTGTACGTATGCTTTAAGTAATCACATGTTCCCTAGTTTTCAATTTGGCTTTTACAAAAAGCTTGGATCTTGTGATGGTTTTCTTACAATATCCAATGCTGTGTACAGCAATCCTTAGATTGTGGTTAGAAGGTTTAGCTAGTTGCCCTTGATTTTATTATTATTATTATTATTATTATTATTATTATTATTATTATTATTATTATTATTGTTGTTGTTGTTGTTAATGTTATTAGCCAAGTTACAACCCTAGTTGGAAAATCAGGAGGGTATAAACCCAAAGGCTCCAACAGGGAAAAATAGCACCGTGAGCAAAGGAAATAAAGAAATAAATAAACTAAAAAATATATAATGAACATTAATATGAAATACTTTAAGATCAATAACAACATTAGATATTCAATGTATAAACTAGAATGTATGAACTGTTTAAAACAAAAACGTTCGATGCAAGTTTTAGCTTTTGAAGTTCCACCGATTCGACTACCTGATTATGAAGATCACTTTTAATGGCGTCTTTGACCGTGTTAATCATGAAGTTCTTGTTTTCAAACTCTAACAAATGGGAATAGGTGGATTTTTTTTTCTTAGCATTACTATTAAAAGTTTAAGTAATAGATTGCAGCGAGTATTTGATTATGGGCACCATAGTGACTCTAGGAATGCTATATCGAATGCTCCTCTGGGTAGTGTTCTTGGACCATTACTCTTCTTACTAAATTCGCGTATGTGGTTAGGCCTGGAAAACAAGATTGTTTTATATTATTATTATTATTATTATTATTATTATTAAATGCTAAGCTACAACCCTAGTTGGAAAAGCAGGATGCTATAAGCCCAGGGGCTCCAACAGGGAAAATAGCCCAGTGAGGAAAGGAAACAAGGAAAAATAGAATATTCTAAGAACAGCAAAAACATTGAAATAAATATTTCCTATATAAACTATAAAAACTTTAACAAAACAAGAGGAAGATGATGCAACTCTCTTTGCAATAATTTCCTCTCCTGAATGTAAATGTATGGTGGCTGAATCCCTTAATAAAGAAGTAACTAAAATTAGTGTAAATTATGTGGGATGAAGTTAAACCTTCGCTAAACTAAAGTATAATTGTAAGTAAGTCAAGGCCAATGGCTCCTCAACATCCAGATATTTGTATTGGCAATGTCTTTATAACTCTGTACAACACAGTATGATTCTTTTTTGCAAATTAGTTTTGGGTAACGCACCCGGATTGTTTCTTTTCAATTGCAAAAAAATAACATAGTGGGAAAGTCTTTTCGGTGATCAATCTATCTGTAGGAATGTTTTAATTCACTCATTCTACCTTGTTTTGGTTATTTTTTTCTTCTGTCTGGTTTTTAGCTGCTGACTCTCATCTTGATTTGGTGGACAGAAATCTTTTATTCCTGATGTGGATATTAACTTCTGGCACTGTCGTTTTGTTGGCTCTATGTGCCTGTTTCATAAGATTTGTAATAACTATGACTATCCTTTGCATTCTTATCTTCCCAGACTGTACTTAGCAGTAGGTATGCAGTTAATTCTAAGGCTTGCCTTCTCCAGCTTAAGGCTCAATACTACGCAGAATTCTAGCTGTGACCATTTAGTAGTGATTTCCCTATTATTATTATTATTATTATTATTATTATTATTATTATTATTATTATTATTATTATTACTATCCAAGCTACAACCCTAGTTGGAAAAGCAAGATGCTATAAGCCCAGGGGCTCCAACAGGGAAAAATAGCCCAGTGAGGAAATGAAATAAGTAAATAAATAAATGAAGAGAACAAATTAACAATAAATCATTCTAAAAGCTGAATCGATGGAACTTCAGAAGTATAATTTTTTTGAAAATGCTTTTCTGTGGAACAGGTTGACACAAGTTTAATTTCATAGTTTATGACCAATCTTATTTTAACGCTGTTAATGATCTCTAATATTTTGTATTCTAAATTTTTATTACATATCATATATAGTTTATACGGGTTTCTCTATTTTTTCTACAATGGGCTGCTTTCCTTATCGGAGACATTAAGCTTGTAGCGTCCTGTTTATCCAACTATGTTGTAGCTTGGGCTATACCCAACGCAGGGAGAAATGGATGATAGAGAAAGGCACCTAGTTTTAAACGGATTCCTGCATTGATATCATGTCTCCACAGATTACCATCCCACTCTCCAATCTCTCCTCCCTTACTCTCTTTTTTCCTCTGTCTATAAAAATGTCTCTCTCTCTCTCTCTCTCTCTCTCTCTCTCTCTCTCTCTCTCTCTCTCTCTCTCTCTCTCTCTCTCTCTCTCTCTCTCTCTCTCTCAGAATAACCATTTTATAATGGAATAAAGGTTTTTGACTCTCTCTCTCTCTCTCTCTCTCTCTCTCTCTCTCTCTCTCTCTCTCTCTCTCTCTCTCTCTCTCTCTTTCTGCATTTTCTTCCAAGAAGTACCTTGAATCAGGGCACCCGGTCATAGTGAGAGAGTGTGTGTAACACAAAGTGCGTAGCATCAGCATCTGGCATATGACCATGGTTTGGTCCCTGCTCGTATGGCAATTTTAAGATGAGGGAAAACATATATACGTTAAAAACCTGTTACTCTTACCTTCGTGTATATAATGTATTGTATTGCCAAGTGTAGTATTTTGCAGTTTTTTTCGTGCTCTGAATTTCTTCCCTTGAACTTGTTAAATTATTCAGTCATATTGTATGTTTTTGTGCATCTGATATTTGTAAAGTAGCCTATATTTTCTGTCATAGAAGATTTAACGGGATCATGGTCATGAATCTCTATGTTTGGAAAATAATTAAACTTGAATGGTAACATTATGTATATATATATATATATATATATATATATATATATATATATATATATATATATGTGTGTGTGTGTGTGTGTGTGTGTGTGTGATATGTATATATATATATATATATATATATATATGTGTGTGTGTGTGTGTGTGATATATATATATATATATATATATATATATATATATATATATACATATATATATATATACATATATATATATATATATATATATATATATGTGTGTGTGTGTGTGTGTGTATGTATATAATATTACAGCGATTGATAGTCCCACCATTTAACATAAATTTTACCATTTCACTTGGCATTAACCTTGTAATGGATAGGTAACTCCAAGGGTAACTCATTAATGTTATCTTATTCACGTCTGAGATGAAATACGAAAAACATAAAAGTAGCGCTACGGCCAAGCGTCCTAATTTGCTTATTATCGCTCTGACTGTTATCTTGTATAGAATAAAAACGTTTGGAAATGGTCTACGGATCTCAAATATGTTGTGTAAGGGGAGGGGGTCGCCCCCCTGGGTAAGGATACGGCTTATAGCATAGGTTAGGTGGGTTTTTTAAGTTAGTTTCTCCCGCCAAAATCGTTTTTAGAACGACGGCCACAGTTCAGAATATTCCCGTTTTCTACGGGATCTGGCCGTCACCCTACAAAGGCTCCAAAAAATGATAGGTTTTTTCTTGCAAAAATTATCCTTGTTAAAATTATCTAATAGAAGAAAGAATTGGAAGTTCTTATGGAACTGTGAATATTTTGAAATATAAAGAAAACTACTCGTAAAAAGATATAATTATCATAAATTACTGACCCCTTTGTTTTAACAAATGGAATATGGAAGGAAAATACGTAATTTATATTCCTAAGTTGGTAGATTATTCTCTTGAAAGGCTGGATTTATTGAAAGGAAGTAAGATATAGAATATGAAAGGAAAAATAATATGCTCAACTTCTTAAAGGAATGTAAATAAAATATGGAAAGATGATGAGCATGGTGGAATTCCAAAGGACATAATTGTACCTTCAAATGCTAGATTTTTGAAAGATGAAGGAAATGGAGATAAGGAAAGGGGAGGAAAATGAGTGCCCACAAATGGCAACTGAGAAGATGTAACGGCAAGAAAAATAGGTATCACACAATCTTTTTTGGTTAATTGAAGTTTTATCGGGCTGTTTGCTAATTTTTTTTTTTTTTTTTTTTTTTTTTTTGCGTTTTGCATAGTCATGTTTTCGTTCATGTTGTTATTTCCATAGTTAAGTTTGTCATAAGTATGGTTTAACATTTTTATTACTTTTTATTCTTATGCTGACTTCATATATTAAGTACTATCCTTGTTTGATGTGTTTTAAACAGCCAGTGTCTTTAGGTTATGGTAATATTTACATACTACGTGTTAATATGAGTGACGTGTTAGTGGGCCCCCTCCCACCCAGCCATTTGAAATTTCATTATATACTGGCTTTAATTTCCTCGAATGTGACATTCATTTTAAGTCCTCATTTCATCTAAAAAAAAAAAAAAAAAAAAAAAAAAAAAAAAAAAAAAAAAAAAAAAAAAAAAACACATACTTCTTGTATACGATGTTCATCTTAAGATAAGTGGAATGGCAGTGTATGTCACGAATAAGAACTTTAAATATCATAACGTCACCCTTATAAACTAACTGCCTAAGTCATTTTCTCCACTTGTTGGGAATAAAAAAAAACCTTCTCATTTCCTAATTCTTTATATCATTGTCTTGAGTTTCATTTCACAAATTCTTAATAGAAGATTTTGTGAATTAGAATTTGTGAATTGAAGCTCACCACAATGATATAAAGAATTAGGAAATGAGGTTTTCTTTTTTATTTCCCAACAAGTGGAGAAAATGACTTAGGCAGTTAGTTTATGAGGGTGACGATAAGTCCTATTATGAATCTAGGTGTTGTTCAATTCAAATGATGCAATATTTGTGTAGGCATAACAATTTATGTTGATATACTTTTTTTTACTGTCTTATCATCAGGGCTAACATACAGGGAGATGATTCAGAAGCCTCTTTTGTTTTTGTTGGCGATTTTAATCCTCTCATCTCTTGAGCGGCTGAATTCTTTTTGTCTTGATTATCATGGCACGAGGTCGTTTGACTTTGTTTATTAATCTGGCTATAAGCTAGTCATAAATAAGATAATTGCTTGAATTTATTGTTATCTACTGATTATTCTGATGCTATAACTAGCATGGCTGGTTCTCCAGTTTAGGCTTATAATCATATTTTTAACATGTTTGATAATTGAAAGTGTGACTCTCCTGCTATGCTGTGTCCCATATAGCTTACTGTATACTGTATATGAACTCATTATTGCCAAAGGAGCTTGAGAATTTTGCTCCTTTGAATGAAAGTTTCATTAAAAATTTTGTGGAAATAGTTCCTTCTTAATTGCTGAGTTTTCAAATTAAAGTCAAAGCCTTCCTCAAAGGCAGAGGTAAAGGTACTTCGTTTGGGATAACAAAAGGCTTATCATGTGTGGATAGAGGAGGGCTGTTGTTCAGGCTGTTGAAAAGGAAGACACTACTCTTATAGAGGAGGGCTGTTGTTCAGGCTGTTGAAAAGGAAGACACTACTCTTATAGAGGAGGGCTGTTGTTCAGGCTGTTGTAAAGGAAGACACTACTCTTATAGAGGAGGGCTGTTGTTCAGGCTGTTGAAAAGGAAGACACTACTCTTATAGAGGAGGGCTGTTGTTCAGGCTGTTGAAAAGGAAGACACTACTCTTATAGAGGAGGGCTGTTGTTCAGGCTGTTGAAAAGGAAGACACTACTCTTATAGAGGAGGGCTGTTGTTCAGGCTGTTGAAAAGGAAGACACTACTCTTATAGAGGAGGGCTGTTGTTCAGGCTGTTGAAAAGGAAGACACTACTCTTATAGAGGAGGGCTGTTGTTCAGGCTGTTGAAAAGGAAGACACTACTCTTATAGAGGAGGGCTGTTGTTCAGGCTGTTGAAAAGGAAGACACTACTCTTATAGAGGAGGGCTGTTGTTCAGGCTGTTGAAAAGGAAGACACTACTCTTATAGAGGAGGGCTGTTGTTCAGGCTGTTGAAAAGGAAGACACTACTCTTATAGAGGAGGGCTGTTGTTCAGGCTGTTGAAAAGGAAGACACTACTCTTATAGAGGAGGGCTGTTGTTCAGGCTGTTGAAAAGGAAGACACTACTCTTATAGAGGAGGGCTGTTGTTCAGGCTGTTGTAAAGGAAGACACTACTCTTATAGAGGAGGGCTGTTGTTCAGGCTGTTGAAAAGGAAGACACTACTCTTATAGATGAGGGCTGTTGTTCAGGCTGTTGAAAAGGAAGACACTACTCTTATAGAGGAGGGCTGTTGTTCAGGCTGTTGAAAAGGAAGACACTACTCTTATAGAGGAGGGCTGTTGTTCAGGCTGTTGTAAAGGAAGACACTACTCTTATAGAGGAGGGCTGTTGTTCAGGCTGTTGAAAAGGAAGACACTACTCTTATAGAGGAGGGCTGTTGTTCAGGCTGTTGAAAAGGAAGACACTACTCTTAGGTACTACTCAGCAACACAAATAGTAGGCTATTTTCAAGTCTTGTCTTTATGTGTGTGGCCCTGTTCAATAGAAATAGCTACCGTTTGAACTAGTGCTAAAATAACAATTTGGTCATATGTTTATTTATTTGAACTTCCGAAGATCAAACTGTTCTTATTGCATTTTTTTGCTTTTGTCGTATATTATTCATTCTTTAACATGTTGTTTTAATGTAATAAGTCTTGTTGTATATTAGAAATAATAAGGTAAACTACATTAAGGGAAAAATGACATGAGGATGGAAGAATTTCACATGAAAGATGGAGCTTGAAAGATATAGGAATGGAGTGGGTAAGGAAAGTTGATTTACAACTGAAGTTTCATTGGAGTTCACAGACTCGTGTCTTGAAAGTGAACACTTCTAAAGCGGAAACCAATTTGAATGATGAAGGAACATGATTATAATATAGTCCTAAAGGTGTTAATAGATATGGTTCGTGAAGGGTGAAACACGAAAGGAAAATCGGCATGTGACTATAAGAAAATTAGTGTCGTTAATTTTAGATGATTTAATGACCCATTAACTAGGGAGACGTTTGTCATAGATTAAAACGATATATATGCAGCAGGAAAAACAAGTAACTGTATTCTAATTCATCCCTCAAAAAATTGGAAGTTGTTGAGAACAAAAAGAGTTATTTATAATTTCTATTTCTTTTAATCTACATTATGTAATTCGGTTTTAATTAAGACAGGACTATTGAATGATTGTTCATTTTGCAAAGTAGATGTTTGATTGTCTCCAATTCAAGTCTATGCGAAAATATTATGTGTACTGTGTCCCCCCCCCCCCCCACCCTTCTGTGGATGTGTGTTTATGTAGGGGTTCTTTAAGGGACGCGCACCTCCTGATACGTCAACACGGAAAAAAAATCTTCCATTGTCGAGATTATGACGATGGAGTTAGGTATGCGATCTCAAAAGAATCTTTGTTTTATCTTTCGTTTTTGTACCGGGTTAGGACGCCTCTCTTGCCTCCCTTCCTTTCCCTCTCTCATCTCCCAACTCCTCAGAAGGAGGAAGCGTACCTCATATGAGCAAGAGGATCTTGATGAGGGAGGGAAGATGGGATGAGTCCGGTTGATATGAATTTCAAAAGAATCTCTCTCTCTCTCTCTCTCTCTCTCTCTCTCTCTCTCTCTCTCTCTCTCTTTATTTGATGTATAAGAACTAAATTTTCCCTAAATATAGCAAGCAATCTAAACATATAGTGAAGATAATCACACGTATTTTTCGATAGATCCTTATGCCGGATCAGGTGAAAAATAAATATTGATAAATTCCTTTTTTATTTTATGCAGACCTTTTGGCTTAACTACTACTACTACTACTACTACTACTACTACTACTACTACTACTACTACTACTACTACTACTACTACTAATAATAATAATAATAGTAATAATAGTGGTATGAGAAACTTTTGAAGCAAATTTCTCCAAAACGTGAAA
Organism: Palaemon carinicauda; assembly: GCF_036898095.1. Taxonomy (NCBI): domain Eukaryota; kingdom Metazoa; phylum Arthropoda; class Malacostraca; order Decapoda; family Palaemonidae; genus Palaemon; species Palaemon carinicauda. Next base: position 2,451,648 of record NC_090725.1, on the reverse strand, counting down.
CATCTTTATATAGCTTTTGATGAAAACGATTCTTTTGTGAGTTATGTGATGTAGCTGAAGAATATTAAGTTATTTGTAACTTGATTCTTAGATAATGCTTTGTTAAGTCATACATTGAGAAATGGTATGCTGGAGCAATAAAACTTATCGTTATCTTGGTTCTTGACATGTGATATAAATGAGTAGATATTCAGTGACATAAAGCAGAAAATCCCCTTGCATAGAATTTATTTGATTTGAAATACATTTACTTAGTTCGAGAGTAGAAACAAATGTCCAAACACAATTTTGTAGAAGATTTGTATGAGTTGATTATTATTAAATCTTTCCTTTGCAGTTAATTTTTTCATGAAATTCAGTTTGTATTGCCCTTTTAATACTGTAATCTCATTTTCCATAGTGTTAATTGGACCGTAACGTGTTATTTCTTTCTTGGAAATCTGTTCTAGTTCACTTCACCCGGAGAGAAATAAGCAAACGTTCTGCTGAAATGTCATATTCCAAGATTTTTATCTCGAAGGTTATGTTTTTGTTTCTTTTTGTTTCGATTTGATAAGAAGAATTAAACACAGAATTTGTCATAGGTTAAAGGTCAAAGCCAAACTCTTATAAGCCGGTAAGATAAAAATCATGGATCGGATTTTGTTGAAATTAAATGATGACCTTTTGGAAGAAATTCTTTAGTCACACTTACAACCGTTGTGAACATTACATATCTGACTACGTATTTATCGTATAATTTTAACATTGATATATTATAACGATAAAAATTTATTGCTTTTTGTACAAAGTTTGATCATGAAGGTCAAAGGCCGCTTCTAGTTATTATACTGTAGGTTTGATTCAATCCCAGTGGTATCATAATTGCGGTATGATACTTAGTAGGAATAGTTTATTGTTGGATTTCCCTGATAATCGTATTTGTTAAGTGTGGGCTGCAAAATATGTTTTTTTTTTTTTTTTTTTTTTTTTTTTTTTTTTTTTTTTTTTTTATGTTGGGGCTTCCCAGCCTGCCACATACACACGATATTCCCCCCAGTAACTTCATTTCTTTAGTTTGCCATTTGATTCCTGATCGTATTTGTTAAGTCTGGGCTACAAAATGTTTTTTTTTTTTTTTTTTTTTTTTTTTTTTTTTTTTTTTTTTTTTTTAAAGGTTATATGTTGGGGCTTCCCAGCCTGCTACATAAGCACGATATTCCCCCAGTAACTTCATCTCTTTAGTTTGCCATTTGATTCCTGACATTTAAGTTTGAAAGATCTCGGCAGTTTGAATGCTTTAGGTTCATGAACTTATTTGTGGTATGGCATCCTTTTCATATTGATATATTGATAATTAGAAGTACTCATTTCTTGAGATATAGTTTACCAAATTGGCCCTTAAAGGTTTAAAGGTCGCTTATGAATGGCAGAGGCAGGGAACAGTGATATTGCCCTAGCAAGCAGGACAATGCCCTAGAGACTGACCATATTACATATGATCAGCGCCCAAGCCTCCTCTCCACCCAAGCTAGGACCAGGGAGGGCTAGGCAGTGGCTGCTGATGACTCACCAGATAGACCTATAGGCTCCCCCAAACCCCCCAACCTTAGCTCACAAGGATGGTAAGGTTGCAGACACTAATGGCACGAACGAGTTTGAGCGGGACTCGAACCCCCGACTGGCGATCACCAGACAGAGACGTTACCAATCAGGCCACAACAACCTTAAAGGTCAATGGACAAGGTTATAGAGAAGGTTACAATTTTCGTGAAATATCTTTTATATTTGTCGAAAAATTGAAACAAGGTTACTTACTCTAAGAGTGGTGGGTTTTGTCGGTGGAGGTACACTCTATTGATTGTTAGACAAGCCAATAAATCTTACTATATCAATATATCTCTTCACTTCATTCTAGAAATATAAAGTCATCTGTATTTTCGTCATGGTATATGAAGACAATAAAAATATGTAATCCCGAGTACATAAACTATGAGTGTACTATAATTAAAAAATAATTGCCTCTTGGCTTGTACAGTAGTGCAGAACTGGGACATATCCTGTTCGAACTGAATACATGTGTTCCTTGTAAACTTATATATATTATATATATATATATATATATATATATATATATATATATTATACTGTATATATATATATGTATACTGTGTATATATATATATATATATATTTATATATTTATATATATACTGTATATATATATATATATATATATATATATATATATATATATTATATATATATGTATGTATAAACGGATGCACTTGTTCCTCTTTTAAAGTGAAGCACTTGTTCCTCTAATTCTTTCCAACAGGTGGTTTGAAATTAAGCAATTGTTCCCGTAAATTGATGCATCCCGTCTTCAAATTCCATGGCAGCAGATCAATCCCAGCCCGAGATCGAGAATTTAAACTGTTTACTGGGGGTGGGGGTGGGGGGGTACTGCTGTCTTTGGGCACCACAGTGGGGAATTGGGCTCCCAACCTGTGGGGAGTTGGTCTTGCCTGGCTGACTCTGGTGTGCGTCTCTCCAGAAGATACTGGAACTGAAACCAAACACCTTAAACCTTTATCTATCCTATCTCAAATATCTTTCTCAGTTTTTTAAATTTTCAGATACCATACAAAGCAAATTGTGTTAAAGATAAAGATATTTCCAAACCAATTGGAAATCTCAAAGGAATTGGTTAAAATCCTTTTATAATTGGTGCAAATTCTCCAAATAGATGCAACTGTTGCTTCATGTTAGTGCACCTGTTACTCCATATTGGGAATAACAGTTGTTTCAAGTTTATGCAGCTTCATTTCGTACGTTTGGTGCTTACCAGAATGAATGAAATATCACATGAGGTTAGGCTCAACATAGATAGAAGAAAGAGAGAAATGGTCAGACTGGAATATGCAATGGAATATGAAATATCATTGGAAGGAGAAAGGATTAATGAGGTGGAATCATTTAAATACTTATGAACTATGATCTCTATTACAGGGTCTTTAGAATCAGAGTTTAATGAAAGATTGAAAAAAAAAAATCAGACAATGGCTAGTTTAAATAAAATTTTGAAAAAAAAAAGTCTCCTGAAATTACACACAAAATAAGGCTATATATCAGTTTAATGAGATCGCTGTTACTGAGAAACAAACAATCGGAAGAATATTGGTAGTTAGATTGCATGACAGGACTAGAAAGGAAACTATGACAGAGATTACTTGAGTACCATATGTGGAATTCGATACCTGGGAAAATAGTGCATTACTAAAATGTGTAATGGCATCAGGGGAATGATGTAAGAAGCATTGCTTAATTAAGAGCCTCTGGTTTCTTGATAAAGTGAGTACTGCTTTGGTTTGGTATACAAGTACTGGGTAATCCATCCGTACAGCTGTTTTTTCGATTTTGATTTTGCCTTCAAAACTGTCCATCTGTTCATCTAAATTCCATTTGCGCTTATTTTTCGAAATTTATCCGTCTTTTACCCTAATACTGTATAATAAAAGGGCTATTACAACATTAGGATTGATATAAGTGGGAATTTATTGAAATGTAAGCTTTCTCAGATGACTGCTCAAGAATTTTCCAGATTTTGTAGAAGGGAAAAGGCTTTTCACTTGTCTACTACAAGAAAGTTTTGGTTTTGGAGAAAGAGAAAAGGCTTTCCTCATGTCTGCCATAAGAACTATCCGGCTTTGGCGGAACGGAAAATGTTTTCACAGGTATGCCGAAAGAATGGTCAGGTTTTGGAGGAAAGGTGAAAGTTTTTCATCTGTTCACCTTTTTGTCAGAAAGGAAAATGCTTTTTTTTCCAGTCTTCCACAAGAAAGGAAAATGCTTTTTTTTTCCAGTCTTCCACAAGAAAGGAAAATGCTTTTTTTCCAGTCTTCCACAAGAAAGGAAAATGCTTTTTTTTCCAGTCTTCCACAAGAAAGGAAAATACTTTTTTTTTCCAGTCTTCCACAAGAAAGGAAAATGCTTTTTTTCCAGTCTTCCACAAGAAAGGAAAATGCTTTTTTTCCAGTCTTCCACAAGAAAGGAAAATGCTTTTTTTTCCAGTCTTCCACAAGAAAGGAAAATACTTTTTTTCCAGTCTTCCACAAGAAAGGAAAATACTTTTTTTTCCAGTCTTCCACAAGAAAGGAAAATGCTTTTTTCCAGTCTTCCACAAAAAAGGAAAATACCTTTTTTCCAGTCTTCCACAAGAAAGGAAAATGCTTTTTTTCCAGTCTTCCACAAGAAAGGAAAATGCTTTTTTTCCAGTCTTCCACAATAATGTTCTGGTTTTGGCAGATGGGAAAAGGATTATAACTTCTTTGTCACATAGTTTTTCCAATTATGTGGGAATGGAAAATGCCTTTCCCTTACCTGCCACAAGAATGATCTGGTTTTTGGTGAAAGGGACAAAGCTTCTGTTATGTGCAATTACTGATTTTGAATTTAGTCATATGAATAATCGCTATGCTTAAGGGAAAAACAATTGAATTTGCCCTGATGGGATCTTAGTGTATTATTTACTATATTAGTTTTAGTTAAAGTTATAGTTATAGTTTTAGTTATAGTTTTAGTTTTAGTTTTAGTTGTTATAGTTTTAGTTTTAGTTTTAGTTTTAGTTATAGTTATAGTTATAGTTTTTTTAGTTTTAGTTTTTTTAGTTTTAGTTTTTTTAGTTTTAGTTATAGTTATAGTTATAGTTATAGTTTTAGTTTTAATTTTAGTTTTAGTTTTAGTTTTATGATGGGATCTTAGTGTATTATTTACTAAAGGTTTTGTTAGTCTATGTTTTCATTACGTGGAATCTAGCTATTGAACCATCAATAGAAATGATATGCGTGACTTTTTCAATCGGATTTTTCCCTTTTGGGGTGAATATATGATACTTTAATTCTAGTGAAATAAATAATTGAATTTGGTTGTTAATGAGAACTGACGTTTTTTTGGGCTTCTCAATTGGAAGCTATTGTATTTTATTGATTGTCGTCCAAATCACTGTTTTTAATATAAATGCTGCATGAGTTAGGATTCATATAGTTTCAGTGGCCAAATAAAAGAATTGAATGATTTAGTAACAAGGTTTTCTCATCAGATAAAAATATATCATTGTGGGGACGGATATATCACGGAGAACATTGCGATATCTAATTAGGGAACAAATGCTTTAGCTAGATGAATGTGGACCAGTCGCAGAAATATAATTGTTGTTATAATGAATGTGGAGTAAAATAACACGAGTGTTTATTTTCTGAGGAGTGCGGCTGCTTTATTTCGACAGTACAAGAATATGATTCACTAAGGGACGAGAAGGGTCCTGGTGTTGATGAGCATAATTGTTTGTGTGTCTTTGCAGTAAAACATATTTGCAACTATAGTCCATTTCTTTTATCGAGGCAGATTTGCACCGACTCGCAGCGGTGCCCTTTTAGCTCGGAAAAGTTTCCTGATCGCTGATTGGTTAGAATTATCTCGTCCAACCAATCAGCGATCAGGAAACTTAGTTCATTTCTTTTATCGAGGCAGATTTGCACCGACTCGCAGCGTTGTCCTTTTAGCTCGGAAAAGTTTCCTGATCGCTGATTGGTTAGAATTATCTCGTCCAACCAATCAGCGATCACGAAACTTTTCCGAGCTAAAAGGGCACCGCTGCGAGTCGGTGCAAATCTGCATCGCTAAAAGAAATGGACTATAGACAGTTTCACCGATAACATTTAATTCTTATTATTCAGTGGCTACTATATAGTGTTGTAAGATTCTTGAGAAGATTCAAAGGATAAGATCTCTTCTCAGAGAATCATACTTAAGCTTCTTAATGTACTAAATTGTGTGGGCTGGTTGCAGTGAATCAACGTCTGGTAAACAAGAAGGAAGCCTGTTTGATTAACTAAGTAGATTTACTTTCTTCTTCTTCTTCTTCTTCTTCCTCTTCCTCTTCTTCTTCTTCTTCTTCTTCTTTAAAGGTTTAAAGGCCACTCATGAATGGGAGAGGCAAGGGACTGTCACATTGCCCTATCAAACAGGACAATTATTATTATTATTATTATTAGTAGTAGTAGTAGTAGTAGTAGTAGTAGTAGTAGTAATAATAATAAAATTATCATTATTATTATTATTATTATTATCATGATACTAAACACCGAATAAACGAGAAGCAGAAACTGGATTAACGTTGCTTAACCTTATCTGGGTAAAATTTTCATAGTTGAAGAATAACAATAAAAGGTCAAAGGAGACATTAGTGTTGTAGGATATCGATGAAATGGTAACAATAAGCTAGAAGATTAAGCCAATTTATCAGTAAATCAATAACGCATATAGTGGGTGCAATGGAATGTGTTCCCTCCTCTCCATTTAATATAAATGTATCTATAGTCCATTTCTTTTAGCGATGCATATTTGCAACGACTCGCGGCGGTGCCCTTTTAGCTCGGAAAAGTTTCCGGATCGCTGATTGGTTGGACAAGTGCCCTTTTAGCTCGGAAAAGTTTTCTGATCGCTGATTGGTTAGAGTTATCTTGTCCAACCAATCAGCGATCCGGAAACTTTTCCGAGCTAAAAGGGCACCGCTGCGAGTCGGTGCAAATGTGCATCGCTAAAAGAAATGTATGTAGTTTATATTCTTTTCCCGTAAACGCACATTATACAGTTTATATCACTCTCTATTACTGACTTATAGTCCGTGCTGACCAGGAAAGTTCCCTTTTGAGAACTATTGATTTTATGCAACAATAGAAAAGAACAGTGAAAGGCTCCAATAAATCCCCAAAATTAAGTTCTGTGACGGGCCGAGAGAAGGTTGTGAACTCAAAGGCAGTATGAAAGCAACTGAGTTAATTTATTATAGAACACTCTCCTTTATATACAAAACCTCAAGGCAACAGGAAATTTCATGTTCGAAATACAGACAATGTTACATAGGGGAAACGCAGACATGTTTATTCTGGTACTTTTTAATGCGAGGGAAGAGCGAAGATACAAGCATAATATATACAAAATGAATTATGTACGATCGTGTGACACACGGTTGGTACAGTTCGCTATTTGAAAGCGTAAACCTAAGTGTATGTTATGTACTAGCTTATTTAACGCGTAATTATTTTGTTCATGATAATATTAAATGTTCGCTGTAACTCTGACATGTTACTAGCTTATTAACGGAAAATATTTATGTTATTATTATTATTATTATTATTATTATTATTATTGTTGTTGTTGTTGTTGTTGTTGTAGTTGTTAGCAATGTTGAAATTCTCTGTATCTCTTGCATTTTTTCTTCGTGGTTGAAAATATTGATGTTATTATTATTATTATTATTATTATTATTATTATTATTATTGTTGTTGTTGTTGTAGGTGTTAGTAATGTTGAAATTATCTGTATCTCTTTCATTTCTTTCTTCGTGGATGATCTTAGTTTAAATGAATAATATCATCATCATCATCATCATCAGCCGGACTAGTCCACTGCAGAACAAAATCCTCAGACATGTCCTTCCACTTGCGTCTGTTTATGGTCTTTCTATGCCAGTCCACACCCACAAACTCTTAGTTCGTCAATCCATCGTCTTCTCTTCCTTCCCCTAATTCTTTTGCAGTTTCTAGGAACCCATTCTGTTATTCTTAAGGGGACCGTCCACCATGTCCGCCATTTTTTTTTCTAATGTTCCAAATTACAACATTTCTATATATTTTTTAGACATATATAATACCTTCATCATATAAAAATTTCAAGTCATTTGATCAAAAGCTTTTGGAATTATTAGCAAAAATCATCTATTGTCTGTCATTCTCATTATATGTCTTCCCCATATCCATTTCTTTTTCTCACATGTTACTGGAATATCCTCTTCTTTAGTTTGCTCTCGTATCCATGTTGCTCTTTTTCTGTCTCTTAGTGTTATTCCCATTACTATCATCCTTGTTTAAATTACAATGAGATTGTTTTGTGTATTGCCTCCGATTAACTTCAATTTTGCCCAGCAAAGTTTAGTCATGTCGTCACTCAGTTTGATTATACGCTGAATATAAGTAGTCAGTTGATGTGGGGAAAATCTTGCTCATCAAAACTTACTTGTTTTTTTTTTTACTTATTTTGGGTTTAAATCCAACCCTCCACTGAAGTCGAGTTAACTACTACTCGGGCCGGTCCATATTAATCATCTAACGAAACATTTTCACTATAACTTATACAATTCTTTGATTGTAGCATCTTCCAAATCATATGATCTTGTGAAAAGTAATGTCTCTAGTATATATTTCATCTCAATTCCAAAGTTCATCGAGATTGGTTCTAGAATTAATCCATAAGATCACGAATTAATGCGCCACCTTTTAGGATATTCGACCTCGGAAAAGGCTTGAAACCTAAATGATGACTTAAAAACCTCGGTTTTACCATTGGGTACTTCAGATATACTCCTCGGCAACTTCTTGTTGGTGTACAGTACATGGAGTGTCTTGCGTTCAATGATTAAAATTAAAATCTTCACAGTGAAACCCTGTTATAGCTTCAATTCAAAAGGGAGCCTGAAATATACTGTACACCCTAAAAAGAGCTTGTAAATGCAGATGGGATTACCTTACCATTATAGCACTTATGAAGAATTCACAGTTAACTAAAAACAACTTGGATTCTGAAGGCTGGCCTGAAATGTATGCTCATTATTATCATTAGTAGCTGAGCTATAACCCTAGTTGCAAAAGCAGGATGCTATAAGTCCAAGGGCTCCAACGGGGAAAAATAGCCCAGCGAGAAGGAAATAAGGAATTAAATAAACTATATGTCAAGTAATGAATAATTAAAATAAAGAATTTTAAGAACAGTAACAACATTAAAACATAACTTAACTACAGAAAGAAACTTACAGTGTAAGTCAGCCTGTTCAACTTCAAAAATATTTGCTCCATGGTTGAAGTTTTGAAGTTCTACAGATTCAAGTACCTGCTTAGGTAGATCATTCCACAACTTGGTTGGTCACAGCTGGAATAAAACTTCTAGAATACTGCGTAGTATTGAGCCTCATGCTGGAGGTCTGACTATTAGAATTAACTGCATACCTAGTATTACGAGCAGGATGCTACTGTTCGGGAAGATCTGAATGTAAAGGATGGTAATAATTATGAAAAATCTTATGCAACATGCATAATGAATTAATTGAACGATGGTGCCAGAGATTGATGTCAAGATCAGGTATATGAAATTCAATAGACCGTAAATTCCTGTCCAAGAAATTAAGATGAGAATCAGCAGCTGAAGACCAGACAGGAGAACAATATTCGAAACAAGGTGTAATGAAAGAATTAAAACACTTCAAAATAGATTGATCACCGAAAATTTTACAAGACTTTTTCAAATTGCCATTTTTTTTTTTTTTTGTGCATTTGAAGGAGACACAGAGCTAATGTGTTTCTCAAAAGTGAATTTTCTGTCGAAAATCACACCTAAGATTTTAAAATAATCATACAGAGTTAAAGAAACATTATCAATGCTGAGATCTGGATGTTGAGGCGCAACTGTCCTTACTTACTTACAATCATACATTGTCTTTTGTCAGGATTTAACTTCATGCCCCCATAATTTGCACCATGCACTAATTTTAGCTAGATATCTTATTAAGGGATTCAGCAATCCCGGATCTACATTTAGGAGATGGAATTGATTCGAAGAGAGTAGCATCTTCTACATATGCAACGAGCTTGTTTTCAAGGACAAACTACATGTCATGAGTAAATAGTATAAAAAAGTAATGGGCCAAGAACACTACCCTGAGGAACACCAGATATCACATTCCTATACTCACTATGGTACCCATCATCAACAACGCTTTGTCATCTATTGCTTAAAAATTCAATAATGATGCTAAGAAAAGACCCACCCACTCCCAACTCTTTGAATTTGAAAACAAAGGCCTTTTGATTAACACCGTCAAAGGGAGCACTAAAATCAAAACCAATCATACGAACTTCCTGACTACAATCAAGGGATTTTTGCACAGCATTGGAGATTGTAAGAAGGACATCACATGCTCCAATGCCCTTACGCAACCAAATTTGCAAACTAGGGAACAGATGATTACATTCATCAAACCTATTTAGACGTTTTGCCAAAAGACGTTCAAAATACACAATGTAGAAGTTATGGAAATTAGACGGTAATCACTTGAACTTGAACTACTACATACACATTTACATAGTGGAGTAACATACCAATTCTCCAACAAGGGCTAAAAGCTCCTCTTCTTGCTAAATTGCACATAACAGATAACTTTGGAGCTAAGAAATCTGGAATTATAAAAAACAAAGGAAAAATACCATTTGGTTCTACACCTCCATAAGCATCAAGGTCCATCAAAAGAGCTTTAATTTCACGAGAAAGAAAAGCTAAACTACTTACTTTACCCTCAGGAAAACAGGAATAAGGAAGATAAAGTTTCTCATTAATCTGCTTACTGTCAATCACATCAGCCAAAAAGGTTGCCTTTTCCTTTGGACTGTGAGTGACAAAGCCATCTGGTTTTCGTAAAGGAAAAACTGTTGCATCTAAACAAAAGAGTGCAGATTCAAGGATAGCCCAACAGTTTTGTTCCTGGATTGTACCAGAAAGGGTTTCTTTTATGGTTAAATTGTATTCCTTTTCAGTTGAAGCATAAACTTTGATTAAAAGCGCTAAGCTGAGTGTAGTTATGCCAATTTAAATTTGATCGGTTACCCTTCCAAATATGATAGGCCTCCTGCTTCTCCAAATAAGCCCGTCTACTATCATCATTGAACCATGGTCGGTCTTTCACTCGGTACACCTATTGATTATGTTGACTAGATTCTCATTCAAAGGAACAACAGAATCAACATTATTATACAATTGTGACCAATTCAAGCCCTAAAGATCACTCAAAAGGCCATTCCATCAGAGTTAGGCTGCTCAGTCTTCACCATTAATGAACTCTGGGAATGATCAGATGTCCCAAATGGAGATCACCTTACTTGCCATAACGCCAGGGGAGTCGGTGTACACTAGTTCCAAGCAGTTACCAGACTTGTGAGTAGCTTCACTTATGAATGATTTTCTCACAGCCGAATTCAGAGGCAAAGTCCAAAGCTCTTATTCCATGGCGATCGGTAGGAGAAACCGAATTTAACCACTCCTTATGTTAGACATTGAAATCACTGATAAAAACAATAAAGGCCTTTCTATCATCTTTTTGTATCTTAGCCATAATGGTAAGAAGACAGTCAAAAATAGAATCACCCATGTCTGGATTCCAGTAGATCGAACACAAATAGAAGTTGTTATGCCTGCCACAAACTTTAATTACCCGAATCTCATGATATCCACATTTATAACAGGACTTATGAGAAGCATGGTAGTCAGTCCTAATATATACCACCATTCCCCTAGCCCTAAGAATGGCATCCCGTTTAAAAATTATTGGCTTCTTAAAACCAGTTAGCTCGAGCTCAGATGAATGCCTCATATTAGACACCAAAGTTTCTGAACCCAAAAGAATATCATATTGTCTGGACACATCATATTTAAAATCTAAATTGACAATGATGATAACAAAACAATATGTACAAAGATATGATTAAGGTAATTGATAAAACCCATAGACTACAGATAAAAAGTTACCAGGCTGTAACCCCAGGGTGTTCCCGGTTGAAATTGGTGATGCTAGCGGAACCCATTTTTATGTCCTCGAGTCTGGGAGTCAAAAGAAAGGTATAACGATAGACTTCAGGATCAACTTAGGCTGCCGAAGACCAAACGGTTTGACGGAAGTAGATTGCTCAAAGTCAAGCATACAAAAATTTAGCTTGTGCCTGTCTTTATTAGTCTTTAACAAAAGCAGGAGTATGAGAAATTGACAATGTGGGATTAGGACAGGCATAGGCAACTGTTTGTCAACAGGGGCCATATTTTACTATATCCAGTGAGTGAGGGCTGCCTCATAATACATCTATGCAAAATTATTACTTGCCCAATATATACTGATTTTTCTTACTATGGAAGTTTACAAAAAATGTGCATCTTTTTCATTATTTCTTAAAGATGATAGGAATGATTACTGATATGAATAGGTGTAATTCAAAATACTTAAGTGTGAAAAAAAAACATGACAATTCAGCAACCTAGAAAATCTCGGGTGCCGCACAACAACCGCAGGCCGTAGGTTGCCCTTGCTTGGAGTAGGATAGAAAATAATAATCAATTTTTTGGGCTTAAGCCATGTCGTCCTGATGGAAGTTCCTAAGGTAGCTTCTAAAGGATATATTATATAATCCTTTAGAAGCTACCTTAGGAACTTCCATCAGGATGACATGGCGATCTCACCCAAAAATAGATATTTCGCTTCGCTCAAAATCCGGTTTTTTTTTTTTTTTTTTTTTTTTTTTTTTTTTTTTTTTTTTGGCTGCTGCAGTTGATACATTATGTAGGCAGTTTACTTTTCCTTGATTTAGACACTAGTAAGTGGGACAAATGGAATTATACACATATATCTAATTGTCTGGGACCACAAAAAATATGGTATCGTAAACAAGTTGAGGAATTAATGGGTGATAATTGTTTATTTGAAATCAGTCATTAGGTGCTAGGAGTTCTAGTAAAATGAATCAATTTACTTTTTTGCCATCAATCTGCTTGTATCTTATCACAGACCTTAGAATGTTCAGTTTGGATATTTCCCTGCGCCAAAATGGAGCAATGTAGAAAACATGAACAATGATGCCTTTATTTCAGATTATTTTTTAGCATTCTTCAGATAGAAACATTTTTTTAAGATATTCAAATCTATAGTCCATTTCTTTTAGCGATGCATATTTGCACCGACTCGCGGCGGTGCCCTTTTAGCTTGGAAAAGTTTCCTGATCGCTGATTGGTTAGAATTATCTTGTCCAACCAATCAGCGATCCGGAAACTTTTCCGAGCTAAAAGGGCACCGCTGCGAGTCGGTGCAACTATGCATCGCTAAAAGAAATGGACTATAGTTGCTTGTTCATCATTCCTATATGAATAATCGTATAGTGTTTGTAAAATATAAAGATTGGCAGTGTATGCCAGAGAAAACCACAGTTGCGCCAATCTCTTATAAATATCCGTGGAAATCTCTTCAGACCCAACATTTTCGCCTGGCCTGGTCCTCGGTGAACTCCAGACATTCTTCGATCGCCCTCCTGCCAGACCCAGAGATTTATGCTTGTAGTAGATGAAGTAAAATGGCTCAAGAAAGCGTTATTCTAGATGCGCTGTTTTCTAAAGCAGTCAAAACAAAAACAGTAGTGAAATTCTATGAAGATCAATAACAAGCTAAAAACTTGCATTATATTTTATCCAGGGTCTCAGAATGGTTGCCAAAATGTACGAAACGGAACTCAGAATCTTATTTTACGAATAGCTTCTCGTTTTCTAGTTTTTGTTTCATTGAATTTTATCAAACTTTTTTATAAATTCGATGAAATTAATGTATTTTATGAATATCATATTCTTTTAAACAGTAAATTTCACTTAACTTTACAAGCTAATAATATTTGCTGTGAGGTCGGGCGGGCAGGACAAAATTTTTTTAGATGTCCCATTGATCATTTAGCATTTTGGAACTAAAGAATATTTGTTTTTCTGAAAGATTTCGTGTTTTGTTTGAAATTGGGATCGTAGTAATTAGAATGAAAATGGTTTTTATGCTGACTTTATTTTTTCACTTGACTATACTTGCTGAAATTTCACATAAACACACACACATGTGCGCATGCACTTACATTGAGTATATACACACACACACACACACATATATATATATATATATATATACATATATATATGTATGTATATATATATATATATACATATACACACACATGTAATATGAGTTTGTGTATGTATAAATGTGTTTGTTTGGGACCATTTATGTATTTATCTCTAAAATATACCCATTCGTATTAGCTCATTGGTCCCAGGTTCGTACCTAATTCGGGTATAATAGAATCTACTGAAATGCAACCATGTGTCAGTGGACGTCATGTTTGAATGGTACAATGTTGGGTCTGAGGATTTCGGGGACCGTCTGTAATCCTGGATCATTGCTCATAATTCTGCTTAGCTGTAAATGGGTAACTGAAAAAGGATTGGAATTAGGTATATTCCTCCTTTGCTAAAAAAAAAAACTTTTTTAGTATACATGCGTCAGAGGCATATTGTGAAAGAAATATTTTGTCTATATATGTGTGGATATATATATATATATATATATATATATATATATATATATATATATATATATGTATATATATATATATAACGGATTTTGAGCGAAGCGAAAAATCTATTTTTGGGTGAGATAGCCATGTCGTCCTGATGGAAGTTCCTATAGGGTAGCTTCCTAGGGTATATTACAACTACGGCGATATTCCCAGAGAATTTACCTTAAGGTACCAGAATTCTAACTCCTGGAGCGAGTATCCCTCGTGAAAGGGATATCGCGACATATCAGAGGACGTATTCTAGACACGTCACATGGCAATCTACGACCTGAACAGAGATTCGTCTCGTAGGAGGGAGATTGACGAGATACGAATTCGGGAAAGAAAAAGGGGAGCCGCTCCCAAGGCTTCCCTATCCCCCGATTCGTATGCGTGCCTGGCGCCAATCCTGGCGCCATCTGTATTCCTTGTAGCGTACACGAGGTGCTACAGATACTGTATGTAGGGAGGGGTCCTACAGCCCTTTCTTAGAAAGGCAAGGGCGGGTCCATCAGGACGACATGGCTATCTCACCCAAAAATAGATTTTTCGCTTCGCTCAAAATCCGTTTTTTGGGCTCAAGCCATGTCGTCCTGATGGAAGTGTACCAGAGCATTACTGTATCTGTGGATTCTCAGAACGTGCCGTACTCCCCGGAGGTATTTATTCCCGGTCGACTAGACCTAGAGACCTAAGATGTTGCCGTTATACATCTTTTCAACTAACTATAAACTATGTTAGAGCTTCCTGCCCCCTACAGGGAAGAGTCCTACTAGACTCTGGAAAGTCTCGAAGAGTACATATATCTATGTATGAATACCAGGCAAGCTAATATAGTGGTCTCGCCCTATATTAAGTAAAGCATAGTTTGTATAGAACCACTGCGTCAATATATTGACCAGTAATCCGCACAATACTTGTATTGGACAAAGGTTTATATCCGCATAGGAAGAAACTAATAAAACCGCCCTCGTCCCTTTATGGGACGGAGTCCTCCCATTAGGGGACTTACATAAACCAATGCAACATAGCTTGCATAACAGAACAATTCTATCAGAATTATCCCAGATAAGATACATAGAATTAAAATGCTCAATTATACCAATAAATTGACACAGGTGAAAGAGACGCAAGGTTCTCAAGAACAAGTTTATTGACAGATAATAAACAGACAGGTTAACAACAAATATATATATTTATATAAAAGAGGGTAACCCAAAACTTTAAGCATAAGTATGATAGTAAACAGAACTTGTTTATCTGAAAGAAAAACCATTAAACACCACTTTAATAAGATACCAAGGTATCAAGTCATAAAAAATCTGTATTACAAATCAATCACATTAGCGTTAGAAACGCTTGGCACACATGTCTGAACTTATGCAAGGTTCACCTTTGAAAGAAGGAACAGTCTATATGGGCACTTGGTGCCCTCATTTAGTTTGTAGTACAGTATGTACCTACACACTCACCCTGGACTTAATCGTCCCAATTAAGACCACTGTTCCTCGCAGAGTTAAACAGTAGGGTTAACTACACGACCCACTGCTACCACAGATCTCTTAAGTTCCTCTACTTGCTTCGCATAGTGGCGAAAGAACACCCTGGAAGACTTCCAGCCCGTGTATGAACGGAGATGTTCAAAATCCATACAATTAAAGAAATTTAGGGATGAGGCAACTGTCCTCGGATCGTGACCTGCGGGTGTACTGTCAGGATCCGCTCTGCGAATAAAATATGTCATTTTCGCTCTGAGTTGATTCAGAGATAAATTTGAGCCTGATGTTTCTCCCCTGAATAGTTGACTACCCTTGAAGTCTGAAGTTCTACGAAGATAGACCTTTAGGCATTCTACTGGACATAGAGATGCATCTTCTTTCAGAGGGCAGATTCTCCAGGGACCCCACCTGTTGGTGGGTAACTCATTCTTGGCGAGAAACGTAGGATCCGGAAACAGGTTCAGCTCCCCCCCATCCAGGAACTGAACACGACCTGCCTCTCTCGAGAGGGCTACGATCTCACTAACCCTGGCCCCGGACGCGAGTGCAAATAGGAAAATAACTTTTTGCGTTAAATCCTTTAACGCACATTCTTCATTGCTCAACAGGGAAGCGAAATGAAGAACTTTGTCTAAAGACCATGAGATGGGCTTTGGAGGTGCTGAAGGTCTGAGCCTAGCGCAGGCTTTCGGAACTTTATTAAAGATCTCGTTACCTAGGTCGATCTGGAAGGCAAATAAAATGGGTCTCATCAAAGCCGATTTACACACTGAAATCGTGTTAGCTGCCAATCCTTGGCCATGGAGGTGGATGAAGAAAGATAAGCAGAAGTCTGTTGAGATCTCCTGCGGATTCTTTGCCTTTACAAAGGCCACCCATTTTCTCCAAGATGACTCATATTGCCTTCTAGTCGATTTGCACTTGTATTCCTCTAGGAAGTCTATGCTGGCTTTCGAAATCCCGAAACGCTTTCTCACCGCTAGGGCGAGAAAATCATGAGCTGCAGGGTCTGGGTTTTCTGTAATGAAGCGCAGACAGTCGACTTCTGGACTCGCTGGGTCAGAACTGGATGTGGTAGCGGCACGAACTTCATCTGTAGTTCCAACGCCAAGGGGAACCACATACTGTTCGCCCACTTGTGGGCCACTATTGCCGCTACCCCCTTGAAGGATCTCAGTTTGTTGAGGACCCTCAACAGAAGGTTGTGAGGAGGGAACAGATAAATCCTGGACCATCTGTTCCAGTCGAGGGACATTGCGTCCACTGCTTCCGCTAAGGGGTCCTCGTACGGGGACACGTACAGGGGCAACTTCTTGTTGTCTTTCGTCGCAAAGAGGTCTATTTGCAGTTCTGGGACTTGATTCAGAATGAAGGAAAATGATCCTGCGTCTAAGGACCATTCCGACTCTATCGGTGTGAACCTGGATAGAGCGTCCGCTGTCACATTGCGGACTCCTTGAAGGTGAACTGCCGACAGGTATCACTTCTTCTTTTCCGCCAATCGGAAAATGGCTAACATCACTTGGTTGAGAGGTGGTGACCTCGACCCTTGTCGATTCAAGCATCTCACAACCACCTCGCTGTCTGTCACCAATCTTATGTGGATCGAGTGACGCGGGGAGACTTTCTTTAAGGTAAGGAGCACTGCCATAGCTTCTAGAAAGTTTATATGAAAGGTCCTGAATAGCTTGGACCAAGTCCCCTGGACTTTTTTCCGATGAGAGTGACCTCCCCATCCCTCCTTTGAGGCGTCTGAGTGAATCGTCATCGACGGGGGAGGTGGCTGAAGAAGAACCGACTTCTTTAGATGTCTGGCTTGGGACCAAGGTCTGAGAAGAGTACGTAGCCGAGGCGGCACTGGTCTTCTCAGGTCTCTTCGCGCGTTTGATGCATACCTTCTCCAAACTCCGGTTGCATCCTTTAGCTGTGCTCTTAGCACTGGGTCTGTCACTGAAGCAAACTGGAGAGAGCCTAGTACCCTCTCCTGTTCGCGTCTTGATATCCTTTCGGAATCTAGAAGTCTCTTGACAGAGCCCGCTATCTCCTTCCTTTTCTTCATTGGGATGGAGAAACTGTGTGACAAAAGGTCCCAGTGGATTCCCAGCCACTGGAACTTTTGGGATGGAGAAAGTCGAGACTTTTTCTTGTTGATCTTGAAGCCTAGATACTCTAGGAACTGGATCACCTGACTGGAAGCTTGCAAGCATTCGGTCTCGGATGCTGCCCACACCAGCCAGTCGTCCAGGTAGGCTACTACCTGAATTCCCTTTAGGCGTAATTGTTTGAGAGCTGCGCTCGCAAGCTTCGTGAAAATCCTTGGGGCTATGTTTAGCCCGAATGGCATGGCTCTGAAGGCGTACAGTTTCCGTTGTAGCCTGAACCCTAGGTAGGGGGAGAGTCGACGGCTGATTGGAATGTGCCAATAGGCGTCTGACAAGTCTATAGAGACTGAGTATGCCCTCTTGGGCAGTAAGGTCCTTATGTGTTGCAGTGTTAGCATCTTGAATTTGCAATTCACTATGAACTTGTTGAGTGGTGACAAGTCCAGAATGACTCTGAGCTTTTCCGAGTCTTTCTTGGGAACACAAAACAGCCTCCCTTGGAATTTGATGGACTTCACCTTTCGGATCACATTTTTCTCCAACAGTTCTTGAACGTACTCCTCCAAAATGGGGGTGGAGTGTTGGAAAAACCGAAGGCATGGGGGTGGAGTGCTGTACCAGCTCCAACCCAGTCCATTCTTGAGTAGGCTTTGGGCCCAGGGATCGAAGGTCCAGCGATCCCAAAATTTCATCAGTCTCCCTCCTACCGGTATCATTTCACTTGGACTGCCGTCCTGAGGTCTTGCCTCCCTGACCACGACCACCTCTGAATCCCCTTCCCCTTGAGGGGCGCCTAGACGAGCCTCTGGCTGCTCCTCTAGGTTTTGCACGAAAGGAAGAAGACTGTCCTTCGAACGTTGGGGCGAATGTGGTTGACTGACCTGGCACAGCCTGGGGTACCCACTGAAAGGCAGTCGGGGTTTGTGCCACCATCTGGGGCACTGGAGGCAAAGGCAATTGCAGTTGCTGTTGCTGTCTATAAGGCTTGGCTGGCCGAAATGGTAGCCTAGTCTTCATATTCTTCCTCTTTGGTTGAGGACACTCATCCGGGGAAGATTTTCTTTTGATAGCCAGGCCCCACTTCTGGAGAAGGTTTCTATTCTCCACGGCGGCCTTATCAACAACCTCTTTGACCACATCGGTAGGGAAAAGGTCTTTTCCCCAAATGTTGGAGGAGATTAATTTCCTTGGTTCGTGTCTCACCGAAGCCCCGGCGAACACGATCTCCCTGCAAGCTCTCCTTGCCTTGATGAAGCCATAAAGGTCCTTCGTCACTGTGGCTAGGTGAGACTTAGCCACTACCATGAACATTTCATGGACCTTAGGGTCACTTGCCATTGTCTCAAGAGTGGTCTGATGAGACATTGAGGCAGCCAGTCTTTCTTTGGTCTCGAACTCTCTTCGTAAAAGAGATTCGGGCAGCTTGGGGAGGTCCTCGCCGAATTGCCGTCCGGCAATATCAGCCTCCAACTTTCCCACTGAGAATGTCAGATGGACATCCTTCCAGTCTTTGTGGTCCATAGGCAGAGCCAGCGACAAGGGTTTACACTCCTCCAGGGAGGGGCAAGGCTTGCCGGCCTCGACTGCCTTTAGGACAGCCGCAAACCCTTTTTGTAAAAAGGGGAAGGCTCTATCAGGAGAGGACACAAAAGAAGGGAGCTTCTTGCTCAATGCAGCTACCTTCGAATTTGAGAAGCCCCTCTCTTTCATCGAGGATGAAAGTAGGGCTTGAGCCTTAGCGTGGTCCATAATAATGACCTCCTTCGGCTCTGTCTCCTCCCTTGAAGCTGGTTCTTTTCTCAGCCGGACATAGCAGTCCGGATATGATGCCTCGCTGGGCCAGAATTCTACCTCCTCTAGGGGAACTGAACCCAGCTTATCCGAAATGACGATCTTACCAGTCGTCATTGGCATGTGCTCAGCATACCTCCATGGGTTAGCATCTGAGCATATGGGAAGGTCTTTCACATTGAGCCTTTTCTGGGGCCCATGTGATTCTGCTAGGGACTGCATACGCAGTTCCATTGCAGCCGCCTTCTCCTGATTCTCCTTCTGCATTTGTTGGATCATTCCAACAATCGAAGAGAGGGCCTGTCCCAGTTCTACTGGGAGACCAGCCGATGTTGAGGGGATGGGCTCCGGCATCTGAACCGGAGTAGCCGACACCTCGTCGACCCCATCCTCTACGACATCCGGGGTTTGAACTTGATCCTGACCTTCTGCCAGGAGGTCTTCTTCCAAACCTTCGTCCAGGTCAGACATCCTGTCACACAACTGGATGTCTTGCATCGCATCTGCGACTTCCTCGTCCACCTGGACTTGATCTTGAGGGATCTCCTCTTGAGGCTGGGGAATCACTGCTTCAGCTGATGCCTGGGGAAAAAGATACGCCCTCATCTTCTCACTTGGAAGATAAGGGCCAGAGGTGTTCTTCTTGAAGCCCCTTACCCAAGTACGAAGCTTTTCCCTAGCTATATCCCTTGATTCCGCCGTTCTAGGGGAATCAAAAGCCTCAGTAATCAGGTTAGTGCATACAGTACATACCTGAGGGTCCCAATACTGGAGATCATCCTTGGAGACAGCGCATGCTGCGTGTCTCCTACAACACTCATGTCCGCAGAGGTTCTTGCTGCGGACATTGCAGAAAACATTTCCGCACTTCGGAGGGTCCTCCTGTAAAGAGAAAAAATTTCCATGAGTATCAAGTGAACTATGTATCACTGGATATGCATAGTATAGCATAACAATTCATAAAGGAAAGACACACACTTGTGTTTCCCTCACAACCCATTGTTGCAGCCTTCCAGATAATAAAATCAAAATGGTTTATCTCTACTAGAGTAACCAATGCAAGGTTTCCAGAGGAAACAGGTGGAGCTCACACCTAGGCAATGATTTTAAAATCCTGGATAATAGACGGGGAAGAACTCTGCTTCCTGTCTGAGGGCAACAGCAAAGGGCTGTGCAAGAAAACACAATAGTGTTAGAAGATACAGTGCTGTACCTAAACTTTAATATAGTTTTCTTCTTACTGTATATGCTATACAGAAGAATACTAGTACAGTATAGGAGGATGTGTGCCGGCCTGCCTTTGCCGGCCGGCACACACCACAATTAGCTTTAAAGTATACTACTTAACAGCTATAGGGCGGCAGCCCTCTGGTTCAAATGCCTGTGCCGGCGGCAGCAGCTGCCGGCCAGCAACAGCCAGTGTTGGCCGGCAATGATTGCCGGCCAGCAACTACACAAGGTAGTACCCAGCTGCCGGCCACACTCTTGGTGACCGGCAGACAAGGACTGACATAAGCCGGCCGGCAAAGGTACAAGACCGATGCCAGCCGGCAGCAAAAGAACCAGAAGACTACACCTGCCCGGCTGCCGGCCTCATAGGCCGGCAGCCGGGACAGGTACAGCACTAGAAGAAAATAGAATGGATGCCGGGATAAGAGTGTACACAACCCCCCAAGCCCGGCAACCGAAAGAGTGCATATAAGGAAGGGGAGAAACTTAATTCAGGCTTCCTTGACCAATGCCGTCCGGCTCTGCCGGCAGGCATGGATGAGGGACCAAGAGAGGTCCGGCCAGCACTCGAAAACATAAGACCCTTGCCGGCCAGCATCTCTGCCGGCCGGCAATGGGCTTAGTCAATTCCACATCCCAACCTATACTAGGTCCAGAAGTAGAATGACGTACAGTACAGTAATACCCCTGCCGGCCAGCTCTGCCGGCCGGCAAGGTACAGTACAGTAATGGCTAGGCCATTACGGAGATAGAGGGGGAAGGGACAAGAGGGTCCTGCCAACCTTGCTTTAGTGACAGATCACCCGCAGCCAAGAACTTTGTCTTAGCCTAAGGGAGATCTAAGGGAAAGGGCCAGCAATACTTGCCAGCTTCCAGAGCACCAAAGCAAGGAAGGCGTTGCTACTCCCAAGGGAAGATTTTATCCTCCCCGAGAACAGCAACAGGACTTAGTCTGGTCGATCACAAAAGAAGGAATCATAACTTACAGAAACCTTCGATAGTGACCTAAGGGAGCTAAGCTCCCTTTGTAAGTGTTAGGTCAGCGAGGGAGACTCTGCCCCAAGCCAGACAACACGGACTCAGACTAAAAATTCTGTTGTTCTGTCCCTCTTTGAACCAGACTTTGCTGGAACAGGAAGGTACAGTAACACCCTAGTATAGTTTTATCGAAAATAAATTCGGAAAAAACCACTTAGGGATAAGCCCAAGGCTTAAACAGAGGGAAAGGGATTGCATACCTTCTCCGAAGAAAAGAAAGCAACCGGGGAGTATAATAAAGTATACTAAGGCTCCATAAGCAATTAGCCTAGGCACCAAGAGAATCGATTACCTAATTCACCGAAACTCTCACGTATACAATCTTGGAAATATTCCACACAGTCTAAAATGTATAAAATATAGCCTAAAGCTTCAATAAAATTTTAATTACACTCGGAAAAACCAAAATCATGCATTAAGTACTATAGGACCAAACGACTAGGCTACATGGCCTAGCGTAGGCCAGAATGGCGAATACTTCGCCAAATAATACTAAGCACGAAAGGAAATCCTATGTAAAGCTAAATAGCTAAAATTTATTAAGCAAAACAACCAGGAATGTCACTCTGACTAACTAATTTATACCTAGCGAGTGACAGTGTCCAGGACACCTCTGGTAGGCTACGGCTCTTGTATCAAAGATTAATCCTATTAATCACTCAAAATTTTACCAAGAGCCTACATTTATACATAACAGACACTATACTCAACTTATCCGAGGTCAACGAAGACGAAGAAGCCATGAAAAGCTGAATAAATCCAAGATTTGCGAGAAAAACAGGAAAAAACACCGAGTTGTTAAGCTACGCAAAAAGGAATACAGATGGCGCCAGGATTGGCGCCAGGCACGCATACGAATCGGGGGATAGGGAAGCCTTGGGAGCGGCTCCCCTTTTTCTTTCCCGAATTCGTATCTCGTCAATCTCCCTCCTACGAGACGAATCTCTGTTCAGGTCGTAGATTGCCATGTGACGTGTCTAGAATACGTCCTCTGATATGTCGCGATATCCCTTTCACGAGGGATACTCGCTCCAGGAGTTAGAATTCTGGTACCTTAAGGTAAATTCTCTGGGAATATCGCCGTAGTTGTAATATACCCTAGGAAGCTACCCTATAGGAACTTCCATCAGGACGACATGGCTTGAGCCCAAAAAATATATATATATATATATATATATATATATATACATATATATATATATATATATATATATATATATATAGTATAATTTGTATATATTCATGAAAAGAATTTGTTTTATTAGTACCAGTTTTTTTCCTGCAGGATTACTCAGAAGATTCGTTAGATTTTTCTCTCTGAGTATTTGGTTAAAAAAAGTGGCTTTTTCTTATTGAATTCTATCACTGAAACACTGTTTCTTCAATACTAAGGCTGTATTAAGTGATTTGTTATTGACGTTAATTTCATAATCCCATTCGTATATATATGTATATTTATATATATATATATATTATATATATATATATATATATATATATGTATGTGTATATATATGTATGTATATATAAATATATATGTATATATATAATATATATATATACATATATAAATATATATACACACAGTATGTAGGAAATACACATACAATATTGTCAAATGACGACTGAATGTTTAGTTGGATATGCACACACACATGCACATGCACTACTCTCTCTCTCCTCTTACACGAGGGATGAAGAGAGCTGAGCGTGACGGGATATATATATATATATATATATATATATATATTTATATATATATGTATGTATAATGTATATATATATTCATATGTATAGCCAGACACTTGCTCCCCCTGTACCTCGGGTAGGGGGAGAGGAAGTTGTCATATCCTGGTGAGAGGGGGCTGCATGTTCATGCATATCCAGCTAAACATTTAGCCGTATTTTTTACGAGTGTATATATATATATATATATATATATATATATATATGTGTGTGTGTGTGTGTGTATATATATATATATATATATATATATATATCTATATATATTAATATATATATATATATATATATATATATATATATATATATATATATATATATATATATATATATACACATACATGCATACACACTGCATGAATTATTCAGAAAGTCTTGCCAAAGTATCATACTGAGTTTATGAATAATTGTAGTTGTGTCAATATTGAGGTAAGGATGATGAAATGATAAGTAGCCTGCATTTCCCCTTTTTTCAGTTTTGCCTCGATATCTGTTATGGTGGTTGCATGAGTGATCGCAAAGTTGTGTCATAAAAATCTTGGTATCATTATTATTATTACTATCCAAGCTACAACCCTAGTTAGAGAAGCAAGATGCTATAAGCCCAGGGGCTCCAACAGGGAAAAATAGCCCAGTGAGGAAAGGAAATAAGGAAATAAATAAATGAAGAGAACAAATTAACAATAAATCATTCTAAAAAAAAGTAATGTCAAAAGAGATATGTCATATAAAAACTATTAAAACGTCAAAAAACAAATATGTCATATATAAACTATAAAAAGACTCATGTCCGCCTGGTCAACAAAAAAGCATTTGCTCCAACTTTGAACTTTTGAAGTTCTACTGATTCAACCACCCGATTAGGAAGATCATTCCACAACTTGGTAACAGCTGGAATAAAATTTCTAGAGTACTGCGTAGTATTGAGTCTTATGATGGAGAAGGCCTGGCTATTAGAATTAACTGCCTGCCTAGTATTACGAACAGGATAGAATTGTCTAGGGAGATCTGACTGTAAAGGATGGTCAGAGTTATGAAAAATCTACTTGCTATTACCAAAGTGGTTAGCTTCAGGGTATTTACAAAGTAGTTGATTTTTTTTATTTGTGGGAAGGTAGATAGTCTTTGACTTGGGGGATAATTTGTAGATGGCCATGACTTAATAATGTTAATTTTCTTCTACTTTGTTGGAAGTTAGATACAATGGGAGCTTGTTGAGTGTTTACTTTCACTGGTTTCCCTCTAGATAAATACTAGACTTTCTTTCATCTTTTGGTATAGCTAATCATTCCAACCTCTTAAGTAATATCTGGTTCCATCTATTCTAAATAACGTCTAGTCCTAAAAGTTCAAATATCTTGAGCCCCCTCTTGGTGTAGAATAGATGAACCGCCAGTCCGTTACGAATAATAATTTTCTATAAAAGTTAATTTCTTTCTCTGTTGTGGAAGAGATTCCTGCTTATAATTACTGGAACATCTGTCTTCGTTGCAAATTTCTTTACTGCCTATTGATACCCTTGTTGTTTTAACACACCGTCTTAATCCTAGGTTTCTTTAACTAACCAGTCATTTACTTTTTTTTTTTTTTTTTTTTTTTTTAGCCAGAGCTGCTATTTAGGAAGCCCATATCCTTTTGCGAGTTACCATGCACATCGTTATTCTTTCTTCCTGTCTGTAAAATTTTGTGATAAATACCATGTTTTTGCGTTGCAAAACTGAATAGTTCTATCAAAGACGTTCGTGATAAATGTGTTAGCGACTGGACTGCCCTTCTCATCCCCAAATATAAGAATAGCAATGTTTTACTCTGGTCTTATTTCATCCTCTTAATGGGAAATTAAAGTCGCTTAGTACTAAATAACTCGCAGGATACAATGTCTTAAACATCTGAAGTCAACGTTTATGGTATTATTCATTGTATTTTCGCAAGCAGCACAATGAGACAGTTGGAATGTACACAAGTGGCACATAAGTGCCACCAGATAATTCAGTTTAAATATAAGAGCCAAACCATTAAAAACCATTAATGGTTCCTTCAGTTACAAACAGTAATTCCAAAGTGTATATCAATAAATTCTATTTTTGTACTAGGCATTCGTTATGGTAACATTTCGTCCCATTGTTATGCGAACCTATAATGATTGTATGCTTTCTCATTTTAACCACAGATATGACAGATTTTTTGTTTGCTTTGAAATATTGTCTTTAAGGAACAACGAAACACGTTATAAATTAAATGTGATTTATTTTTACCTGCGATCTCCATTTTCGAGTTAGATTTATATACCCCAAAGAGGTTTCATGCTATAGCACCCCAAAAAATTCAATATTTATCAATATTATTCTCATATCACTAATCATTATTTCCTCCTTTCACCCTGTCTTTAAGCCTCTACAGCAGGTTATCCATTTTGTTCTTGCATACCCTTATTTCCATCTTATCATATACTCGTAGCTTCACTACTTTTAGCTTCAGTCATATGCTGATCAGTAAAACACTTTCCTCCTCTTAATATTAAATCAATCAATATGCATCGATTTGGTACTAGCGCAAACTAATATATATATATATATATATATATATATGTATGTATATATATGTATATATACATGTATGTATGTATATATATATATATATATATATATGTATATATATATGTATGTATGTATGTATATGTATATATATATATATATATATATATACTGTACATACATACATACACACACATATATATATGTATATATACATACATATATTTGTGTGTATGTATATATAATTAATATGATAAATATGTGTATATATTCATATATATATGTATATATATACAGTATATGTATAAATAGATTAAATATAT
>NC_090725.1:2400169-2420169 GCF_036898095.1 Palaemon carinicauda | reverse complement strand
CCCACTTCCCTATCCTTATCCTTATCTTTATCCAGGGAACAGAGAATAAAGATGATGTTGACCAGAAACGACGGGTCGTAAGCTTCGAGTGATCAGAAATATGCTCGAAGAGTTTATATACTTCTATCATCGGGAAACGAAATTCCTGTTGTTCATTCTGAATGAGCTTTACCAGCGAAAAGACTTTTAATCTCGTCGGCAAATACAACCTCAGACGCGGCAAATACACACACAGAGACAGACACACACACACACACACCACTAGGGCGGTTAGATCATTTGACGCTTTTTTTTTTTTTTTTTTTTTTTTTTTTTTTTTTTTTTTTTTTTTGCAAATTCTCATACTAGAAAGTATAAGCAACCCAAAGAGAAATTGAAGAGATACGCTTTCGTCATGTTGTCGCTATTTTTGTCTGAATTTTTTATATTTGGTATCATTACAGCATATAGACTAATAGACTATCAATATTCCAGATTTTTTATTGTTATTTTTAATCATCATCATTTAAATTATCAATACTGGTATTATTTCAATACAGTTACCCCTTACCTCTCTTTATAATTATTATTTTACAGGCTAAGCTACAACCCTATTTGGAAAAGCAGAATGCTATAAGCCCAGGAGCTCTAACAACGTAAAATAGCCCAGTGAGGAAAGGAAATATGGAAAAAAATTTAACTACAAGAGAAGTAGTGAACAATTAAAATATCTTAATACCAGTAGCAAAATTAAATGAAATCTTTCATATATGAACTATGAACACTTTAAAAACAAGAGATCAAGAAATAAAATAGAATAGTGTTTCTAAAATGTTTTATTTTAATTTTTCATGACTTCTTATAACGTTTATTTATTTAATTATTTTCCTTTCCTCACTTGCCTATTCTTCCCTGTTGGAGCCCTTGTGCTTATAGTATCTTGCTTTTCCAACTAGGGCTGCAGCTTAGCTAATAATAATAATAATGATAATAATACTACTACTACTACTACTACTACTACTACTACTACTACTACTACTACTACTAGTAGTAGTAGTAGTAGTAGTAGTAGTAGTAGTAGTAGTAGTAGTAATAATAATAATGATAGTGTTCCTGAGTGTACCCTTAAGCAAGAGAATTCTACCCCAAGACAATGAAAGTCCATGGTACACTACTCAAGACTAGAGAACAATGATTCGATTTTGGAGTGTCCTTCTTCTAGAACAAATACAATGCAGTAGTTAACCCCTTGAGCGCAGAAGAATTGTCATATAATTACCTTCGCCAAAATCGAAGATTCGCGAAGGGTATGTATTCATCCCTCATGGTTTTCTTCTTAGTTTGTGAGCAACTTTACACAACAACTTCTGTACCGATTTTGATCAAAACACTCCCAAACGAAAATAAGTATTGTAAACAATGGAATACGAAAAAATAAAAGTTATCAAAGTTGATAAGAAGTAAAAGATAAACTTAGACTATTGTTTACCTAATCAACCAAATTTGGACTGTAATATTAGGAAAAACATTCCGTAACATGTTCACAACCTTTAAAATGTATTTTAGTATTGAACTGCATGAAAGAAAAGGCAAGACTACTGGAATTAAATGCATGCATATGTGGTAGATGGCAGAGTCTGGAAAGATCGGATTGCAAAATATGGTCTTAAATGTTAGATAATTTCATACAACACAGTGAGAGTTTTGAGCGACGGTACCAGATGTTAATATCCGTATCAAATATGATTTAAAAGTCCTCGAGTTTCAGTCCAATGTTTCCGACCAGAGTCTGCTGATGAAGATCAGACAGAAGACCAATATTCAAAACATGCCAATATAAAATATTTGAAACATTTCCTTTAGATAGACAGGTCTTCAAAACCCTCGAGAGCCTTTTTTTCAGTATACCAATTTTTTTTGCAGTTAAAGAAAATGAAGCCTGTTAACCCTTTTACCCCCAGGTTATTTGGAACTTTTCAACCCTTAACCCCCAGTCTTATTTTTTTTTTTCTTTTTTCCAAGCACATTTTGCAATATATATTTTTTAAATTGCTCTAACAGCCTTAATTTTCGTCATAGAGAGGTCAGGTTGGTCTCATTCTTTTGGAAAATGCCTGAAGTTTCTCATAAAGTTATAAAAAATATGCCAAAAAAATGTAAATAGCAGTTTTTTTTTTTAAAGGACGTACCAGTACGTCCATGGGGGTAAAGGGATGAGTTTTGTGAAACGTAGCAGTACTTCCATTGGGGTAAAAGGGTTAATGTTTTTCAAAGTGGAATTTGCAATCTAGAGTAACATTTAGAATTGTAAATGAGCTGCAAATAGCTGTGGGATCCGAAATCATCCACTGTAATTTACACTATGCACTAACTTAAGTTAGATCTTCTTTAAGAGTTACTACTGCAAGAGAGTTATTGGGTTCTGTAATTGGCCAAATAGTACTATATTGTATCCCTCTCTCGTTACAGCTTATATTTCTTTTGCCCTCACATACACCGAATAGTCTGGCCTACTCTTTCCATATTTCCCCTCTTTACTCAAACGCCTTACAACACTAAGATAACCGAAACATTTTTCTTCGCTCAAGGAGTTAACTACTGCACCGTAATTGTTCAGTGATTACTTTCCTCTGGGTAAGTGTAGAGGAGACTCTTTAGTCATGGTAAGCAGCCCATGGTCTTCCACTGTCTTGAGTTAGAGTTCTCACGCTTGAGGTTCTCAATGGGCTATAGCATCCTGCTTTTCTAACTAAGGTTGTAGCTTAGCTAATTTAATAATAATAATAATAATGATTGAGTCAGCATCAGTAGGTCCACACTCGGGAGATTAGATAAGTGCAAAGTTAGTTGTATCGTATGTACATGTATAAGCAACAAGACTAAACCCCATATCATGTTTAAGTAATATATAAAGTAACGGCCCCCCCCCCAAAAAAAAAAAAAAAAAAAAAAACTTCCCCGACGCATACCAAACATTACAGAAATTGCTCTTTGGAATTCATTAATAATAAGAAGAAATGATCCACCAACCTCTATCTGTCTAATTTTGAAAACAAGGAATCAAGACCAATCAAGACTACGTGATCAAGATCTATGTCTTTCTGTACATACTGGAATTGTAAGAAAAGTATCTGAAGCATCATGGTCCCTTTGAAAGCCAAACTAAATTATTATTAGTATTATTATATTTATTATTATTATTATTATTATTATTATTATTATTATTATTAGTAATAGCAGTAGTAGTAGTAGCAGCCACACAATCATCTTACTCTTTGCTTCCATTTTACAATTGTGAATTTCCATCTTTGAATGTTGTATTGTGTGTATACATAACGGGATTAAAACAAAACATGCTCGCTTATTTTTTACAACTTTTATTTTCTGCTTTTTTTTTATTGAATATAGTACCGTAATTGCCGTAGAAATTATGGCACAAATGTTAAGGGGAAAGCAAGTGAGCCCGGCGATCATAGCCAATAAATTTTATTCTCTCTCTTCTCTCTCTCTCTCTCTCTCTTCTCCCTCCTCTCTCTCTCTCTCTCATCTCTCTCTCTCTCTCTCTCTCTTATCCTGAGCATATTACTCATACTCTAGAGTGTATGTCCTTGTTTATGTTCCATGGAACTTCATGTTTTCGTAAGGAACAAAGAAACTCTAAAATCATTCAGTATACTTACACACATACAGTATTATATATACAGTATATATATATATACACACACACACATATATATATGTGTATATATATATATATATATATATATGAATGCATATATACATAGGTTATATATATATACAGTATATATATATATATATATATATACATATATATATATATATATATATGTATATATACGTATATATACATACATACCTACATACGTACATACATATTGTTTACTGCATGTATAAATACACACACATATATAAATTATATATATATATATATATATAGTATATAAATATATATATATATACATATATATATATATTTATATATTATATATATATATATATATATATGATAAATTTTGTACATTAGACATGTTTTTACATATTCAAATAAGCCATAAGTTTTAATACATTAATGTCTGGATTCTCTACCGACCTTGTCATCAGAGTCCCAAAGCAAAACCACTGAAAGACAATAGCATCTGATCGGCCGAGAATCGAACCCTGGTCTAGGATACTTGCATAACAGTAACCGTACCATTTAGCCACGAAGAAAGTATCCTGGACCAGTGTTCGAATCCCGGCTGGTCAGATGCTATTGTCTTTGAATCGTTTTGCCTTGGGACTCTGATCCCGTGCTCGGTAAGAGAATCTAGACATTAATGTATTAAGATACGTGGCTTATTTTAATATATATATATATATATATATATATATATGGTGGAGATGGGTTAATTTCGATTCTAAGTATGAATCCTGAATTCGACAGGCATATATACGACTTGTCGGAATTAATACTTATTATTTTATATAGCTGAATGGTAGCATTATACCTTTATTTCTATCGATGCTAAGGTTCTAATCCTTGGCCAGTCCGAAGTACTTGTCTCTTGCTTGAGGGTACACTCGGGCACACTTCTATCTAGTTTTTTCTTTCCTCTTGTTTTGTTAAAGCTTTTATAGTTTTTATAGGAAATATTTATTTTGATGATGTTACTATACAGTACTTAAAATATTTTCTTTTTCTTTTTTTCCTTTCCTCACTGGGCTATTTTCCCTGTTGGGGCCCCTGACTTATAGCATCCTGCTTTTCCAACTAGGGTTGTAGCTTAGCATTTAATAATAATAATAATAATAATAATAATAATAATATAATAATAATAAAAGGAAATTTCCATGGTAGAGTGTATCATATAAGAATGCATTTGTTGCAATATTTGAAAAATCAAATCATGACTGTTAGTGCTGATATTTTCATAAAATGGCCCAGTGTTATATACTTACCAGTCATGTATGGTTTAATAATAAAATTATCATACCACACACACACACACACATATATATATATATATATATATGTGTGTGTGTGTGGTGTGTGTGCGCGTGTTTGTGTATGTGCGTATGTACGTTTTTGTGTATGTAGTTTGTATGTACAGTATATGTGCGTACGAAGGCTATTGATGCAGAAACAATCCTTAATTGTATTTTACTCTCTCTCTCTCTCTCTCTCTCTCCTCTCTCTCTCTCTCAACTTGATATGTTGGTCCCTCTCTCTCACTCTCTCGTCCCACATGACGCAAGAGGCATAATAAATCGTGCATTGCTCATAAGGCACCCAAGGCAGACGTGTCCCGCGGTGTCTGCTGTGCGAGTCCATTAGAGGCTGGTAATCGCGTGGAAATTATAGATTGTCCCTAAGTGTTGTTGCTGGTCCCGGTCGCTAACACATGGCGTTATGTGCGTGTGAGTTTTTAACTCGCAGGTCGGGATCCTCTCTTTTTCAAGCAGGCCATTAAGTCCTTGAAGCTGTCTGCTTGCGTTATCTTGCCCGTAATGCTGTCATTACTGCACTATAGTCCATTTCTTTTAGCTAGGCAGATTTGCACCGACTCGCAGGGGTGCCCTTTTAGCTCGGAATAGTTTCCGGATCGCTGATTGGTTGGACAAGATAATTCTAAGCAATCAGCGATCATGAAACTTTTCCGAGCTAAAAGGGCACCGCCGCGAGTCGGTGCAAATATGCATCGCTAAAAGAAATGGACTATATTTGACGACTGGTCATGCGTGCCATAAATCCTCGATGGCAATGTTCACCTACAATGTTATTTTTTTCGGTGATTAAAGAAATCTATGCGGTTAATAATAAGTTCAATACATTTGAAATTCCTAAGGTCTTTTCCCTTTGCTCTGTGCAGTACTTTTAATTTCTCCATTTTTTATTTTTCTCATAATTCTGAACTACTTGTGGCACGTTTGATCTAGAACTACTTGTTTCATCTATTTGTTGAATAATCAATCTCTTTCTGCATTACTTCGAATACTTTCCCGTTTTGGAATGGCCTTGGTTAGTCGAAATTTATTTACGACTTTCTATTTTTAAAGATTCTTATTTTTCTATTGATTCTCTGCCTATGTCGCAGGCATCTTAGGGATGGGTAAGTTGTTTAAAAACGTGATCATCAGTAAGGCTTGGCATTATCTCGGCGGATATGGATCGCCCTTTATACGAAAGGATCACTTTCGCTCGCACATACACACACACACACACACACATATATATATATATATATATGTGTGTGTGTGTGGTTCTATATGTATATATATGTATATTTATATATATATATATAGTATATATATATATTTATATATATACATATGTATATATATATATGTATATGAATTTATATATATATATATATATATGTGTGTGTGTGTGTGTGTACATGTATATATATATATATATATATACATATACATATATAGATGTGTATTATATGCTTGTATTTATACACACACACACCACATATATATATATATATATATATTTATATATATATATATATATATATATGTATATATATATATATATATATTTACATATATATATTTACATATATATATATATACATATACATATATAGATGTGTATTATATGCGTGTATTTATACACACACACATATATATATATATATATATTTATATATATATATAATATATATGTATATATATATATATATATATATTTACATATATATATTTACATATATATTATATATATATATTTACATATATATATTTACATATATAATATATATATATATATATATTTACATATATATATATATATATATATATGCAATAATACTAGGAAGAGACTTCAAAGAGCATAAAGATCATCGGGAACTGGTATGGCATTTCGGAAACCATTAATCGCTTGCTTTAAAAGTTGGGAAAATCCTAATCAAGTTTTAATTACGAATCGATGTACTCTAACGATCTCAATGCATTAATATTTTACAGGTTGACATGCTTCACTGATCTTTCTCTTATAAGGTTTACTTTTTTGTCTTTACCTGGAATTTTATGATTTCATAAGAAAAATATTATATGAGATAGTAGATTATCAATGGTTACCATTTTTTATTAATGAAACAAAGATTTTTTTTTTTGGTGGATTCATAGATTGATTTTCTTTATGAATTTCTGTTATTTAAAAAATTTATGATTTTATAGAAAAATAATAATGAGATAGCAGATTATCAAAAGTTACCATTTTTTATTAATGAAACAAAGATATTTTTTTGGTGGATTCATAGATTGATTTTCTTCATGAATTTCTGTTATTTAAAAAAGTTATGATTTTATAAGAAAAATAATAATATGAGATAGTAGATTATCAAAGGTTACTATTTTTAATTCATTAAAAATCAGCAAAGATCCTTTTTGGTGGATTCATAGATAGATTTTCTTTATGAATTTCTGTTATTTAAAAAAGCATATGGCTGCTACCAATGTTGGGTTGAATAAAATTTCCACATTCTAATAGAATATTCTATGTAAATTCGCCTGAATGTTGTTATCACGTTACATTCTTGCTTTTTTCCATATGACATTATATTTATGTTAAGTAAAGTTCACCAATTCATGCTAGCACTGAGCTCTGCATTCGACGCTTTTCATTGTTCGCTCTCTGTTGCCTTAAGATGATAAATGTAATCTTTGTTTTGAAAATGTTGTTTGTGACTTTTGGGATCACGACGAGAACGACACTCTTTGCCCCTTATGAAATATGACGTAAGTCATGAATAATGGGTCGTATATAACCATGTCCAGCATCTTGATGAAGATCTCATTTTATGCCTTTTTGTATTTTTTATGAAATCAAGACACAGGTTTCGACGCGCTTGGTCCTACCCTACTTTACGGTGCAATAATAATAATAAGAATAGTGAAGTGGGGAATATGGGGAAAGGAAGAGTACCCCTGGATACAATCCAGTTTATAGCTCGAAGGCAGGTACTCGGGATGGGAAAGATTAAGGAAATAGGGAGAAAGAGAAGTACAGGAGAAGAATAAAAGAGAGGGGCAGACCCTCTTGCGATATTAGGGAATTGGTATTATTATTGTGACAGACATTTTACTTTACGGGCATGTGGGAGAAATGGATTATACTATTGTGACGAGCCGAGAGAAGGTTGTGAACTCAAAGGCAGCGTGAAAGCACCTGAGTTAATTTATTATAGAACACTCTCCTTTATATACAAAACCTCAAGGCAACAGGAAATTACATGTTCGAAAAACAGACAATGTTACATAGGAGAAACGCAGACATGTTTATTCAGGTTCTTTTTAGTGCGAGGGAAGAGCGAAGATACAAGCATAATATATACAAAATGAATTATGTACGATCGTGTGACACACGGTTGGTACACTATACTGCCGGAATATACGACCGGACTACAATTAGTTATGAGATTCGACCCTTTTTTAAAACATTGGTAAAAATGAAGAATGTGTTTAACGACAAGTCATATGGTTCAGTCCTGATTTAAGGTTTCAAAACGAGATTTGAGTATAATTTTCTGGTTCAAAGTGAATTGAACGACGAGTTTTCGGTATAAACTGTGATTTACCTTAAGTAGTTTACGATCCTGATTTAGATCTAAACATTATTTACAGATGTGAGATTAAGAGTAAGCAAGGTATGAAATTAGATCGTACGTAATATATCACTCACTCACTAAATCCCGTCCGGAATTCTCCGGGTTGGGTCCTGCATCTGATATCGCCATTCTCTCCAGAGACTCCTATCCAATGCTATCTGTGCCAGCTGCTGAAATGTCTCGCCTCTATTTGATTTCTTGAAGGTTTTCACCCATATATCTCTTGGTCGTCCTCTCGGTCTATTTCTGGCCACTTGACCATGAAGCACTATCTTTGGCCATCTGTCCTGTTCCATCCTCTGTACATGCCCAAACCATCTCCTCTGAATATCTTCCACTCTAATCAGAATTGTGTCCTCAACACCAGCCATTTTTCTCACTCTCTCGTTCGTAATTCTGTCCTCCCATCTTACACCACAGATTCTTCTCAGACATTTCATTTCAATATATACTGCTACAATTTAGAGTCCATTGTGGACTTGTGTCTTCACTATTGAAGTACAAAAGGGCCATGATTTACGAACATAAATAACTTTCTATTTGTAAGTATGTCCTCTTAGTTTGATGAAAAAATGTGATGTTGTTCCTGTATCTATAAGTATTCTAACAAAACAAGAGGAAGATAAATTGGATAGAATAGTGTGCCCGAGTGTACCCTCAAGCAAGAGAATTCTAACCCAAGACAGTGGAAGACCACGGTACAGAGGCTATGGCACTACCCAAGACTAGAGGACAATGGTTTGATTTTGGAGTGTCCTTCTCCTAGAGGCTATGGCACTACCCAAGACTAGAAAACAATGGTTTGATTTTGGAGTGTCCTTCTCCTAGAAGAACTGCTTACCATAGCTAAAGAGTCTCTTCTACCCTTACCAAGAGGAAAGTAGCTATTTCTTGGATAGCGTGTCGGTTTAAGAAACCAACAGATGAAGGAAATCCTTATCAACTGTCAGTTGTTAAATAAAAAAGGACAATAACTTAACGCCAAAGGTCCAACAACTCTTTTGGGTTTTCCTTGGTAACTTAACATGATTTTCTGATGTAGAATGAAACTAAAACTATAGTTTACAGTCAATAGGTATGTTTTCATTGATCTTTCATATTTATCTTTGGAATTCCTATGTCATATAAAATCCCTATGAGCTTTCAGGCAATGAATATGTTCTTATTACGGGTTACTATTATAAGATTTATTACGAATTTGGTTTAGATTGGACGGTTAATTTTTTTTCTATTTATTTAATGTGATATCTTGGTGGTCACACTTTAGTTGTTTAAACTTTGTGTATTAGTTATACAATAAAAAGATCTTCGCTAATGAAATATATCCCAAGAATCTTAAGAATTCGTCAGTATGTTTTCTCGAAAGTTGTATATATGGGATTAATATAATTTATTTATTATTTACTCTCTTGCTTTACTTTGGTTTCACTTTTATAGGTAGTAGGTTGGCCAGGGCACCAGCCACCCGTTGAGATACTACCACTAGAGAGGTATGGGATCCTTTGACTGGCCAGACAGTACTACATTGGATCCTTCTCTCTGGTTACGATTCTTTCTCTTTGCCTTCACATACACCGAATAGTCTGACCTATTCTTTTCAGATTCTAGCCTATCCTCATACACCTGACAACACTTAGATTACTAAACAGTTCTTCTTCACCCAAGGGGTTAACTACTACACTGCAATTGTTCAGTAGCTACTTTCTTCTTGGTAAGGGTAGAAGAGAGTCTTTAGCTATAGAAAGCAGCTCTTCTAGGAGAAGGACACTCCAAAATCAAACCATTGTTCTCTAGTCTTGGGTAGTGCCATAGCCTCTGTACCATGGTCTTCCACTGTCTTGGGTTAGAGTTCTCTTGCTTGAGGGTACACTCGGGCACACTATTCTATCCAATTTATCTTCCTCTTGTTTTGTTAGAATACTTATAGTTTATATAGGAAATACTTATTTTGATGTTACTGTTCTTGAAATATTTAATTTTTCCTTGTTTCCTTTCCTTACTGGGCTGTTTTCCCTGTTGGAGCCCCTGGGCTTATAGCATCTTGCTTTTCCAACTAGGGTTATAGCTCAGCAAATAATAATAATAATAATAATAATAATAATAATAATAATAATAATAATAATAATTGTACTTATTCACCAAGACAGCTGTAATTTGACACCGAAGCGTAGAACTGTGCCGACACTGCCTCTTGTTTCTTTGGAACGGCTGTGAACAAAGTATTTGGACACGATTAAACTCTCTTCTAAATTTTTAAAAAAATAATTAGGAAACTCAGAATTGGCATGCAGAAGAACAAAAACCATTTAAAAAGTGGGAAAAAAAGTCTATTGTATTCACTTTTTTAGTATGATTTATTGTTAATTTGTTCTCTTGATTTATTTGGTTCCTTATTTCCTTTCCTCACTGGGCTATTTTTCCCTGTTGCAGCCCCTGGGCTTATAGCATCTTGCTTTTCCAACTAGGGTTGTAGCTTGGATAGTAATAATAATAATAATAATAATAATAATAATGTGTTCTTCAAGAGCATACGAAAAAAAAAGAAGAACTTCAGAATTGGCATGTAGGAAAAAGAAGGTCGAGTAGTTTTGGACATGGTTGGACTCTCTTGAAGAGAATGCCCAGAAAATGAAACAATTAGGATATTCAGAATTCTTGAAGAGAATGCCCAGAAAATGAAACAATTAGGATATTCAGAATTCTTGAAGAGAAAGCCCAGAAAATGAAACAATTAGGATATTCAGAATTCTTGAAGAGAATGCCCAGAAAATGAAACAATTGGGATATTCAGAATTGACATGAAAAAAAAAAAAAAAAAAAAAAGGTGGTCAAAAGGTCTTTGGACACGATTAAACTCTCATGGGGATCATGTGAAACAATATTCGGTAGACATTCTTTTACTAAAAGAACTTTTATTTCTGTGCAATGTTGGTCTCTCTCTAATTCTTCCTCTTCGAATATATTTCTAACGATACATATTTTAGGAGAAAATTTATCCAGTAGTTTTGATAGATTATTTTGTAATAAAAAAAATGAATTAGGATCATTAAAATGTGCTAAGGAAAAAAAGTGTCCATCAATAACTTTGATGAAATATTTGAAAAAAAAAAAATGAATTGAAGCAGGTAAAGTCTGATGTTTATATTAGCCTTATGTATTATTTATAGCTACAAACGGCACCTTGGTAACAGTGTCATTTCAATTAATATTAGGATACTGTATTTCCTTTTATTTGGTTAACATTTAAGACTCCACTAAATCTTTTATAATTTTTTTTTCATTGCTATTAGCAGCTTTCAGTATATTAATAAACATAGAAAGATGTAAGTAATGTTTAAAACAGTTTATACACATCCTAAAGTTACAAAGAAATAATGGAAATGGGAAATTCTCATTTTCTTTCCCAAAATGACTGTCCCCACACTAATAAAACTGAATTTAGCATATTAAAGGTTTATTTTGTGCTCTACCAAAATCAAATACTAGGTTAGGGGGGGGAGACGTTCTCCTGGCGCACCTAGAACATCTCCGATGACCTTCAAGGTCACTTGCTTGGGCCCAGTTGCCACCAATATTTCGTACCCAAAGCATTCTCATCTAAGATTATTCTCTGCTGTGTCTTGACATATGAATCCCCCCCCCTCCCCTCCCCCCCCCCTCTCTCTCTCTCTCTCTCTCTCTCTCTCTCTCTCTCTCTCTCTCTCTCTCTCTCTCTCTCTTCGGCGTCAATGACCTTAGATGTCAGGATGCCAGAAATCTCTCTCTCTCTCTCTCTCTCTCTCTCTCTCTCTCTCTCTCTCTCTCTCTCAACAAGTCGAAATTTTGATGTCAAACGCTTAACGACAATTGTTGCTAGAAGAGAGAGAGAGAGAGAGAGAGAGAGAGAGAGAGAGAGAGAGAGAGAGAGAGAGAGAGAGAGCTTTATTGCCTTATTCTATGAATGGGTTCCCCCAGGTTGCTCAGTGTGAGACACCTCGTATATCCACCAGAGAGTTGCTAATGTATCTTCCGGTGTATTTTGCATCTTCCAGTCTTGGATGGTCTGGGATGCATCTTAAGTATTTATCGAGCTTATTCTTAAATACATCTACGCTCACTCCTGATATGTTTCTTAGATGAGTTGGCAGCGCATTGAATAGTCGCTGCATTATCGATGCTGGTGCGTAGTGGATTAATGTCCTGTGCGCCTTCCTTAATTTTCCTGGTATAGTTTTGGGCACTATTAATCTACCTCGGCTTGCTCTTTCTGATATTTTTAGCTCCATGATGTTTTCAGTAATTCCTTCGATTTGCTTTCATGCTTGTATTATCATGTAGCGTTCTCTTCTCCTTTCCAGACTGTACAGTCTTTCCCAGTTGTCAAGGTCCTTAACTTCTATTCTAGCAGTAAAGGACCATAAGTGACATGAAGTTCATTTTTACATCAGTTTCGTGGACTTCTGTAGTCGGTAGTTTGAAAATTTATCTGTTCTGCTAGAAGTGTTATCATTTAAAGTTTAGAAAGAGGTGATTATTACCATACCCTTTATATACAGATCTATAATGATAATAAATGCAGCAGCATACATTTTGTCACATCATACTGTACTTTCTCCATGAGGTGAAGAGCGTAACTGTGTTTTTTTTTTTTTTTTTTTTTTTTTTTTTTTTTTTTTTTTTTTTTTTTTTTTTTTTAAAGCATAGTAAGTCAATTTATCTTCGTCCATGTATAAGAAATATTATTTTTCTATTATCATTCATGGCGAATGAATTAAGGAAAATAGTTCCTAAGAAAATACCAAATAAATTTTTCATGATTGTTCAAGTCAAGTGAGGACCAGCGCGCTTCATGAATGAATAATAACTTTCGAGATAGAGAATTTACATGGAAGGTGTGATACAAATGATAAAAGAGGACAAGAAATTCATGGTGACTCTTTTTTCTAATTATCAGAGGAAGAAGAAAAACTTTATATTATTATTTACACTTAGAAGATTTATGTGAATATGTACCTCAATTTACATGGAAGGTGTGATGCAAATGATAAAAGAGGACAAAAAGTTCATGGTGACTTTTTTTTTCTAATTATCAGAGGAAGAAGAAAAACTTTATATTATAATTTACACTAAGAAGATTTATGTGAATATGTACCTCAGTGGCCGTACGATCCTTACATAAGCCAGGTGTAGGGTCATTAGTGTTATTGTTTATTCATGGTCTTCGCAGACGGGATGGTTTGAATAGAATTTAGAATGCTACCCTCCGTGCTCTGTTGATCTGCTGCACCCACCACTGTTAATCTCAAATCGCTATCAAGGTTACTTTTCCTTTAGGTCTAATAGCCAGGCCTTCTCCATCATGAGGCTCAATACTACACAGTACTCTAGAAGTTTTATTCCAGCTGTGACCAAGTTGTGGAATGATCTTCCTAATCGGGTAGTTGAATCAGTAGAACTTCAAAAGTTCAAAGTTGGAGCAAATGCTTTTTTGTTGACCAGGCGGACATGAGTCTTTTTATAGTTTATTTATGACATATTTGTTTTTGATGTTGTTAATAGTTTATATGTGACATGTCTGTTTTGACGTTGTTACTTTTTTTAAAATGATTTATTGTTAATTTGTTCTCTTCATTTATTTATTTCCTTATTTTCTTTCCTCACTGGGCTATTTTTCCCTGTTGGAGCCCCTGGCCTTATAGCATCTTGCTTTTCCAACTAGGGTTGTAGCTTGGATAGTAATAATAATAATGATTATGTGGTGCCCTTTTAACGGTGGTCCAAAATAAAACCCTTGTTCCAGGGACTTTGCAGCTAACCCGTGGTCATTGACCTAACCGTGAAAGAAGTTAAATTTTGAATAAATACTATGTAGCTAATTTCTCTGAATGATTTGAACACGGCAACAGTCATTACTTTCCTGGTAAATCCTAGTATATACACAAAATCAAAAGATAAGACAAACAAAAAGAAAAACAGATGGAAGTAAAAATACGAGAGGAGCTTAGGTGTTGGTGAGCTTAAGAGAACGAGTTTGAAGCAAACTATGTTATTGGGCAACTCCCACCTTGATCTCCTTGTGTTAAAGATGCTAAAACAAAATCATAGCCCATCAGCAAGAAAAATGATTTACAAAACAGGCTTATAATTCCTTCATTCCTGTGTACAAAATTTTTCATACCAAGAGGTTTGACAGAAAATAACATTAACAGAGTGTAGTATTGCAACTTTTAACTATTATAATTTACTCAACTACTACGTAGGAAATTATAAGACAGTAAACCGAGTAGCATGATTAAGAAGAGAGCATTCTTTGCGATTGGATGAAAATATGACTGTGTAATGACTCATCAAATGAAAAAAATGACTGTGTAATGACTCATCAAATGAAAATATGACTGTGTAATGACTCATCAAATGAAAAAAATGACTGTGTAATGACTCATCAAATGAAAATATGACTGTGTAATGACTCATCAAATGAAAAAAATGACTGTGTAATGACTCATCAAATGAAAATATGACTGTAATGACTCATCAAATGAAAAAAATGTCTGTGTAATGACTCATCAAATTAAAATATGACTGTGTAATGACTCATCAAATGAAAATATGACTGTGTAATGACTCATCAAATGAAAAAAATGACTGTGTAATGACTCATCAAATGAAAATATGACTGTGTAATGACTCATCAAATGAAAAAAAATGACTGTAATGACTCATCAAATGAAAAAAATGACTGTGTAATGACTCATCAAAGGAAAATATGACTGTGTAATGACTCATCAAAGGAAAATGTGACTGTGTAATGACTCATCAAATGAAAAAAATGACTGTGTAATGACTCATCAAATTAAAATATGACTGTGTAATGACTCATCAAATGAAAAAAATTACTGTGTAATGACTCATCAAATGAAAAAAATGACTGTGTAATGACTCATCAAATTAAAATATGACTGTGTAATGACTCATCAAATGAAAAAAATGACTGTAATGACTCATCAAATGAAAATATGACTGTAATGACTCATCAAATGAAAAAAATGACTGTAATGACTCATCAAAGGAAAATATGACTGTGTAATGACTCATCAAATGAAAATATGACTGTGTAATGACTCATCAAATGAAAATATGACTGTAATGACTCATCAAATTAAAATATGACTGTGTAATGACCCATCAAGCTATCAGAAATGGATCTGGAAAACATTTGAGAGACATCAAGCTATCATTATTATTATTATTATTACTATCCAAGCTACAACCCTAGTTGGAAAAGCAAGATGCTATAAGCCCAGGGGCTCCAACAGGGAAAAATAGCCCAGTGAGGAAAGGAAATAAGGAAATAAATAAATGAAGAGAACAAATTAACAATAAATCATTCTAAAATAAGTAACAACGTCAAAACAGACATGTCATATATAAACTATTAACAACAACTGGATATGAAAAACATTTGGGAGATTTGCTGTGTATCTTACAGTCAACTAATCATGTCATCACGTGACGAAATGCTGATGGTTTCAAGTTATTGGAACCAAGATTCACCTCGACGTTGCTCTCAAATATGCAACCCAAAGCTTGTACAATAAGGTCCAACTTGATGTTTGGAAGATTGGTGTTATAAAACTTTTTAAAAGAGATTTGTTCTTTCTCATTTTCTGAGGTTTGTGGTAGAGTAGATTTGACATTTAAAATTATTATTATTTTTATTATTATTATTATTATTATTATTATTATTATTATTATTATTATTATTATTATTATTATTATTATTTTTATTATTATTACCACTATTATTATTATTATTATTATTATTATTATTATTATTATTATTATTATTATTATTATTATTATTATTATTATCGTATATTTCTTCAAGTGGGTCTGTTCTGTTTAAAGAGTGTAGACAACAAGCAAATCTTGTAGGTTCTTCAGCGCTCTTTTCGGCCGAGTGAGGTCTGATAAGCAGACTGCAAAGTAAGTAGAGCACTGGGATATTGAAAGGACAACAAAATTACCAATTTGAAAGAAACAAAACAAGATAACTACGAAGATTAGTATGACTGCGGAGGTAGCAGCAGTAGGGATTTCAGCGTTATGAAGCTTCATCTGTGGTGGATAAGAGGGGAGGGTGGGCTGTGGCACCCTAGCAGTACCAGCCGAACTCGGTTGAGTCCCTTGTCAGGCTGGGAGGAACGTAGAGAGGAGAGGTCCCCTTTTTTTGTTTCATTTGTTTGATGTCGGCTACCCCCAAAATTGGGGGAAGTGCCTTGGTATATGTATGTATGTATGTATGTATGTATGTATGTATGTATTATTATTATTATTATTATTATTATTATTATTATTATATACATACATATATATATATATATATATATATATATATATATATATATATATATATATATATATATATATATATATATATATATATATAATCTTAATGGACCTTCATATGTCAGGTTAATGATACATTTATTTGACTTATTTGATAGATTAGCGCTGGATCCATAATACATCAGGCTTACCAAAATAGATTAAAGGTTTTGATTGATTTG
Organism: Palaemon carinicauda; assembly: GCF_036898095.1. Classification (NCBI taxonomy): domain Eukaryota; kingdom Metazoa; phylum Arthropoda; class Malacostraca; order Decapoda; family Palaemonidae; genus Palaemon; species Palaemon carinicauda. The sequence continues at coordinate 2,403,023 of NC_090725.1, read as the reverse complement.
TTTACGGACGCATTCCTTTATCTTGGGAGGATAATTATTTGCCTGCTGATAGGATCCTGGATTTGATTCTATGTCAGTGTGTATGTGCGTGCCTATTTTGTTTGTTTAGTAGGTTGTAGGTTGGCCAGGGCACCAGCCACCCGTTTAGATACTACCGCTGGAGAGTTATGGGGTCTTGACTGGCAAGACAGTACTACATTGGATCCTTCTCTCTAGTTACGGTTTATTTTCCCTTTGCCTACACACACACTGAATAGTCTGGCCTATTCTTTAAATATTCTCCTCTGTCCTCATACATCTGACAACACAGATTACCAAACAATTCTTCTTCACTCAAGGGGTTACTGCACTGTAATTGTTCAGTGGCCACTTTCCTCTTGGTAAGGGAAGAAGAGACTCTTTAGCTATGGTAAGCAGCTCTTCTAGGAGAAGGACACTCCAAAATCAAACCAGTGTTCTCTAGTCTTGGGCAGTGCCACAACCTCTGCACCATGGTCTTCCACTGTCTTGGGTTAGAGTTCTCTTGCTTGAGGGTACACTCGAGCAGACTCTCCTATCTTATTTCTCTTCTTCTTGTTTTGTTAAAGTTTTTATAGTTTATACAGGAGATATTTATTGTTACTCATCTTGAAATATTTTTTTCCTTTCCTCACTGAGCTATTTTCCCTGTTGGAGCCCCTGGGCTTATAGCATCCTGCTTTTCCAACTAGGGTTTTAGCTTAGCAAGTAATAATAATAATAATAATTAGTACTTTCTTTGCAATCCTTGTACAACGTAAATCTATGGCCGAGATGGGGCACTCATATTGGGACTAAAGAGACCGAAACAGGTGCTATTGTATAATGTGACCCCGGATTGAAAATAGAAGATTTTGGTGCCTTCAAATGAAATCTAGAATGTAATCCAGGCCATATCATCATTATTATTATTATTATTATTATTATTATTATTACTATCCAAGCTACAACCGTAGTTGGAAAAGCAAGATGCTATAAGCCCAGGGGCTCCAACAGGGAAAAATAGCCCAGTGAGGAAAGGAAATAAGGAAATAAATAAATGAAGAGAACAAATTAACAATAAATCATTCTAAAATAAGTAACAACGTCAAAACAGACATGTCATATATAAACTATTAACAAATTCAAAAACAAATATATTTACCCATTAATATTTTAATCAACACTGAACGTCCCATGCTGAATGCTTTTTCGACTTTAGTCGCTTATTAGACTAATGCAGAAAATTTATTAGCAACTTATTAAACCCATCTGTACATTTGCGCAAGTTTGTCTTTCCTTCACTCCTGGAGAAGAAAAAACTCATCCTTATACTTCTCACTCTTTCGATCCTTATTACTTAAGTATAGTTAGAGCATGATGACCAATCTCGTCTTCCAGCTTTCATTTGCATTCATTATCCTTAATCCGGTTCTGTACAGGAAGTTTGTCTCAATGGCCCTTCCAAACTTAGCTACTCAGATACTCCCCTTCTCCAAATCTTTTGCATTCACTCTTCTAACTTCGTTTTCTCACTATTTTTGAACATTCATTTTTCTCTCAACTTACCCCTAATTGTTTTATGTACTGCTAACAATCCGTATAAAGGAATTGTTTCACACTAAATTGCTTCCATGGCCATAGTGCATTCTTGTGACTCAACCCATCTTCCAGGCACACCTGATAGCAAAGAAAACATACCATGTTGTAAAGGAAAAAGAGCCATTTCTATAAGTTGATGAATGTTTTCTTATCATTCCCCAATCAGGCTAACACAACACGTTACTTGACACCTGTCGGAAAAATTGTAAAATAGTTGGGGTAAAAAAATAACTTAACTATTAAAAAGGTGTAGATAAAATCACTGAAAGAAACTACAGCCAATACAGCATGTATATATAAATCCATGTGGAACATATGATAAGGTGCATATAGGGTGTTGGTAAATTTCGTAAGAATTAAAAGAGAACATAGATATTCTACTGGAAGGAAAGATGAAAATAGCGGTTTTCAAACATATGACATGGGAAATCATCCAATATATTTTAATAATATGGACATATCAATAACATGATATACATAGAGGAAAACTGGTTGAAGCTGATTAAATTGAAAATTCTATGAATTTCAATATTTATCAAATCATTTTTTAGATTAGATTTGTTTTAAATAATATTGTCAAAATCAATATAACTATTGTTAAGGAGCTGTTGAACGATGTAAACAAACCACTTTGAATGCTGTTAATTTTCGCTGAGACTGTAACGGGTTTTCTATTTCTTACGAACCTTTCTCTACCTCTTTTTTAAGATTTAACTATTTGTTTTCTGAAGAGGAAGGGAGATGGTCCATTCGAAAGCTGAAAATAAATCTCCTTTTTCATGAATTGTGGGTTTATTATTATTATTATTATTATTAATATTATTATTATTATTATATACATACATACATACACACACACACACACACACACACACACACACATATATATATATATATATATATATATATATATATATATATATATGTGTGTGTGTGTATATATATATATGTATATATATACTCTATGGACATGAGTCATGGTATGACAACGAATTAATCTCCAATAGATTTAGTAGATATGAAAACAAAGCCCTGAGAAGGATATTGGGAGTTAAGTGACAGGACAGGATTAGAAATGCAACTATAAGAGAGATTACTAGAGCGCCAAATGTGGATGAGATCATGATGAAGGGTAGATGGAGATGGTTTAGGCATACTCTTTGCACTTACCAAGAGAGATTAGTTTAACAAACGTTCAGCTGGACTCCACAAGGCACTAGAAGAGTTGGAAGACCCAGGCCTACGTGGCTGAGGA
>NC_090725.1:2392669-2395169 GCF_036898095.1 Palaemon carinicauda | reverse complement strand
GTATGTGACGGGTTAGGAGAAGGTTGTGACTCAAAGGCAGGGTGAAAGCAACTGAGTGTGTTTATTGTAGAACACTCTCCTTTATATACAAAATCTCAAAGCAACAAGAATTTTCTTTTTGAAAAATCGACACTGTTACAGAGGAGAAAAGCAGACATGTTTATTCTGGTTCTTTTTAGTGCAAGGGGAAAGCGAAGATACAAGCACAAAATTAACTATGTACGATCGTGTGACACACGGTTGGTACAGCATAAACGAATTAGTTTACTCCACAAAGAATTCAAATAGTTTTATAGTGTATATTTTTTCCAATTTATGCTTGAAGAAAAACTAACTTTTTTACGTACTGTATACCATCCCTGAAAAAATGTACTGCATCCACTTTGACGAGAATAACACTATTAAAAAAAATTGAAAAAAAAAACACTTTACCAATATTACTCAACGAATTAGTATATGATCGAAAGGATTTTTTTACTCATATCATTATTGTTTTTTATCATTTATATTATTAATAAAACTTTGATCTATGTATATATGACATTGATTATCGTTACTGAATTGGGGAAGGTTTACACCAATGATAGCATTTATTTAGAATATTTAAATTGTATACTTTCAATGACGATGTTCCCGAATAATGTGAATATCTTTAGGTATTTTTACCTATTATGATTGCGGTGCGTAAGCTATAGGCTTTAGGGATGGAGCTACGTATATATTGCCTTTAAGAAAATTGCATTTAAGAGAAGCTGTGACAATCTCTCTCTCTCTCTCTCTCTCTCTCTCTCTCTCTCTCTCTCTCTCTCTCTCTCTCTTTATATATATATATACCTATATATATATATATATATATATATATATATATATATATATATATAATGTGTATGTGTTTGTTTGTGTGTATAGTATATATATATATATATATATATATACTTCCCACTTGGTAAGGGTAGAAGAGACTCTTTAGCTATGATAAGCAGTTCTGGAAGGACACTCCAAAATTAAACCATTGTTCTCTAGTTTCGGTTAGCCTGATTACCATGGTTTTTCACTGTTTTGGGTTAGAGTTCTCTTACTAGAGAGACTCAGGCACCCTATTTTACCTGTTTCCCAATTTCCTAACCTCGCTGCGTTATTTTCCCTGTTGGAGCCCTTGGGCTTATAGCATCCTGATTTTCTATCTATGGTTGTAGCTTTACTAGTAATAATGATAATATCAACCTATTGGTGATATTTAAGTTACACCATTATGCAATAGGAAAATAATTAACTTTAAGAGAGATAAATTAAATGATATATCATAGTTACTCAACTATGAACTATAGTCCATTTCTTTTTAGCGATGCATATTTGCACCGACTCGCAGCGGTGCCCTTTTAGCTCGGAAAAGTTTCCGGATCGCTGATTGGTTGGACAAGATAATTCTAACCAATCAGCAATCAGGAAACTTTTCCGAGCTAAAAGGGCACCGCCGCGAGTCGGTGCAAATATGCATCGCTAAAAGAAATGGACTATAGATATTGACATTTTACAGCTTTTTTAGTTTGCTATCAACAAAATATTGACATTACATTTAACAGCTTTGTTTGAATCTCCTAAATATTTACGTTTGGCAGCTACAAATCATCGGCATTTAATTGATAATCGTATAATCAACAAATTATCGACATTGTTCATATACTCGTATAAACAAGTTATTGATATCTAACGTCTACTTTGCTATCAACCAGTTATCGATATTATAGTTACAGGACTATCAACAAATTATAGATATTGAGGTCAATTGCTTACCAAAAAATTATAGATATTAAAGTCAATTGCTTACCAAAAAATTATAGATATTAAAGCCAATTGCTTACCAAAAGACTATAGATATTAAAGTCAATTGCTTACCAAAAGACTATAGATATTAAAGTCAATTGCTTACCAAAAAAACTATAGATATTAAAGTCAATTGCTTACCAAAAAATTATAGATATTAAAGTCAATTGCTTACCAAAAGACTATAGATATTAAAGTCAATTGCTTACCAAAAAAACTATAGATATTAAAGTCAATTGCTTACCAAAAAATTATAGATATTAAAGTCAATTGCTTACCAAAAAATTATAGATATTAAAGTCAATTGCTTACCAAAAAACTATAGATATTAAATTCAATTGCTTACCAAAAGACTATAGATATTAAAGTCAATTGCTTACCAAAAAATTATAGATATTAAAGCCAATTGCTTACCAAAAGACTATAGATATTAAAGTCAATTGCTTACCAAAAAATTATAGATATTAAAGCCAATTGCTTACCAAAAGACTATAGATATTAAAGTCAATTGCTTACCAAAAAACTATAGATATTAAAGTCAATTGCTTACCAAAAAACTATAGATATTAAAGTCAATTGCTTACCAAAAAATTATAGATATTAAAGTCAATTGCTTACCAAAAAACTATAGATATTAAAGTCAATTGCTTACCAAAAAACTATAGATATTAAATTC
>NC_090725.1:2380169-2385169 GCF_036898095.1 Palaemon carinicauda | reverse complement strand
ATATTTATTTATTTTTTTATATATATCACACGCGCACACACACATACATATATATACACATATATATGTATGTATATATATATATATATATATATATATATATATATATATATATATATATATGTGTGTGTGTATGTATATATAATGTAAGTATGTGTGTGTGTTTATGTGTGATTATGTATGTATGCCGTTAATTAAGCATCAGGTTTCTTCATATATCATAACTAACTATGTATATATGTGTGTTTGTGAATAGGGGTTTTGTAGTCCTATTATTCTTTCTTCCTTCTTTTTTTTTCTTTAGTCATAGACCATATAGTTTTATCAGGTTGATTATTTTATATGTAAGCTTTCTTTTGTGATTTGTGGCGGATGAGGAAAGTCGTGCAATTTCCGTAATAAGATAAAATGTAAAAAAAAAAAAAAATCCTTTTATTGAATTCCATGTAGGCCTACGCGTCAGTGGAAGGGAAAACGTTATGAAGAATTGCTTGATGGATTAGTTTCTTCACATGTTTGTAAAAAATTTTTATGGCATTTTTCATAACCTGTAACTTTTCTTCGTTGTTTTTTACACCTTTTGCCTTATATCACCTGTAAATGTTTATTAGAGGTAGTTTCTGAGCGGAAGATGCACAAGACTTAATTTTGTCTTAAGGACCTACCATATATGTTCAGCGTCCAAATCCCTCTCGCCACATACGCTAGGACATGGGAAGGCCAGCCAATGGCTGTCAATAACTTGGCAGGCAGACTTAGGGCCCGGCCAGACCAAGCGCGGCTAGCGGCTAGGTTAGCGGCAAGAGGTTCCCGCGGCAAATTGCAACCTTAGGTATCTTATGTAGGTGGCCAGAAAGGAGGCGCGGGAAGCCTCAAACGGCTGCTTGCCGCCCGAGTCATGCCGCTACCTCGCCGCTCATCGCACTTGGTCTGGCCGAGGCGTGAGCAGACAGAATGCCTAATGACATAATGCCTAAGGACAGAATGCCTAAGGACAAAATGCCTAATTCCCCAACACGGACAAAATGTCTAAGAGACATAATGCATAATGGACAAAACATCTAAAAAGGGATAAGAAAAAGTGAAATTATATAGCTTAGCGCACTCTAGAGTAATGACCTCGGCCAAAGTGACTTAGTTTACTCCATACTGCTATAAAATTCAATGTCTCTTTACTGGAGTTTGTCTAGCATATATTTGGTATTAAGGAGGACTTATAGATAATACGCTTATAAGATATGGAATATCCAAGGGAATCAAGGATAGAGAAAAAAAAAGCTTGTAACAAGTGTTTTTATTAAACAATTACTCCTTAAAAAACATAATACAGACTAAATAATCTTAGTTTTCTTTAAAAACATAAAGCAGAATGAATAAATTTTTTTCTAATCATGAATATTTTATTTACAGAATTAAAGAAAATTAAAAAATTATGTGCCATACCCTAAGATAGGATAAACCTTCATCCTTATTGTAAGTTGCATGAATTTTTTTCATCCGTTTATTTACTTGAATATATTTCTTATCAACTTTTTCAACATTTGTACCTAAAAAGAAACTTGGTACATGCTTGTTCAGTTTTGATTTTCTTTACAAGCTTAGAGAGAGTTGGGTGTGTAATTGAAACTCTCTTGTTAGAAGCATGATACCATCCATCTAGAGAGTTCTTAGTTCGTGGCAAATTTTATTCTATTCTATGGTACACATTCCACATTTGAACATCGAAGCTTGGGTGTCTTTGTCGACATCTCTGAACTATTCTGAGCCATTTAATTTCAAAATATTCAAAGAATTCACTCAGAGTTTCGTCAGTTTCATGGTCAATTGAAGTCAAAAAGTTTATAAAAAGATTAGCCACATCCTCTGGAGGAACAAGAGCTAAGCCTTGTATTTGTTTGGTTATGAAAGCATTGACATTATTTGTGTACCAGCGCTGCAGACCAAGATTTTGTATTTTGCGCCAAAAACATTGATTGAAATGAATGAAACAGCCATTGATTGAAGTATTTGGAAAACATTTCTTTAAACTTTTAATTGCTGCTTGTTTATAATCAAGAGTCACCGACTCTGGGAAAAGACTTTGCTCTTTTACTGTAAGATCTCTAAAAATCTCGAATAATTTATTCAAAGTCGCTAAATAAGATAATTTTGCCTGGAAGGCCTTTTGTCCATTAGGCCTTTTGTATATTAGGCATTTTGTCTGTTAGGCATTTTGTCCGTGTTGAGGAATTAGGCATTTTGGCCTTAGGCATTCTGTCCTTAGGCATTATGTCATTAGTCTCCTTATAGGCTCCTCAACTTCCAACCTCCTCTACCACCCCCTCATCCTAGCTCACAAGGACGGTGGGGTTTTGAATACTTTTGAAAAATATTGGGGTTGAGCGGACTTAAAGTCCCTCTTTGTGGATTTTGAGACCGGAACGTTTCCTTTAATTTGTTTCCTGAAAGGAAAAATTGCGTTTATGAGGATATAGGCAAGGTCTATAGACTATTCTATAGACCCTAGATATAGGTATGTACTTCTTATTTTCCTCCTTACTTGATATTAATTCTGTCTTCTCATTGCTCTTAATTATTTTTGGTTAAGTCACTGGAATATTTGTTTATTTCAGGGGGTTCAATTCAAAATGTATGATAAAGCTATATTTATATGACAGCAAGAATAACGATAGAGGTAATAATGATGATAACCTCCCACATACTGGAAGATCATTGGGGATAAACATTTTCACTAGCTGGGAGAATGAACCATTTTCAGCATCGAGAACAAGATATTTTTTCTAGATGCACTGCAAAGGGAATTACAGTATATTAGAATACTCCTTGTTTACTTAGGCGTATTTTATGCCAGTGTTCTGTATAATAATTTTCATTATTTAACATTCTGGGTAGATTTTTCCTTATTTCCAAACAACTATTTTCTGGCTCCGAATGTAGAAATATACGAATATGTCTGTATCTTTATTATTATTATTATTATTATTATTATTATTATTATTATTATTATTATTACTTGCTAAGCTACAACCCTAGATGGAAAAGCAGGATGCTATAAGCCCAGAGGCCCCAACAGGGAAAATAGCTCAGTGAGGAAAGGAAAAATGGAAAATAGAATATTTCAGGAAGAGTAACAACATTAAAATAAATATTTCCTATATAAACTATAAAAACTTTAACAAAACCATAGGAAAAGAAATAAGATAGAAGAGTGTGCTCGAGTGTACCCTCAAGCAAGAAAACTCTAAACCAAGGCAGTGGAAGACCATGGTACAGAGGTTATGGCATTACCCAAGACTAGAGAACAATGGTTTGATTTTGGAGTGTCCTTCTCCTAGAAGAGCTGCTTACCATAGCTAAAGAGTCTCTTCTACCCTTACCAAGAGGAAATTGGGGTGTATTTAATATGTTACAAGTATAGAAAGCGAAATTTATTGTGAGGTTTATATCTCCCGGTTGTTTGTGAAAATGTAGCCTAATGCACGTGCAGTAATCAACGCACATGCAAATGGAGAACGATGTCCCATCTACGTTTTCTTCTGTAACGGTGCCGAGAGAAGGTTGTGACTCAAAGGCAGGATGCAAGCAACTGAGTGAGTTTATCAAAGAACACTCTCCTTTATATACAAAATCTCAAAGCAACAAGAATTTTCATGTTCAAATGTCGACACTGTTACACAGGAGAAAAGCAGACATGATTTTTCAGGTTCTTTTTAGTGCGAGGGGAGAGCGAAGATACAAGCACAAAATGAACTATGTACGATCGTGTGACACACAGTTGGTACACTTCCATACTACAACCGTCAACGGACTCCCGTCACAAAAGCACAGGGATATGCCACGTTGTTTCAACTTGCTTGTCATGAAAAGCCCTCAAAAATAAGCTAACCGATAGAATGGCGGATAATGGGAGGAAAAGCTTTAAAATGACAAGAGAAGCTGTAGATTACATTTATAAACATTTGCCGTAAAATCTTAAAATACTGGAATAAATGTTGCCAGGCATTTACTGTTTTAAAAACGGATATCTTGACGTAGAGGAGTTATATTACATTAATAACAATGTATGGTAAAATTGCAGTTGCCTGTATTTTACTGAAATACGGCTGAGAACATATTTTTGCGGAGAATTTCCGATTAGAATTACGGTTTTTTAAGTGTAGAAAAAGAATCTGGATCTTAGAAGATTGAACCAAAAGGTGTGCCGCGATGATTCGAAAGGAAAGCTGCAAATTATTTTGGAGTGAAGCACTTCATTGCTGAAATCGTTTACATGTGGCAAAATTGAACTTGTAATATAAGTGGAAAATGCATCATGTGAAAAACACGTTTCTTGTGATGATGGCATTAAGAAGAAAGATGATTCACACATGGGGTGTTTTTATGAACGTCGCTGATTGATACCATTCACCAAGTGTAGTTGTAATACGAACAATCTTGCCCTTTTTTTTTTTCCTTAAAACTCAATTTTACATACTACTGATGCCTGAAGTTTTTTTCCGGCTATGACCAATTGTGGAATGATCTTCCTCGTAATACAGTTAAATCGGGGAACTTTGAAAGCTCAAACTTTGTGCATTTTATTTTTTGTAAACAAGTTGAAATAGATGTCGTTTCATAGTTTTATCTGTTAATTGTGTATTTAACATTGTTATTTATTTGCGAAACATTATTGGTTTAATTTATTTCATTCATCACTTCCTTTCATTTCCGTACTGGGCTTCTGTCTCTCTTTGGGGTTCTAGCCCCACTTATAGCACTGAAAGAATTTAAGAAGAAACTAAAGACATTACTTTTCACAAGATCATATGATTTGGAAGATGCTACAATCAAAGAATTGTATAAGTTATAATGAAAATGTTTCGTTAGATGATTAATATGGACCCGCCCGAGAAGTAGTTCACTCGACTTCAGTAGAGGGTTGTATTTAAACCCAAAACAAGAAGAAACAAGAAGAAAGAAATAGATATCTGTTTGAGGCTCGTGGTGAAGATGGCAGGTTC
>NC_090725.1:2305056-2357556 GCF_036898095.1 Palaemon carinicauda | reverse complement strand
ATATTTACATATATGCATTACTTGAAATTATATTAGGTGAGGGTGCCTTAGGCATTAATCAGAGAAACTAAGATTCCAAATTGAAATGCAGGACTGTATGTCCTAGGGAATATCTACCAAGCATTATAAAATGCCATCATATCACTTTGATACCTCATTTACCTACAGCATCAACATTATATGTCATCTGAAATCATATCTAGAATGGGCAGTCGGTAGAACGCATACCTTCTCCTATATCATGTTTATCAAGATAGACAATTGAATTATGCACGTTTTTTGGCACTAGTTTCATGAAAATCTGATAAAAATTAATCACGGTATAGCTAAAAGACGTTTATACCTTTTCGTGACCTCTACGCTTCAAAAATCAATTAAATTCTTATGTAAACCAATCGAATAAAAATAATCATGTAATGATGAAACCTGCACTTTTTGCACGTTCATCGACCCCGCTGAACTTTGAACCCCAACAGCTACACTGATAATGACGACACTATATTAATGTTGTATATCACAAGATAGGCAATGAATTATGCACATTCTGGTAATCATTTCATGCACATCGGATAAAAATTGACCATTATATGGCAAAAAGACGTATTTTATTTTTACCTTGACCTTGACCTTTGACCCAATCACTCCCATCACAAGACAGGCAATTGAATTTCGCACATTTGGTAATAATTTCATGCAAATCAGATAAAAATTGACCATGATATGGCAAAAAGACGTTTTATTTTACCTTGACCTTGACCTTGACCTTTGACCCAATCACTCTCATCACAAGACAGGCAATTGAATTTCGCACATTTTGCCACTAGTTTCAGGCAAATCTGAAAAAAATGACCATGATATAGCAAGAAGACTTCTTTTTACCTTTTTGTTACTTTGACCCAATCGCTTTCAAACTTTGGATAATGGGCAGTTATCTTACCAAATTTCATGAGATTCAGTCCTAATAGCTTTTGAGTTATGCAAATCACAGATAAACAAACATAAATAAATGAATAGACGCTTTTCAAAATATAACCTTCTGGCGAAGGTAATGACCACCCATTTCCGGAGTATGTAAAGGAGTTTATAGCTCTTACCTTGAGAGGTCTCCTTGTGGCAAACGAAATCGTCTGGCGTCTGTAAATACCAACTGTGCCTAAGGGGTGAGATTGAGATGATGAAGCAGATTAGGAAATTGTATAACTTTGATACTTTGTACCAACCGTGTGTCACACAATTGTACATAATTCCTTTTGTATATATTATGCTTGTATCTGCGCTCTTCCCTCGCACTAAAATGAACCTGAATGATCATGTCTCCGGTTTTGCTCTGTGACATTGTCTGTCTCTCGAACTTGTTATGTCCTGTTGCCTTGAGGTTTTGTATATAAAGGAGAGTGTTCCTTAATAAAAAACTCAGTCTATTGCATCCTGCCTTTGAGTTCACAACCTTACTCGGCGCCGTCACAGTACATAATTCCTTTTGTATATATTATGCTTGTATCTTCGCTCTTCCCTCGCACTAAAAAGAACCAGAATAAACATGTCTGCGTGTCGCCTATGTAACATTGTCATTTTCTCGAACATGAAATTTCCTGTTGCCTTGAGGTTTTGTATATAAAGGAGAGTGTTCTATAATAAATGAACTCAGTTGATTGCATCCTGCCTTTGAGTTCACAACCTTCTCTTGGTACCGTCACAACTTTATGACCATGAATAATGTAAACTATAGTATGATTTACGCATTGTCCATTAGATATGATTATAAAAGTCCAGATAAGGGCAGTTTATATTTACTGATCATTGTTATGATCCTATAATCGATACAGGTTCTTTTAATCTCTAAACTAAGATGATTCGACAACAGCAATTGAAATTTGAAAGATGAATATAAAACGAAACAAAAAACACAACACGTATATTCACAATCCTATTTTCCAAGACAAATAATGTTGCTTCTTTTAATTTGAAAGATTAATTGAATCAATCAAAAATATTACTATATAGGGGGAACTGTCAGTAAAGTAAAACAATACTTAATGGAATGTTGAGTTATTTTCAGTTGCTGAAATGAGGTACGAGGCTTTAGGCTTGAGATCGTCGCAAAAGGACGGCTGAAGTTTAGGTGAAACTGTCTATATGATCTCGGATTCGAAGACGTCACAGAAGGGGTGTCTTCTCCCAGAATTCGGTAATATTTTAAAAGGAAGGTCAGTGAGCATGCAGTGTTGGCTGCTTCTCGTCACAAGCAAGTAGAGCTGGCTGCTTCAATTCTATCTCTTCGTCTCGGCCATGACAAGATTTTGGAGATAGGTGTTTGTCGTCTGAATGGGAGGTCGGAAACTGGCTCTGTCCGACTTCTGGTCTATTTATCTTGTTCTTTATCGTCTGAACCTGGTATCTATCCGCCTGGACATTGCTCCTCTCCTGTCTTATCTCCTGTGGACAGTCCCTTCTAGAAGGTTATATACCCATGCATAGGCGGAGCTAATTACGATGGGCTCTTGTCTTTTCCATATGTGAAGTTTTTTTTAATATTCTGCATCTTGATTTGTTTGCTTATAAACGCCTATTTTGGTCACGCCATTGAAGCTTCTAGAACAAAATTCTGATGCAATCTGGACCTGATGTTGCCCCATAACAAGAGCGTGTCATGTGATAACGTTTTCCATAAACAGGGATTTTCCTTGAACCTTGAGTTTTCAAAAATGCCGACTACACTAATTGTTAAAATGACATCTTTGTCGAAACAAGATAATTTCAATCTCGCGGCAGACACTCTTGATTGAGGCTCGGTTTGCCCCCAAAATGCTGACAACAATGAGGGGATGAAAAAATTCTAGCTGGATCTCTTTTAGTTGTTTACACTCTTGGCAAAGATATGGGTTTTTCTAGTTTGATAGTATATTCCTTCAGTATTATTGAATCTACCCATGACAGTCATCAATATGTCCGACAAGGTTTGTGGAAGTTGTAAAACCTGAACTAAAAAGTTGCAGGCAGACAGCTAATTATATGACATGCCATATGACTAATGTGCTAATGTTCTTAACACATTACCACACTGAGCCCAACTAATAGTCACTAGACCTAAGATGTTTATTTCCTATATAAGGAATATATAAAGTCCTCATAAAAATAGGTATTAGATTGGTCAAGGCACTTGTCACTTAATGAGATACTGCCACTAGAGAGTTATGGGATCCTTTGAATGCTCCTTATCGTTGCTTACACATGCACTGAACAGTTTAGGATAATTTTTTTTTTTATTTTACTTTTTCTCACATATCCGACAACTGTAATGTGTATACATGACCCAGTCAGTGCCTGACCGGAAAACACCCTTAGCACAGCACAATACGAACGGTAAAGATCATTGATAACATCCAAACCGAAAACACTATGGGCACATAACCTCTTTACCGTGTTTGTTGTTCAGACAAGAAGGAGTTACAATAGTAGGCACATGATTTCAAAGTAATATGTTTACTTTATGACATCTTGCTGTACGATTTTGTCCTATATAGATATTATCGGCATTGTTATAAATGGTTTTACCATCTTTAAAAAGATCTTATATTGTTTTAGGGTCATTCTCGTATAATTGGTCTAAAGTCTGATTCGTAGTCATCTTGTAGTTCATGTAAAATAGTTAAAGGGGTTCCCCTGGTAGTTCTTTCAAGCAGCTGCAATCACAATGTTCCATTGAAGCTTTATATTTTTAATTCTGCTTCTCAGAAGAATTACAATTTTGTAAACGACCAAAAAACTCTCTACCCCAAAGTTAGACTTAGTCGAGTAACTGTGCGTATCCAGGTGTTCAAACTCTGCCTGCCAATCTTTGCCTGAACAAGTAAAGTGATCATAGCTTAATCTAGATCTTGTAGCTTTTATTGTTTTCAAATACCTGTATTTGGTTTTTGTCTATCTGACGTCATATCCGCTCATTTCTTTCTCTGGTAACATGTTTCCCTGAGGGGCACTTAATGGTCGTCTGGACGCACCCTTACTGTCAAGCTTGAGTGGATAGCTACTGGAACAGTTTAGTGGTTGCCTGCCTATATAAAAAGGATTAAAGAGACTTCAGCAGCTCTTCTAGGAGAGGAACATTCCAAAATCAAACCAATGTTTTTTTTTCATCCTCGATTATGCATTAACCTCTGTACCATGTCCTCCTGTGGTATTGGGTTATAGTTGTTTTGCTTAATGATACATTCAGGTACCCTTGGTCCTTTTTGTCATCCCTCTTCTTCAAATAACTTGTTGGGCAGCCCTAATAAAGGATTGAATTTACCAGCTGGTTGACCAAGAGGTTTCCTTTTCCTTCTCTTTATTTTAAACATTTATCAAGATTCAAGACTGTCCCTGATGTCCCCTTTGTATATAACCATGTTCATAATGTTGATTATTAGTTTTTCCTATTTTGCTTGCTTTCCTGTTGGGCCCCTGTGGCTCGAGGCAATCTGTTTTTTAACTAGGATATCAGTTGCGGGTTCTAATGACATTATTTGGTATATATCAGAAGTATGCTATCCCGAAAGTTTGTTTTTCTTTTTACTCTTTAGTTTTTCATTTCTGAGAGAAGTTTATATATATATATATATATATATATATATATATATATATATATATATATATATATATATATATATATAGGAACCTCTTATACAGAGCTGGACATGTGAATTTTAAATCAATGTAAAAATAATTGATAATGCGCAAATCCATACCTAATTGATTCATGGAAGCTACTAAAGCCCGCCAGCATAGAACCAGGGAGGACATTCAGTGCTGAAACATATTGGAACTGTATGTAAAAAAAAAAAAAAAAAAAAAAAAAAAAAAAAAAAAAAAAAAAAAAAAAAAAAAAAAAAAAACGATATTTCCATGTCATCTTCACAGAAGGTCAAAAACAGTAAAGTTTGCGCTATCTGCTTGACGCTTGTTGAACTTCGACCTCAGACTCAGAGTAAAAGGGCACTGCAATTGAGGACCCCTGACTGCGACACATGCATGTATGTGTGTATAAATGAATAAATCCTGAAGCGTGCGATGTAAGATATAAAAACTTCCCAAAGAAAATGAAATATCATAGTTCGGATTAGTTTCTAAACAACTGGTACATAGTGAATGAATTGACATGCCAGTAAGAAGTCAAATGTACAAAGCAAAGCAAAGGCAAAGCAAATTTTATTCTATCGACCCCTTCCGGAGTATGAGAATTACAAAATTACACAAATATATATATCTTACACAAAAAACTACAAAAAGAAGAGACCAATAGATTACAACTATATTTATGTACACATATATTCAGCAAGTACATAATTAAAGCATAAAAGGTATTCTGACAAAGGAAAGTACATACATTGAAAAATAATACCAGAATAATGAAAATCCTAGAAAGTATTAAATCTAAAATAAAGACATTATAAGGTTAACAAACCTTTCAAGTCTTTTCAGTTCTCTAGCACTGACGCTAACATATGTCGATGGTTATTATGCCTCTACCTCCGGCTCGACCCACAGTATTTAACTAACAAGAGAGAGAGAGAGAGAGAGAGAGAGAGAGAGAGAGAGAGAGAGAGAGAGAGAGAGAGAGAGAGAGAGAGAGAGAGAAAGCATGCATATTTGAATCACAATGTAAAACATGCAAAGAGTGCTTCCATCATTGGTGTCGTTTTTTGCCTTGAGTTTTTAAGACCCCTCTCAAGTATCGCACTAAATCATCGCTTTCTTTGAATATTACGTTATCTTGAGGCATGCAGAGAAGTTTAAAGCCCCGCCATAAGGGGCAGAGACAAGGGTCAGGTCACAAAGGTCAGGTCACTGCGACGTTGCATAATGATCGTCTCCTAAGCCCTCTATCCACTCAAGCTAGAACTAGGGAGGACCAGCCTATGACATCTGATGATTCAACAGGTAGATTATTAGATGCCACCTAACCTCCCTGCCTCAATCCAGGATGGACGATAAGGTTGTGGAAATTAATTAAAACTATTGTCTCAGTCACACACACACACACACACACACACACATATATATATATATATATATATATATATATATATACAGTATATATATATATATATATATATATATATATATATATATATATATATGCACACATATATATGTATATATACATATATATATATATATATATATATATATATATATATATATATATATATATATATACATATATATATATATGTATATATATATATATATATATATATATATATATATATATATAGAGAGAGAGAGAGAGAGAGAGAGAGAGAGAGAGAGAGAGAGAGAGAGAGAGAGAGATGTATCTTATTAGCTGCTACCAAAATCCGTAAGTTTAATGAGCTGTGCTATTCATTTGACTTCAGTTGAAAAAGTCTAGTAAGAAGCTACTTATCAAATGAATAGAAACGGGCAGTAGATTTTTTATGCTTTTATCAAACACTAAAGAAATAATTCTATTACATAATCAAACCATTGTTTTTATTTCAATCCGTCACCTATGGAAAGGTAGCCAGCACTAAAAGAGTTAGAATGGGATAGCTGATGCGCTATTGGTTATAAGTCTAAAAAAAGAAAAAAAAAAAAAAAGTGGAGAGACTTCCAAGGGGTCACAGAAAATACAAAAACGGCCAGTTGAAAGGTCAAAATTTATTTACCATATAAGTTGATGTTTTGTAGGATTTAGATGAATAATGGTCTCAAGTGGTGTAGATGAATCTGAAATTCAGTAATGCAGTTTTATAAAAATCAAGAGAAAATCTAAACTAAAGGAAACATTATACGTTTCCATTAGCATATAGTTTATGTAGAATTGTGCACAAGAGAATATTTTTCATCTCTTGAGCTCAGCTCAAGAAAAACCTTATCTCCTACTTTAAAAAAAAGGTTATATTTGCATGCAAGCGATAGGAGTGGCTCATTTTTCAAGTGTTTTCCCAAATATGTTTTTTGGATAGCTTTTCCTTGAAAAGCCTCCTTTTTTTAAGTATTATTCATCCCAGTGGAACACGAGATAGCTCTTATGGCCCTAATTCTTTCTCCAGCTCCCTGCCATAAATCACATGGGGTTGAAAGAGGCCAGTGGGCACCCTACTCCTTCATGAACGACATCCAAGCAGTTTTTCGAGAGTCTTGGGATCAAATAGAATGAAATTGTTATGACAACTGCAAGGGGTCACCTTCCCCTTAATTAGTCCTTTGCCAAATATTCAAGTAAAAAGAATTATGTGAGAATTGCAAGACTTTTGTTGAAAGTAATGAAGAGAAAAAAATATGGAGTGAAGGGAAATTATGGGGATAAACATAAAAGAACGGCCTTGGAAGGTGAGGCCCCAAATAACTGGGTTTAGCTTAAATGCTTTAAATTGTTCCTAAATTACGCATCTACCATTATTTGTTTCCCAGGAAGAAAACGGTTATGGTGGCCTTTTTGGTAACGCCCTTGCGTGGTGATCGCCAGACTGGTGTTCGAGTTCTGCTCAAACTTGTTAGTTCCTTTGGTTGCTGCAACCTCACCATCCTTGTTGGGCTAAGGATGGGGTATTTGGGGGAGCTTATAGGTCTACCTAGATTGGGTGGAGAGGGGTCTTGGCCGCTGGTCATATATATATATGTCCTGCTTGATAGGGCAATGTCACTGTCCCTTGCCTCTGCCATTCATGAGCAACCTTTCAATTTTTCATGTTGTTTTGCACACAAACGTAAACAAGTTTATACTAAAACATACACAGGAAGTAGTTCGCCCGATTTTCGGGGCGAAAATTTATGCCGAAATTCGAGCCAAAATTTTTTCGAAAATTTCAGGCGATTTTCGGGCCCAAAATGTTTTCGAAAATTTCGGCCGAAATTCGAGCCAAAATTGAAAAAGCTTACCTATGAATATGTGCTCACACGGGAAAACCATTCATTATCATTAATACATTCATTGACTTGTTTTCAAACTTGAGCAGATCAGAGTTATTTTATATCTTTCTATCATTATTGAATGTATAAGTTATAGATTTCAGTAATATCATGGAGATCTTAGTAACTACAGGACTGTAGTAGTTGGTGTTCTACAAAGTGTTACTAATGGCCCTTTACATTTCATATATACACGTGATATGTAAGTTCCACCATGAATATGTAATGTGTGTAAAATTACATGATTAAATCCATGACCCAAGAGGTCAATGTAGAAGTTAGGAGTGTGAGAACGCCAAGTCAGTCATAAACAGGATGCGAAAGTCAAGACCAAGCTAAACATTTGCAATGTAACATTTTCCGTGAAGAGTAAACACAATGCAAACCGTGAGAAGAGTTGTGTCTCACCGGATCTAGATAGCTTCCTATATTAATGTTGTGTTTACCATTTTACGTAAATGCTGAGATAAATAAGTATACGTTATCATCAGACAATATATTTTTGTTAGTTCTTGTCATCCTGTCATAAGGAATGGTCATCCGACCAAACCATCTATACTCCTGTGATGGAGCTACTAATAAACTGTTTTAAAGTTAACTTACTTAGACTTATTCAGAAGAAGTAACCTGCAAGTCTAAAATATATAACACATTGAAGAGACATTTTAATTGGAACCATAGTGTGTTTATAACAGTACCACACCAACAGATACAGACTTGTTTGGATACTTCTCTTTATGCGTCAATCCCATCTCCTGAATGTCTACCTGTGGCTGCTGAATATATTAAAGTCTCGTCTGTTTTGAAGAGATATTTTATTAGTTATTCTGCCATGTTTTACCTATTTTTATGCCAGTTTGTTCTCCAGCAGCTGGTTCATTTTAAATCTATTTTTGGGCTCAAGCCATGACGTCCTGATGGAGGGTTCCTTTAGTAGCTTCCCAAGGGTATATATGACTATATACCCTTGGGAAGCTACTAAAGGAACCTTCCATCAGGACGTCATGGCCATCTCACCCAAAAATAGATTTTTCGCTTCGCTCAAAATCCGTTTTTCTTTATCTGAATGTTAATCTATGGCACAGTTGTTATAGGAGATCTTTGAGTATCCTTTAAGATTTTTCATAATTTTGACCATCCTTTGGATTCAGATCTTCCCATACCATACCATCCAGTACACAGTAAAAGATATGTAGTTCATTCTTTGACTTTTTTATCTGGCTAAATATAACCCCTCTTTCTAGAAGTTTTTTTTTTTTTCTATCTGAATTGTCCATTTGTCTCCCTAATTAAATAATGGATTGCTAAATACAGTATGATTTTTTGTGTGTATTTACATTGATATTTCTCTTATCATATGATATTTTTCTTCTATTTTTTTACTTCTCCATATCATATCTGTACTGGGTTGCTTTCCATATTTTGGCCATCACTGCACCTCATACAGTGTGGTGTACGCATTACTTAAGGGTCTTTGCAGTGTTAGCCCCTAGCTGCACTTGCTTTGCAATTTCTGGTTTATCCCAATTTCACTTGGGGAGGAATGACTTCACAGTCCTCAGCTCCTGTCTATGTAACCCAAATTCATAAATTCCATCTAATATTGCAAATTGTAATTGTTGGTTTCATCAGAAAATTCTCTATATTGAGAAAATATTGTTTCTTTCACTCTTTCTCTTCAACCCTCTATTGCATTTTGAGATACTTTCACTAAAGAGCTACAGGTTCCTTTAAAGACTGGCCAGAAAGTTTTATGTTGGCACCTTTAGCTGCAGCTCTTTCATTTGCCTACACACACACACTGGACAGTATAGCCTGATGTATTCCTTACATATTTTCCACACCTAAACGCATCTGACAAATGTAAGTATACGAAACTACAATCTCACCTAGTATAGCTGGTGTAACTATTCAGCGGCTATTAGCCCACATGCCTGGGCTAGTAAAGAACCTTTTACTAAGGTAAGCAGCTCTTCTGGGAAGACAGCTGAAGTTAAACTAACTTATTTAGTCTTGGATAGTGCCATAGCCTCCGTACTGTGTCCTTTTATGGTTTTTGGTTAGAGGTCTGTTGCGACGGGGTACACTAAAGGACACGACTTTAGTTAATGTCGTCGTGTTTTTTTTTTTTTTTTTTTTTTTTTTTTTTTTTTTTTTAATGGTTTATTGAGCAGGTTTACCGGCTTATCAAGTTATTGCCTTATACTTATCTTATTCTTTGTCTTCATCTATGACCTTTTTCTATGATCTTCAATTTCAAAACTTTCACTACTGTCGTTACTTTTGTATATAGTCATGTTGATATTGTTATTATCATTTTGTTAAAGCCCTTTTCTTGTTTAATCTTTACTTTGCTTTTCAGTACTGGATGCTCTCCTCCCTAGGGCATTTTGCTTTAACCATGAAGGTTGCAATATATCTTCCTATGATGACATGTACTGCTTTCTATATACAAACTTGAATGCTTATAATATTCTATATATACATATATATATATATATATATATATGTATATATATATACATATATATATTATATATATGTGTATATATATATTATATATGTATATAATTTATATATGTGTATGTATATTATGTATTTATATAATAATATTTATATATAGTATATATATATATATATATATATATATATATATATATATATTTATTTATATATATGCATGTATATATGTACATATACAGTATATATATATATATATATATATATATATATATATATATATATATATATATATATATATATAATCCATCGTGTTTAAGAGTCAAACTTTTTCATGTGTTACAACTTGTTGTACGACTTACATCATGGTGAAATCTAACCAGTAATCTCAAATGGTATCCTAGAGATCATATCTAAATTTTAATCCCATCATCATCATTTTTGATAATTTTTAGAACTGGAAAGAGTTTATGCGTTTCATTTCAAATGCTTTTCCATTTCAATATTCATCACTCCTCATTATGGAATACCACCCTGCAAAATATCGTCCTAAATTGAAAATTTCTTCCCTACAGGACTCAAACACTGCCCCTGGTGTAATCACCGCCTACAGCGTAAGTTCGAGAATCGAACACCGATACGCCCAGACCTACGTCAAAGCTACGGTCATGAACACGGACCCTCACCCGACAACACTCCCTTTCAAGATGACTCTGCCGGAAAATGCTTTCATATCGTCCCTTGTTATGTGCGTTTCCTTCAGGGTTGCCGCTTTGGCCTTTTTCAGGCTGAAAGTATAATATCTGATGTCAAAACATTATGCTCAGAACCATTTCCCCTCTTCCCCTCTTGTTTCCAACTAATAAATTCAAGTGCATCTTAGAAACTTATAACGTACAATATTCGTAAAGTTATTTTATGTATAGTGGGTGGTACTTCAGCTAACTTTTCTCTGCTGTTTCTACGTGTTCCTCTTTAATTTATTCCTAATGCTCTTGACCTCAAGTCATACTAAATAATTTATCATATTAGGTAGGATGAGAAGACTGATGTTGCTGTTTTGTATTTCCTAATAGGGAGATAGATGGCACAAACTTCACCAGCAGTGTCAAGCAGAAGCCCATAGCCAGCAGATCTTATCAAGTGTCGAAGGGAAGACCAAAGGATCCCGTTCTCGTAGAACACAGGTAAGACTGTTCCGGTACTAAATCGTAAATCTTTCTAATCTGGTGTCAACAGTACATAACCAGAAGTATTATAGTCCATTTCTTTTAGCGAGGCAGATTTGCACCGACTCGCAGTGGTGCCCTTTTAGCTGGGAAAAGGTTTCCTGATCGCTGATTCGTTAGAATTATCTTGTCCAACCAATCAGCGATCAGGAAACTTAGTCCATTTCTTTTAGCGAGGCAGATTTGCACCGACTCGCAGTGGTGCCCTTTTAGCTGGGAAAAAGTTTCCTGATCGCTGATTGGTTAGAATTATCTTGTCCAACCAATCAGCGATCAGGAAACTTTTCCGAGCTAAAAGGGCACCGCTGCGAGTCGGTGCAAATATGCATCGCTAAAATAAATGGACTATAGGTTACATTCTGAATGATTAAACTCGCCATATCTTCCGAAAGGGACTTGCAGGAGAAAATTTAGTTCGTTCTCCAACAATTGAACGAATAATGTTTAAGCTTCGTGAAAAAATCAGTTTTACAGCAGCTTTGTCAACCCTCAGAAAAGTTTGGCATGATAAAAGATAAGAGTAGTTATAGTCCATTTCTTTTAGCGATGCATATTTGCCCCGACTCGCGGCGCTGCCCTTTTAGCTCGGAAAAGTTTCCGGATCGCTGATTGGTTGGACGAGATAATTCTAACCAATCAGCGATCAGGAAACTTTTCCGAGCTAAAAGGGCACCGCCGCGAGTCGGGGCAAATATGCATCGCTAAAAGAAATGGACTATAGTTGTACTAATGATAATGATTATATTGATGGTGACTCGTGCACTCAACTTCATAAAAGGGATAAGGATGATAATAATTGTTAAGAATACATCTCTTTGACATACATACACGCTTTATAATTTTATTCTCGTATGTATCCTGCTGCTGCCTCCGATGCCTTAGATGACCGCGGAGGTAGCAGCAGTAGGGGATTCAGCATTATGAAGCTTCATCTGTGGTAGATAAAGGGGGAGGGTGGGCTGTGGCACCCTAGCAGTACCAGCTGAACTCGGTTGAGTCCCTTGTTAGGCTGGGAGGAACTTAGAGAGTAGAGGTCCCCTTTTTTGTTTTTGTTTCATTTGTTGATGTCGGCTACCCCCCAAAATTGGGGGAAGTGCCTTGCTATATGTATGTATGTATGCATGTATGTATCATGTCCTACTTGAAAGAAGCTTGGATTTATTATATAATAGTTTTGGATCCCTACAAATGGAGTATTTTTTCACTCATCTGATATACGGCTCTGCTTTGGGACCACATCCGGATATGAGCAATCTTCATATTTATACAACCATCACTGTGGATCCACTATTCAGCAGAGGATAATTAATAATAATGACAGGTTATACTGAAACTTGCAATCATGTTCCCCCCTCTCTCTCTCTCTCTCTCTCTCTCTCTCTCTCTCTCTCTCTCTCTCTCTCTCTCTCTCTCTCTCGATGTTAAAAGCATAAGAAGAAAATTAAATGAAATGCAAAAGCAATAAGCTACACGAAGCTTCACCTAAAAAAAGACCAGAGAAAAAGAAAAAGCTTCGACCTAATTTCTTCTTGTTTGTTTCTCTTCTAAATTTATGTGACGGGAAGTGTCAAGCTCCATTCGTTTTTGTTCGGGAAAGAATTCGTTAGTTTTGCATATATATGCTGATCTACATACTGCACTGTACACTCACGCAAATATATTTATATACACACAGGCAAACACACACGTATATATGTATATATATGTATATATATGTATATATATATATATATATATATATATATATATATATATAATAATACTGTATATATATAAGCATATACAGTATGTATAGATAACATATATGTATATATATATATATATATATATATATATATATATATATATATATATATATATACTGTATATATGTATGTGTGTATTTGTAGATGTATGTATATGATGTATATATGTAGTGGACTAGGAACAGCTAATGATGATAATATATATATATATATATATATATATATATATATATATATATATATGTATATATATATGTATATATACAGTATATATATCAATGTATATACAGTATATATATATATATATATATATATATATATATATATATATATAAATGAATATCACTGGTCATCATAACTGCCTTTCAGTATATTCATTGAGATGTTTTTCTCTAAAATGTATAATTATGGATATATGCATATGGTTTTCTACACAAATGAAATATGCAAATGTGGTAGCAGAGATTCATGTATGTTTACAAATTTATGTAAAATATTAAAGTAATTTTTTTTAGTATATATATATATATATATATATATATATATATATATATTTAAATATATATATTTATATATATATATATATATATATATATATATATACACACATACACACACCCCCTTAAGCACACCAAGTCACTCATATACACACACAAGCACACGCGCACACATATATTCAGTATATATACAGTATATATATATATATATATACATATATATATATATATATATATACTGTATACACACATATATATATACATATATATATATATATATATATATATATATATATATACATATATATATAAATATACTGTATACACATATATATATATATATATATATATATATATAATATATATATATATATATATATATATAGTTGGTTATTTGTCTGTGTACATAAATACGCGCACTTTATTATATAAACACATGTATATATATATATATATATATATATATATATACATATATATATATATATACACATACATATATATATATATACATGTATATACGTATATATAAAATTTATATATATATACACAGTATATATATATATATATATATATATATATATATATATATATATATATATATATAGTGTGTTTATTTGTTAAATTATCCATACCAGCTTGTGAGCATATTCACTGGTTCTGTAAACATTAGCATAACCGGAAATTAGGTTTTCTTATTTTATCTACGTAAGCTTTGGGCACCTGCTGCTTAGAATCAACCCGGATATCACAGAAAACACACTGAAAGTTACCATCACTCTGTTTTGTAAACAAGACGATTCAGCTAGAGTTTCGTTGGTAGAAGGTGTGGAGACTTTCTCCTTTTTTTCGTTTTGTATTATAGCCATTATTGTCCTTCGATTTTCGTACTCTCTCTCTCTCTCTCTCTCTCTCTCTCTCTCTCTCTCTCTCTCTCTCTCCTCTCTCTCTCTCTCTCTCTCTCTCTCTCTCTCTCTCTCTCTGTTGGTAGAAGGTGTTGAGACTTCCTCCTTTTTTTTATTTTGTATTAAAGCCATTATTGTCCTTCGATTTTCGTACACACTCTCTCTCTCTCTCTCTCTCTCTCTCTCTCTCTCTCTCTCTCTCTCTCTCTCTCTCTCTCTCTCTCTCTCTCTCTCTCTCTCTTCGTTGGTAGAAGGTGTGGAGACTTTCTCCTTTTTTTCGTTTTGCATTATAGCCATTATTGTCCTTCGATTTTCGTACTCTCTCTCTCTCTCTCTCTCTCTCTCTCTCTCTCTCTCTCTCTCTCTCTCTCTCTCTCTCTCTCTCTCTCTCTCTCTCTCTCTCTGTTGGTAGAAGGTGTGGAGACTTTCTCCTTTTTTTTGTTTTGCATTATAGCCATTATTGTCCTTCGATTTTCGTACTCTCTCTCTCTCTCTCTCTCTCTCTCTCTCTCTCTCTCTCTTCTCTCTCTCTCTCCTCTCTCTCTCTCTCTCTGGTAAGCGAGTCCAACTGGCAAACTAAAGGTATTGTGTTCGATTCTAGAGTCTAACGAAGATGGACCAAGCCTAGTGAACTTAGGTTCAATGTTGATAGATATTATCTCAAAGACTTATGTTAATACTGCGTGAAATATTCCCTTTGTGGGTTAACCGGCTTTAAATGCAGGGGAACGGCGTATATATCATTAATATTACTATAGAAACTAGAAAAATCATTAGGAGATTGATCAAACCAACTTTGAATTTTGATACAAATCTGTTGTAATTGAAGTAGACACAAAAAAAAAAAAAAAAAAAAAATATTGCCAGAGACGTCAACGTAAAGTTAATATTATGGAGTAGGTCTGAAAGAATGTTTTCGAAATGGTTAGAAATCTGGTCAACAAACTGAAAGAATGTACTAAGCACAAATTCTTTGGTGATAGTGGGAGGAGTGATAAATTGTTTGCCCGTGACATTCAATATAAAATAATTGACCTTTGAATATTATCAGTGATAGTTTATTGCAACAAATACGGATAATACGAGTACTGGTATTGTCTTCGATTAAAAAAAAAAAAAAACTCCTGCAATAATTCCCTGGTATTGTCTTAAAAAAAAAAAAAAAAAAAACCTCCTGCAATAATTCCCTGGTATTGTCTTAAAAAAAAAAAAAAAAAAAAAAAAAACCTCCTGCAATAATTCCCTGGTATTGTCTTAAAAAAAAAAAAAACCTCCTGCAATAATTCCCTGGTATTGTCTTAAAAAAAAAAAAAAACCTCCTGCAATAATTCCCTGGTATTGTCTGAGATTTAAAGAAAAAAAAACTGCAATAATTCCCTGGTATTGTCTTAGATTTAAAAAAAAAAAAACTGCAATAATTCCCTGGTATTGTCTTAGATTTAAAAAAAAAAAAAAAAAAACCTGCTCCTGCAATAATTCCCTGTGCCTTTAGGTGCGTCAGATTCGAATAAATAGGCTCGTCTGAAATTTTCCAGAAACTTTATTATAAGAAGTAGTGCACTTTTTGTTTCTATTGAGACCGTATGCCAGGTTATGCATATTAGAAAACGCACTGCATTGTTTGTTTCAACTTTTTTGTTAGGTGATTATTTTGAACGCATTTTTCTACCATTCAGTTTACAGAAGTACTATGCAAAATCTCTTCGTGTAGATTGGTGATAACCTTACATTAATAAAAATCTTTATTATGATTATTATTATCATAAAATTTGCAGGTTTTTTTTCCGATTTCTAAGCCTGGTCCGCAATTACGTTTTTTTTTTTTTTTTTTTTTTTTTTTTTACTTTATTCATCTAGTTTAGTACATTGTTACAGTCCAGCTGTTATTTGAGCTTTTGTACTTTTATATTTTAACGTCCTGAGAATGTAACCTGCATACTTCGCCTTCCAAAAATAATGCGCTCAAAAATCACAGACGAGGTATGAAAGAGAAGCATGTAATACTCACCACTTGTTTATGAGGAGACCTGAGCCATATATAGCCTGTAAGTGTGTGTGTGTGTGTGTGTGTAATGTATACGTGTGTCTGTATGTATAAAAAATTAAGTCATGTTCTCCAATAGAGCTTGTGACGAGCCGAGAGAAAGGTTATGACTCTAAGGCAGGATGCAATCAACTGAGTAACTTTATTAAAGAACACTCTCCTTTATATACAAAACCTCAAGGCAACAGGAATTTTCATGTTCACAAGACAGACAATGTTACAGAGGAAAAACGCAGACATGTTTATTTTGGTTCTTTTTAGTGCGATGGAAGAGCGCAGATACAAGCATAATATATACAAAATAATTTATGTACGATCGTGTGACACACGGTTGGTACAAGCTAAATTCCAAAGAAAAATAAAAGGAGTAAAAGTCAAAGTTGGCGTTTAACAATCCAATCATGGATGAACCCCCTGTGCTGTAAAACTTTCATATCATTGGCTTCATACATCTATACAAAAAGGCACATTGGCAGCCCATCAAATCGCCCTAGATACTCTGAATCATTCGCCTCCAGCTTCTAAACAAAATTTTGATTCTTGAAAATTAGGGACCTTTCTTCCCAAAACGTCTTTCACGACACTTATCCAGGGATAAATTGACGTAAAAAAAAACATCCTTTTTCTTAGTTGACAAGGACCCTGTCTCTATTCTTCTCTCCCCATCTGAAAGAATGCAGGGCGGGAGCGAGTGTTGGCACGAAACTGTGTGCTCAGCTGCAGTGTGGCAGACGGAGTGGGCAAAGACCACCGCCTTAAGTACCTTTTTAAGATAAGAAGAAGAAGTAAAACAACAAGCTAAAAGCATTATAGGAGTCCTTTAGGTGTCCCAGTTTCTCCTGTCAAGGAAGGGTGTGTCAGACGATAACCGAGTAGAAAGTACGCATCGGGACATTAAAGGACTTTCTTTCGATAAGTCCTTTCAACCTTCTAGGGATCCCCACGAGTTTTTCTGTGTGGAAAAAGTGAACAATAAAAGTGAACAATATTTTCCCAAGTTTGGAATTTGTTTTGATTGCTTTCATTAGGGAAAGACCCTCTTGAAGCGTATTTATCCGCTTATACAACAAACATCATTTGCTGTAATATGGCTCCAAGTAACTGCTTGTTGCTTGTTGACAGGCACAGGGAGAAATGAAGGATGCTTGTTTATAGTTTTGTACTCGGCGACTTAAAATGTGCAACGAACATTGCAGGACCTAATTATGTTCTTCTGATGAAGTACCCTTGTCTCGTTATTCTATTTCGGTCTTTTATCCTTAAGTTGCAAACAGCAAACAACGTTGCCACGAAGAAAAAACGCGGGTGTTCATGAACTTTATCAAAAGACAAAAAGAGGATAAAACCGTAAGGAATTAAATAAAATCACAAATTATTAGAACCATGTTTATGAAATCCTTTTGACATTGTGACTACGACAGCCTTAATCTTTTATAGCATCGTTTTGATCTTTGTTTAAAAAGCGACATTTCATAAACTCAAGATATTAATTTTATTCTTATTTATAAAGTAAGTTTTCACATCGTTGTGATAGAATCGCCTCAAATATATTAGTGTAATGGGTTCAAAATTTAAAGTGAACCCAAGTGAAATTAAACATTTATTTATTAACATGAAACCCATTAACAAATATGAAAGAAAAATTGTTCCCTGGTCGTAAACTTAAGATTCAGGAAGTGATATTAAATTATCGATAAATAGTATCAATAATTGTGCGGTGGATGACTTATTTATCTATATTATCGATAATAGTTTATCTGTTAATGAAGCGACCCTTACATTTTAAATCCTCTTGTGGATGCTGTCTACCTAGGAATGAGGTCTGCGATTCTATGTGTCCGAAGTAAGCCTATATTTATTGTTGCTTTCAGACATGTCAGACATATACCATGTGATAAACGAGCCTCCTGTTCAAGTTTCGGTCTAATGTTTTTATTAGGTCTCTTATTCTCCCTGTCAATTTGTAAATAACGTTCACCAAGTCCCAATACATTTTCGACTCGAGCTGTGAAATCCCCAGCGTCACCATAGCTAACGAAGAGAAAACTTTAACATTTAAATTTTTTTTTAACTTTAAGACACTCGCCACCATCAGCAATTAAATATTAAGTTACAGTTACCACCAAAAATATTAGTATCAAAGGAATTCTAATTTATAAGCTTTAATTCAAAGGTTTCTATTATAATTTGAAGGGTTGCTGTGGCCTGATCGGTAACGTCTCTGCCTGGTGTTTCCCAGTCCGGGGTTCGAGTCCCGCTCAGACTCGTTAGTGCCATTAGTGTCTGCAACCTTACCATCCTTGTGAGCTAAGGTTGGGGGGTTTGGGGAAGCCTATAGGTCTATCTGCTGAGTCATCAGCAGCCACTGCCAGCCCCTCCCTGGTCCTAGCTTGGGTGGAGAGGAGGCTTGGGCGCTGATCATATAATATATGGTCAGTCTCTAGGGCGTTGTCCTGATTGCTAGGGCAATGTCACTGTCCCTTGCCTCTGCCATTCATGAGCGACCATTAAACCTTTAAAAACCTTTAAATCGACATAATGTAAAACATTAACATTTGTACGATATCTACAGTATAATCAGTATTTGCGGCTACGCTTTCATTTCCATATTCATAGGTTTGCAACCTCTTGCTATTTTCCGTCTTGAGCAGTTAATACAAAATCTGAAGCACATTCTTCAGTTGTAGATTCCTTCTTAATATGCCCATACCCCTAAGCGGACAGTACCGTCGGTGCATCACAAGTGGTGTACTGTAGGCATTATTTAAAGGTCTTAGCAACGTCGTTTCAGCACCTTTAATCCATTTCTTTTAGCGATGCATATTTGCACCGACTCGCAGCGGTGCCCTTTTAGCTCGGAAAAGTTTCCGGATCGCTGATTGGTTGGACAAGATAATTCTAACCAATCAGCGATCGGGAAACTTTTCCGAGCTAAAAGGGCACCGCCGCGAGTCGGTGCAAATATGCATCGCTAAAAGAAATGGACAATAGTTACACTCTCGTTTCAGCCTTTTACCGTATCTCAGTTCCCACTTCCTGCTCTTTCATCTTGCTGTAACTGTTTTCTCATACGCCAACTGCGGGGTTTTACCCCTGTCACGTATGTGTGCTAAATGGCCTCCCTGGCCTTAGTTCAGTGCCTTAAGGTCCAATTTCATGTGGCAAATTCATTCAATTGGACCATAACTCTAAGAGTAAAAGCAGTTTAGCAAAATGATGTCAGTCGTGTATGCCAGATATTTTCCAATGTAACATAATCTAATCGCCATGATCATGGATATTTTTTAAAATTTCAGGATAACATTTTAGAATGATATCGGCCGCCCCCTTCCACAGGTTTCTGAAATAACATACTTATCCTCTGGGGTGAGGCATAACCTTTACAACGGCTCCTCTCATTTACATTATGGATTGACCGTAAGCAACAATTCCAGGCAACAAATACATTGAGTCCATCGTCCCTCTTGCTATAAACTTTGCAGATCACAATTGTTTGTTTTAATTTTTCCTATCTTGTTCGTTAGTGTGTCGTATGCAGAGTAATGTATTCTAGTCTTTGGATCATCTACACTAGATTCATCCGCAAAGTTTACATTGTTTTTACAGGTACACATATTAACAATTGGGATATTTTCAAGCGCATTAGCCATTTCATTTTTTCTCTGCTATTTAACTTGAAGCTTGTGAAGATCAGCATAAGTTACATCTCTCCATTGTAGGTGCAGACATCTTAATCACATCTACATCCAATTATTCAGTCTTTTTTAAATAGAATTATCTAGATTGAAGTTGAAGATATGGGATAAATTTCATGTTATCTGTTCTCTCTGTAAATGTTCTGGTTGAGAAATTCTAGAATATCCTTCAACAATTGTGGCAATAACTTCATCTTGCTGCTCAAGTTCCTATCTCATTTTGGTCACCAACATTGTTGGTAAATTTGCTTTGGTAATCTTATAAGGTCACCGCTCTCCTTACAATCTATTTACAACAGAACCATGCCATTTTCTTTGAATTATCTTTGCTATTACCTTCTGGAAAAGTTAATTCAAGGTAAGAGAGCGCGGCGAGATGTTTATTGCGTCGCGACCAGAAACTTACTGGCGATTCGACCTGAGCTAGCACGCTGCCTGACCCCGGGGTCGCCTCAGGGCACGTACCACACTGCCAGAGGTTGACCCCGTAGAAAACGGGAAGAGGGAGATAAACTATACAAAAAGCTGGTCGGTTAGGTAGAGTTAACCAGTAACTCCTAAGAAGGTAGTTCTAGGTAAGTATGTTAGGAAAAATACAAATTACTTAAAAATTTGTGATTTCCTAATGGTACTAATCATTCCATTCACATGTTACAGAATCTTTACCTTTTCATTTTACAGATACACATGTGAGACAAATAACCGTTCCCTCTTTCCCAGTCATTAAGCAGGTTCATTGATCATTGTATTTTCTGCTGATATTTTTTCCTTGTACGGCAAAACCAATGTTACTAAGAAAACAATTGTATTATGTTCATAAAGATAGAACACCCAGTTTGCATGTGACTGGGTGTTACTCAGTATATCTTTAATTACCGGGTTATGAATAACCCAGAGAATAAATTCACCAATTTCAATGTAATAAAGTGAGATTTTCTCAATAAGTTTACTGTCAACAATAATTAGAGAGCTCTACTCCCAGATCTTGATTGTTTTTTTTCTCTTATTAGTCACCCAATATAACTGGATTATTGCGCTCTCATTGACATCACAGTGACTGGTATGCCCTACTGATATTGATGATAATCTGGATGCACTATAGTCCATTTCTTTTAGCGATGCATATTTGCACCGACTCGCAGCGGTGCCTTTTTAGCTCAGAAAAGTTTCCGGATCGCTGATTGGTTGGACGAGATAATTCCAACCAATCAGCGATCAGGAAACTTTTCCGAGCTAAAAGGGCACCGCTGCGAGTCGGTGCAAATAAGCATCGCTAAAAGAAATGGACTATAGGTGGTGCAACGCAGTATTTAACTTGTGATAGGAAGTCTGGATGCCGCCAAATACATATAGTTGATTAGTTGATGCTGACAAAAAGACATCCTTTTCATATGGATAGGGACTATGGCAGTTTGTGGTGATACCATTTGCATTATGGAATGATTCTGCAACATCTGAAGGTATCATGGAGATGGTTCTTGAAAGACTGAACTGGAAACTTCTCTGGTATATTTGAATGATGAGGTAGCATTTGGCCAGTCAACTGTGTAATAGATGAGAAGCACACATAAGTTTTCAAAATGCCGAGATTTGAAAATGTAGAATTGAGTCCAAGGAAATGCCACCTGTACATTTGTCAACAAATGTTGTTCTCTATGAAATTTCAGACGTTTTTATATCTTCTACAGAAAGTATGTGAAATAGTTTGTTACAAAATTACCTCACTCCATAATCTCACTTAGATTACAGAAAATTTCTTGTGGAATAATGAAGGTTGATTTTTTCTAAGTAATACTTTATGTTTATCATTTCAGCGGTATGAAAGAGTTTAAAGTGAGCGCTAATATAGTAGCAAGAAAAGTGACCTTTTATATCAAATATGAAGAGCCTCTTCGCCGAGTCAACGGACACTATTTTCAGAAGATTTATATACGTCCTGGATCGGTAATTATGTTTCGTTGTTAAATGACCCAATATTCTATATAGAATATATTTCATTTCTTATATTGATAATTTTTTTTCTATTACTTTTTAACCCTTTTACCCCCAGGCTATTTGGAAATTTCCAACCCTTACCCCCAGGGGTTATTTTTTTAAAGCACAATTTGCAGTATATATTTTTTTAAATTGCTCCAACAGCCTTAATTTTTGTCATAGAGAGGTCAGGTTGGTCTCATTCTCTTGAAAAAAACCTGAAGTTTCTCTAAAAATTATCAAAATTATGCAAAAAAAAATTTAAATAGCAGTTTTTTGCAAGGAGGTACCGGTACGTCCATGGGGGTAAAGGGGTGAGTTTTGTGAAACGTACCAGTACGACCTTTGGGGGTAAAAGGGTTAACTGTCCATGCATTGTATGACTCACTCAGTTTAAGTCTGTCATCTTGAAATAATGACATGCATATAATTAAGCACATCTCCATGTTTCACTAGTATAGTCCTCGTTGGTTCCACACTCCATTGTTTTCAACATGATTATAACGAATTTTTGTACTCTTAGGGTATCGAATTTTTTGGTGAGCTTACTACCTTGAATTGGGGTTACAGTAATTTCAAACGAAGCATTGTTGTTGCCAAACAGTTGTATCAATGAGTTTTAAATTTGGTAAGGGTTTATCACCAATCCAAGATCTCGAACCTATTGATTTTGAGCATAAAGCATCCTTTGTGTTAACAAATCAAGGTTGTGTAGTATATTTATTGCAGTTATTTTGAGATAAACTTGTAATTCAGTACGATCACTGTTCTTGTATCTTGATTTTTATAATTGAAATAAAGTGCTTCTTCAAACCTACTTGTCTATGAAAGTACAGGACTAAACTTAAGTAATAGTCAGTAGTTGGAAATAAAGTTTAAGCCATATAGATTATTTCACCTTTCATTCCATTGACACTAATATTTCTAATGAGAAGGAAAAGAAAAGTCAATAGTATTAGTAACTGTTATATTAGATTTGAAAAGAGATCTATGGAAAGAGTATATAAATATCTTTTTCTTAATTAGTTTTCATGAAATCACAATCTTGGAAATATCTCTATATAAAAATCTATTTGAAATTATGTATAACCATCTGAATTGCACATTTTAAGACTTATTCCCATTAAGAATGCATTGTATTTTGCAGATTATACTTAGAAACTGCCTCATTGTTAAGAAAAATCCAATGAAATGTCGTGAAATTTCAAGGTTACTGCTTTTCATTTTCAGAGAATTCCTGAAGCTGAAGTCAGCATTCACATAATTGGAAAGGAGCCTATTGTTACTCCTATTAATAATGCATTGTATTATACTTAGAACTATGCCTCATTGTTAAGAGAAATCCAATGAAATGTCATGAAATTTGAAGGTCACTGCTTTTTACTTTCAGAGAATTCCTGAAGCTGAAGTCAGCATTCACATAATTGGAAAGGAGCCTATTGTTACTCCTATTAATAATGCATTGTATTATACTTAGAACTATGCCTCATTGTTAAGAGAAATCCAATGAAATGTCATGAAATTTGAAGGTCACTGCTTTTTACTTTCAGAGAATTCCTGAAGCTGAAGTCAGCATTCACATAATTGGAAAGGAGCCTATTGTTACTCCTATTAATAATGCATTGTATTATACTTAGAACTATGCCTCATTGTTAAGAGAAATCCAATGAAATGTCATGAAATTTGAAGGTCACTGCTTTTTACTTTCAGAGAATTCCTGAAGCTGAAGTCAGCATTCACATAATTGGAAAGGAGCCTATTGGTGATTACCGTATCCTTGAGCTTCCAGGCCAAGAACTTCATGGTAACCCAGGTGCTCATGGTATGTGACATTTCTTAGAGGTTTATATTGGATGTAGTTCATGTTTGTCAATGAATTATCACCATTCTCTCATTCTTCATGGGAACTACATGTCAATGATTAAGTGGAGGGGTTAAATGGCAGAACATGGAAGGTATACAATGACTCTGAATGCATTTAGTCTGCGGTTTCAACACATGAAGGGCTATTTTACCGGATGCTTTTCACTCAGTTCACACATTAATGTGAATGGCTACTTATGCTACCCCATACAAGAGGATCTGCCTCTCTCATCTGAGCATGACACTTGAGGAGTGGAGGTTAGCCATTCACATTAATGTGTGAATTGAATTGAATGAAATTTGACTGAAAGGTTGAATCGCATTTCCATTGGAAGTGAATTGTCTTGATTTTTAAGGAATAATTGATAAAACAGAATTTGCTCGCAATCTCTCAACTCCTTCTAATCTTCAATTGAAAACGAGATTCAGAATTAATTTTTTTTGCGATTAAACTTGCATGGTTGAAAAAGCTGTAATATTCTCTCTCTCTCTCTCTCTCTCTCTCTCTCTCTCTCTCTCTCTCTCTCTCTCTCTCTCTCTGCTATACACACACACAAATACACACCAATATATAAATATATATATATATATATATATATATATATATATATATATATATATATATATATATATATATATATATTATATATATATATATATATGCATATATATATATAACAATATATAACAATATAACAAATTGTTACAATTTAAGAAAACTGATTACAATCATATTATCAGGTCCTTGTTGCTTGATGATAATTCGAGAGAATGAATAATTAATGACGCAAACTTATAGGAGACTTATTACAATGTTCCCAACACCATCACACAACCTATTTTCTGGGCGAGAGACTCGTGCCGCCCAGTGAAATGCTCCTTTTACATCATTTCTAAGGTAAAATAAGTGTTTGATAGCGCGTGCTATAAAAAGGAGTGAAATGATGTAAAAGGAGCATTTCACTGGGCGGCACGGGTCTCTCACCCAGAAATAGATTTTTCCTACGTCAAAATCCCTTATCAGTAGCTCTCCATTGACCACTGTGGCGGTATGTATTTTAAGTTTTGCCAACTAGATTTGGCCTCTAATGGAGTTCAAGTAAGTTTATTTGTTAATTGTAAAAATGAGCGATAAGTTATGAGATCAAGATGAGAAATTGGCAATGTTCATCAAAGTTTCAATAAAACCTTATTCTTCTCTTGAACCGGCTTTTTGTTATTGTTGATGAACACATTGTTTCAGATGCAGTTGCAGTGTTCTGTTTAATTATCTGTAAGTGAATCACTATTTGCATATGATTTAGCCCTAGATTTCATTCCCTATGGAGCCCATCAACAATTAAATTTTACATCTATTACTTATAAATTCAATAATGATGCTAAAAAATTAACCATTTAAGTTTGAAAACAAGGGCTTCATGATTAACATGGTCAAAGGTAGCGCTAAAATTAACACCACTCATACAAAATTCCTGACACAACCAAGGTATTTCCCTACAGTATTGGAAATTATAAGGTCATCACATGCTCCAATGCCTTTGCCAAGGCCAAATTGCAAATTAGGGAACAGATACCTTCAGCATATTTATATAGAGTTTTGCCAAACGGCATTAAAAACCCTAAGCTATAATGGCTTCAGCAGCCTGGCTACCAATTTTTCAAAGTGCAAAATAAATTTCCTCTTGCAAAGAAATTAGCTTTTGTTATTTAAAAAAAAAAAAAAAAAAAAAAAAAAAAAAAAAAAAAAAAAACCCTAGGAAGAGTTTCATTTGGGTCTGGATCTCCATAAACATATCTTGACAAAGGGCTAAAACAAGTTAGTTTAGCTTCGGGAAAACAGGACTGACGAGAATTAAGTTTCTTATTACTATGCTTGCTGTCAAACACATCAGTCAAAAGGGTTGCTTTTTCCTTCAAACAGTGATTGACCAAATCCTGTTTAAGCAAAGGAGGATCTGTTAAGTTTCTGGGTTATACCGGAATGAGTTTATTTCATGGTCAAATTGTATTAATTTTCAGCTGAAGCCCAAATAATCTGAGCAATAGCCCTCAGCCGAATATAGTCTAGTACAACCATCATTGAACAATGGTTTCTCCTTGACTTGGTATTTTGACATACAGGACTAGATTTTCATTTAAGAGCACAACAAGCTCAACCTCTTTATACAGTTGTGACCAATTTCAATACAAATGGTCACTCAAAATTCCATTCTAGCCTGCCAGAGATTTTATATATCTTGCAAAATTATGACACATTGGAGCAGACTTGTTCAGTTTTAATTACTAACAAAACCAAGGTATGATCAGACATTTCAACTGGTGCACCAACAATGCTTGTTATAATACCAGAGGAATCAGTGCATATTAGGTCAAAGCAATTACCAGATTCGTGAGTAGCCTAACTTATGATTTACTCACATGCTGATTCAGAAACAATGTCAAAAGCTCTTATGCCTTGGTGATCAGTTGCAGAAACAGTATTTGACCACTCTCTATGGTAAGCATTGAAATCACCAACTAGAAAGAATGAAGCCTTACTTTCATCATCTTTTACTGTCTCTTCACCATAGTGGTAAGCCGGCAATCGAAGAAAGAATAATCCAAGTCTGGAGGTAGATAGATGGAATGCAAATAAACGATTTTATGTAGGCTACAAAATTTTATGACCCTTATCTCATGACATCCATGTTCATAGCACGACTTATGAGACGGAGGGTACTCAGTCCTTTATGAATTATTGTACACACAGTACCATAACTTACGAAAGATAACATTCATTTCAGAAAATTTGATGTAATTGCATCCGTAAGATTTTTCGTAAACTCATCATTAAAACTCCCACCCAGTCAAAGGTATTGCAGTCAAACTTCAAAGGTAGACATGATATGCCTGAATTAAGTTAGTTTCTCCCGTTGTCTGTTTTAATTGCCACTCTTCTTACATTGTTTAATGGATTTAAAACTAATATATAAACATAAGTAGACCATCATGCATAGCTTTGCATGAAGGGATATGGTGTGTATTATTGTCCATTGGTGTGTCTTTTATTATTATCTTATAGCACCTGTCCCTGGTTGAAATTATCTTTGTCAGAATCGTTTCGAAAGGGCTTTGTCATAATGTGAAAATCTAGTTCCACATTCCATAGATTTAGCAGATTATGAAATCTAAGCTTCACAAAATATGAAGTTGTTTCAGAATATGATGTTTTGACAGAAACCTTTACCCTCATACTGAAAATATCAGCCATAGGGGTAATTTGTTTTTCACATGCACATGTTTTCAGGAGAAAATTGCAAGTTATATACTTTTCCAAGAACTATAATGGTGTCTGAATATTTCAGTAGTAACAATGTTGAGTATCAGTAGTGGACATGTATACCCTTATTAGCAATCCTCAGCACAGCCCTTTTACATATTTGTGTAAATATGGTTTTAACACAGCCTTTAAACTCTTATCTTTTGAGAAGTCCATGTATTTTTACTAAATGAATATTCGTGCAAAATTGACATGAAGAGAGAAAAGAGTAAAAAACTTTATACTGTATTTGGAAAAAAATCAACAAGTTGTAATGTTTCTACAAACCATTTACTGTAAGCCTGTTACTGTTAAATGCTGGAATGCATTGTCAGCTGGTGTGATGCTATCAAGATAAAATTTTATCTAAATTTTTATCTTTTAGATTACTTAAAAACATTTTTTTTTCAGTTTCAGCTATCAGGATGAAATTTTATCTAAATTTCTATCTTTTAGATTACTTAAAAACATTTTTTTTCAGTTTCAGCTATAAAGATGAAATTTTATCTAAATTTTTATCTTTTAGATTACTTAGAAACATTTTTTTTTCAGTTTCAGCTATCAAGATGAAATTTTATCTAAATTTTTATCTTTTAGATTACTTAGAAACATTTTTTTTTCAGTTTCAGCTATCAAGATGAAATTTTATCTAAATTTTTATCTTTTAGATTACTTAAAAACATTTTTTTTTTCAGTTTCAGAGACATTTGTGAATGCTGGCGAAGTCAGAGTGAACTACAGACACGTTGGTCCCCCCACCAGTACTGGGAAAGGTGTGGATGGCAATTTCATCATTGCCTTCAATCTCAAGAGCAATAGAGATGGGGGAGTAATACTGGTACTCACTAAGCCTGATTTTCGTATTTTGTTAAAGAAAATATAGTACATTTAATTGTTGTAATAGATGAAACTATAGTCCATTTCTTTTAGCGATGCATATTTGCACCGACTCGCAGCGGTGCCCTTTTAGCTCGGAAAAGTTTCCCGATCGCTGATTGGTTGGACAAGACAATTCTAACCAATCAGCGATCAGGAAACTTTTCCGAGCTAAAAGGGCACCGCCGCGAGTCTGCCCTTTTAGCTCGGAAAAGTTTCCGGATCGCTGATTGGTTGGACAAGACAATTCTAACCAATCAGCGATCAGGAAACTTTTCCGAGCTAAAAGGGCACCGCCGCGAGTCTGCCCTTTTAGCTCGGAAAAGTTTCCGGATCGCTGATTGGTTGGACAAGACAATTCTAACCAATCAGCGATCAGGAAACTTTTCCGAGCTAAAAGGGCACCGCCGCGAGTCTGCCCTATTAGCTCGGAAAAGTTTCCGGATCGCTGATTGGTTGGACAAGACAATTCTAACCAATCAGCGATCAGGAAACTTTTCCGAGCTAAAAGGGCACCGCCGCGAGTCTGCCCTTTTAGCTCGGAAAAGTTTCCCGATCGCTGATTGGTTGGATAAGACAATTCTAACCAATCAGCGATCAGGAAACTTTTCCGAGCTAAAAGGGCACCGCCGCGAGTCTGCCCTTTTAGCTCGGAAAAGTTTCCGGATCGCTGATTGGTTGGAAAAGACAATTCTAACCAATCAGCGATCAGGAAACTTTTCCGAGCTAAAAGGGCACCGCCGCGAGTCTGCCCTTTTAGCTCGGAAAAGTTTCCGGATCGCTGATTGGTTGGACAAGACAATTCTAACCAATCAGCGATCAGGAAACTTTTCCGAGCTAAAAGGGCACCGCCGCGAGTCTGCCCTTTTAGCTCGGAAAAGTTTCCGGATCGCTGATTGGTTGGACAAGACAATTCTAACCAATCAGCGATCAGGAAACTTTTCCGAGCTAAAAGGGCACCGCCGCGAGTCTGCCCTTTTAGCTCGGAAAAGTTTCCCGATCGCTGATTGGTTGGACAAGACAATTCTAACCAATCAGCGATCAGGAAACTTTTCCGAGCTAAAAGGGCACCGCCGCGAGTCTGCCCTTTTAGCTCGGAAAAGTTTCCGGATCGCTGATTGGTTGGACAAGACAATTCTAACCAATCAGCGATCAGGAAACTTTTCCGAGCTAAAAGGGCACCGCCGCGAGTCTGCCCTTTTAGCTCGGAAAAGTTTCCGGATCGCTGATTGGTCCGACAAGACAATTCTAAACAATCAGCGATCAGGAAACTTTTCCGAGCTAAAAGGGCACCGCCGCGAATCGGTGAAAATATGCATCGCTAAAAGAAATGGACTATAGTGTACACTGATTTTTTTTATTGAACTGTTGTAGCTATTTTCTTGAGAGTAAATTAACTTTTTTTATTTTGTACAAAATAATTTGCATAGGGAAACTGGAAATTTAGGTGAAGCATAGCTAACATGAAGAGTATGTTTTAATCAAATAAATGATGAAAAGAAGTGAACCCTCCCACAGTGCAATAAAAATAGTTAGTCTACTCGAGGAAAATTCAGACAATAAGGGTAAATATTTGCAATCAGATAAGTTGTTAATAAGTAATTAATTTTCACTTCTGGTTTTTATTCTGTGTACTCAAAGTTTATACTAATTTGTTTTCTTATATTGTAGGTGTGTATGTAATGTTGCTCACACTTCAAAATTGAATAGTCATACTAAGATTTCCTTCAATTCTTATATTGTAGGTGTGTATGTAATATTGCTTACACTTCAAAGTTGAATAGTCATACTAAGATTTCCTTCAATTCTTATATTGTAGGTGTGTATGTAATATTGCTCACACTTCAAAATTGAATAGTCATACTAAGATTTCCTTCAATTCTTATATTGTAGGTGTGTATGTAATATTGCTTACACTTCAAAATTGAATAGTCACCCTAAGATTTCCTTCAATTCTTATATTGTAGGTGTGTATGTAATATTGCTCACACTTCAAAATTGAATAGTCATCCTAAGATTTCCTTCAATTCTTATATTGTAGGTGTGTATGTAATATTGCATACACTTCAAAATTGAATAGTCATACTAAGATTTCCTTCAATTCTTATATTGTAGGTGTGTATGTAATATTGCTTACACTTCAAAATTGAATAGTCATACCAAGATTTCCTTCAATTCATTATTTTCCAATTTGGCAGCGTGATGGGAACTACTTCAACCATTTCATCGCTCTGGACGCCAACGAGAAAATGCCAAAGTTAGCAACTCACACAGTATTTGCTGTGGATGTCTCTGATTCAATGGGGGATGGAAAACTGGATCAGGTGAAGGATGGACTCAAAGCAATCATCAAAGCAATGGATGCCACAGATTCTTTTGAGGTATGGGAGAGTTTCTAA
The DNA here is from genome assembly GCF_036898095.1 of Palaemon carinicauda. Classification (NCBI taxonomy): domain Eukaryota; kingdom Metazoa; phylum Arthropoda; class Malacostraca; order Decapoda; family Palaemonidae; genus Palaemon; species Palaemon carinicauda. Next base: position 2,326,657 of record NC_090725.1, on the reverse strand, counting down.
GCATAGAGTTTTTATTCCACGTATTGTAGGTTATTTTAATTCTCAATAATAAATTTTATTTTAAGAAATAGTCATTTCTTTGCGTGAATGATTTGCAATATATATATATATATATATATATATATATATATATATATATATATATATATATATACATACATATATATATATATATATATATATATATATATATATATATATATATATACACATATATATATATAAATATATATATATATATATATATATATATATATATATACATATATATATATATATATATATATATATATATATATATATATATATATATATATATACGTATATATATATATATATATATATATATATATATATATATATTATATATATATATATATATATATATATATGTATATATATACATGTGTGTGTGTGTTTTAAAATATCTATATATATATGAAGTACAAAGAGGATAGTAATCTATCATTCATGAACCTTGCCTTCATATGTCAGTTTTACTTTTACATATAGTAATTTTGGGTGGTATTAATTTTAGGGAATTATCACTAAAATTACCTGTGGGATTTTTAATAATCATGATCATTATAATCTGTTTTAGTCACTACACAGAAGTCATTAAAATATTTTGGGATTTTAAACAACAGGACTGTACACTAATCTTATGTTAAAACTAAGCCAATGGATGTCAGCATTTTCAATGGATATTTACTCATTTAAAAGAGATCTAGACTATTTGCAATATAAGATATTCATGGAAAACTAAATATCCCTAGGCTCCTGGATACTTCAGATGCTCTCTATAAACCCCTAAGCCATGGACAACCTGTTCTATTCATGCATGCTATCAGATTTCATTTCACTCATATCCAGGGATTCCTTTCTCACTACAGTATACCTAATAGGAAAGAACTAACCCACTTTGTTTCATTCAGTATGCATAATAGGAAAGAACTAACCCATTTAGTTTCATTTTAATCTTGCTGTTTTCTGTTCATTTTGATTACATAAAATGATGGAAATATATCTTGCGAACTCTCTTGAAATATTTGCAACAGCTTTTTGAGGAAAATTAAACATTTTGCATAGTACCTTTACAGGAAAGGAAGTGTAGATATTTTTTGTTTGAAACCTGATATAGAAATGTAAATTTATTAATGGATTGTCACTATCAAAATTTATGAGGAAAGAGAACCTTTGTTAGTGGCGTTTCCAAGTGGTACTCTGTATGCAGCATTGTCAGAAAACAATAAGCCTTTATCTAAAGAATCCAGAGTAAAATATGAAATAAAAATCTTTATAAAAGGATTTTCTTACCAATGTGAAATTCGAAAAAGGGTAAATTAAAGTGACATTCGGTTGTTTTTTTTTTTTTTTTTTTTAAACATGTGAGTTGTTTGAACAGTTTCTCAGAGTATGGTATTACTTCAATGTGTAAATTTGATATATTTTTTTCAATGAATCTTCCACAATATTCATACACTATAAGCTTTGAAGTGCGAGCCCTATGACAAGAAAAGCATGTGCTATTTTTGTTTACGAAATCAGTTTCCTCTCATGTTTCATTGGTATACTCACTCATTCTTGTGTGCCTAAATGAGAATATGAGTTTTGTATATGTAACATAGCGGTGCTGTATCTGGTATTGCTATTCTTTCCGGAAATATTTCTTATTATTCTTAGGTATGTCCTTTGATTCTTCTAAAGGGAGGCAGTGTATGGGTATGTGTAACTCCTGCACATTTAGCATCACTTAATCTAATTTCCAATGTATAGTCTGTTGAGGACTTGCTCGTGGTGTAAACAGTTGTTGCAAGGAATGGCAGGATCTCTCTGACCAAAATGTTTATGCATACTAAATGGGGATAGGTGAGAAAAAGATAAAGGCAAAGAGCTAAGTGGTATGCATCTAAAACAGATTCTAGTGGCTTTATGGATGCCAAATAATTTGGTCATCATTCTTTTTCCTACTCCTTTTCCTCATGTTTCTGTTCCTTCCTCTATACACAGTCTGTTATGCTTACAATCCCCGCTCAAGTTCACTTTTAGTGTCAACGAGATTTTGATACTTTAAGGAAGATGGTTGATGATTTGTCTCAAGCCCTCCATAGTTCTATTTTGCAACCCTTTTTAGTGAAAGTAGGTTGGTGCCAGGTCCATCTTCATTCTGTTCTTTTCCACATCCTGGAAAGTTACAAAACTTTTGTTTACTCGCCGATTATTTTTCTCTCATGCTACCCCAGTACTGTTTTAGCCTCTGATTTAGTTATGAAGACCACTGCTAAGAGGAAGAGCCAGGGTTAGCTCATCTTTGGGGGAATATTATGTTGCTTCCTACTACCTTAACCTGGCTAGGACTTTCAGCTATAATTTCTCTGTAAAGAAAGATTATTATAAGACTGAAATCTCTTTGGGTATTGCATGCGTGTATGTTTTTGCCATTCTTGCACCTTTCCCCGTTAATATGGCTAATCTTGTAAAATTTTTTGTTGCTCTTTTATGAGAAGGTGTATTTGTATATCTCTGCACTGCTACTGCGTTTGCCTTTTTGCATTTACTTTTGCAACACACTTTCCACCCGTTGCTGTGTTGCTTGCCCCTACATTTGCAAATGCTCGATGACAATTACTGTATGGGCCTACAGTTCCATATATTGCTTCTCAAGATGTGTTTGAATTTCTTAACTTGTTTGTTCAGCCTACTCAACGCAATAGGAAAGGATGCACTCTTATTGACCTTATTGAGGGCTTTATAACTGTTCCTCCTGAGATTTCTGCTGTTCAGTTAGAGATTTCTCATGTGGAACCTAACCCTATAGACTGCTAGGACACCTTATTAGCCTTCCTCCCTCGGAAGATACACCTGAGAAATGTATCATTTGTGCTGTCTTTTTTGTCCCACAGGATTCTGGGTCTCTTTGTCTAGATCCTATCCCGATACAAAAGACTAATAGGATTCAAACTATTCAAACTCAGAATCTGGATTTCCTTCGGGCTTCCATTCACTTTTAAAGTGCATGAGTTGCATCCGAAGCACGTATGTACGGCTCAAGCAATTGGTAACCATTCCTTTGACTTTCTGATGCCTTTCTATGCCTTCCAAACCCTTCTTTAAGCATTTGTTAGCTAGTTCAAAGAAAAGGGAGTTTAATACGGTTTAGGAGAAACTTGTAAATATACTAATGTTAAGCCCTGCTCTCCATGCTTTCTTTTGGCTATGAAATCCCACATGGCTAGTTCTTACGCCATGAGTGAACTGCCTTCTTTAGCTAGCTCTCATTCATCTGAGGCGTACTTCACATCCCTTGTGGATAGTGGAAAGAAGAAAGTGGTATCCTCTATTAAGACCTTCTGATTCCTTAAAAAGGTTGTTACCTTTAATAATGATTTAGCTATAGTTATCTAGGCTTTCTCTTTTACAGATTCCTCTTTACGACATAGTCCTTTTCTTATTTTGTCAGATGAAAACACTCCCAGTCAAAAGACTTGTATCTCCGAGATTTTAAGGTTCATCAAGGTCTCTGATTGCCCCTCCAGTAAGTCTGTTCATGTGTTCTCTGATCTTAATTCTTGAAAAGAATAGAACAAATTTACTTCTAACACTACACTTCTTTAACACTCACTCTGAACTCGACTCCTCTGTGGGGTCCTCTGCTAGATAAATCAAGGGTACTTTTTAATGACTAGTAAGTTTCCAACAATGGTCAACTAGAATTAAGCTCAGTCATTAGCCCTTTTCCCCTTTCAGTAAGTGAAAATTCTCTAGAAAATCTATTTCTATGTTTCCTAGTAAGCCACCTCAATGGGCTACCTTGTTCATAAATTCCTGTGGGGGCAGGCTTTCATTGTCGATGTTGGAGGCTGAGCCTTGGGTAAGGTCTCAGAGAACTCTTATCGTCTTCTTTCATCAGTTTCTCCTTTATTGAATTCTCTGATAGCCTTCCATGCTTAAAAAACCAGGCTACTGAAATTCATGATCCTTAAAAAGGAAATACAGCACCTTATTCTTCTAAGCACCATTGAGGAAGTTGTAAAGACTTATCCAGGTTAATATAATTTCCCTAGGTTTACTAAGACCGATTTTATGGAGTTCCAAATGCACTGGGAGGCTGGAGGCATATCAAAACCTAAACAAATGTCTTATTTTCAGATGATTCTCAATAGAGCAAAACTCAACAGTTCTTTACTCCATCCAAAAGACCGATTGGATTTTTCCTAGACACTTTAGAGATGTATTTCCATGTCTCTATTTATGCAGATATGAGAAAGTTTTAAGACTGTTATCATGGGGAAGGCCTTTCAATTCCGACCTGTACTTTGAAATAGCACAAATTCTTCAGTTCTTCATACGAGTCTCCCAGGTATACGAATTCTTTACCTAGATGACCTGCCAATAATTTTAAGTTCTCTCCTATGATTAGTAAAGAGTGCCAAAGATTTTGTTAAAGATCTGTTCAACATGGGGATTTTTGTATATGAGAAGAAATCTCAACTTACACAAACAAACTTAATCAATTATTTAGGTGGAGATAAATTCAGTTCCATCTGAAAGAGTTATCATTTCCTCCTTTCTTGATCTAGACCAATGTTATTTGAGTGGAAAACCCGGGATCTTCTTGCAGGCATCAGCTTAGAAGTCCAGACCCCAAATCTCGCTCTGTTTTCAAGCCAGATGGCCTTGGGAAAGGGTACCAATTTGAAATATTATAATGGGACTGTGGTGGACAGATAAAACTTCCTATCAGTTACCTATAACTTATAGCAGTTTTAAAGGCACTAACTTTAGCCAGAGATCTAGTGCTAGGAAAACCATAGCTTATCCTACTTGATACAAGGAAACACTAATTCCCTCTTCCCCCTTGCTCAAGGGCTCATATACTGGAAAGAAGAGAGAAATATCATGTAATTCACTACTTTGTTGCATGGAAAATAAATGGCCTAGAAGACCAGTTGAGCATAAGAGACCAACTCTTGTACACGGAGTGTTCCATACACTCCCACGGACGGATTTAGAGAAGACCCAAGCCATGTTTTTTCCTCCCTGAACTCAACTGGCTGTTTTCTGTTCTCCAGTCCCAAACCCTCAACTATGGACAGTCAGTGCCCTGTTACAAGATTGGTGGGACCTCAAATTTTATGCCTTTCCTTTGTTCGCCTTAATAACAATGGTTATTACCAAGGATGATCCTTATTATCCTATTCTGGCTCCAGATTGAGTTGTTTCCCGCAGATCTTACCTAGGAGAGTTATTCTTAAACAACCTAATCTCCATCACCTACATCAAAACACCCTTACACTTCGTCTTGACTGCTTGGATACTTTCACTAATTGCTCTGAGTAAAGTGGTTTTCAATGCTAAAAAAATTATCTATTATTATTTCCTAAAGGTTCCACCAATTCCCTATGTTAACCTCAGTGGACAGCCTACTTCTTGTGGCATAAGTCAAGAAAATGTTAGCCACAAACATCTCTTCAGACAATTTCAGTGTCATTAAGTTCCTAACCTTTCTGAGATATGCTACAGACACTGGTCCCAGTAATTAATGGATCTTGGTATATGTTGGCCTTGGTATTTAGGCACAGGGGATGGAACTATCAAACAATCCAGACATCAGATGCTACTAATTTTGTCGGACCTCAACTTTTACATCTTTTTCCTCTTTGCAGTGACAATGAAGCTCATCACCAAGGATGATACTTGTTACCTGATTTTTTGCCCTAAATGGAGTGGTCATCTTTCAGATCTTCTCTCATCATCACTTCACAGGAGAGATCTGCTCAAACAGCCCCACTTCCATTGTCTTCAGCAAAACGCCTCATGATTCGTTTTGACTGCTTGGAGACTTTCCACAGTATGGTTTTCAGGGCCATCTAGTATATCTGTTATTGCCTCCCAAGAAACTACTTCTTGTGGTGGTGTGTCAAGAGGAATTTCAGCCACCAGTATCTCCCTAGACAATGTCATTAAGATTTTCCGCTTCCAGGGATATGTTTAGGATACTTTGGTCCCAGTGAGTCAAATTATAGGTCTCTGATAGCCTCAGTGCTTAGACAAAGTAGATTGAGCTACTCAAATAGCCCAGAATCAAAGGTGCAACCAAATCTTTATCATAGAGATTCCCCCTACCTCAAACACATCTCTGGAAATTTAAATGCAGTGCTGAATTTTTTGTCCATGCCACAAGAACCCACTCAATCTATGGGGTTCGAAGAATTATTAATGGAGATATTCTTTTTTACCTCTCACCTTTGCCAAAAGATTAGGTTCAATCTTTGTTTTGCAAAGTTGTCTTCTCATCCAGACTTTCCAACCTGAAAATTATTTCAAGATCAATTGTATGCCCAGACATTTTTCATAGCCTGACCCAGATTCTTTCATTCATGGGGACTCAGACAAGCCTTAGGAATAGTTCAGCTCGTGTGTCTAAAAATGCCACGACTTTTATTTTCTATTTCTCAAGGTTAGAGGCAATGATATCAGGGCAGTGGCCACATTTTCCATTCCCTAAAGAACCACTTTTTTTATGAGGCTGTTTGTGCAGTTCAGTGGAGGCACACTTCTGAGTTTGCAATCATTCATATTAGCAATGGGTATGGGGGAAATCAATGTTAACCATGGGGATTCCTTTCCTTTTTGGTTTTAAATTTTGAGTGAGTATATATATATACATTGTTTTACCAAAGTCTAACTACCCTTTTCTTCGTTATACTGCAAAGTCTTTGTCAGTGATAATTCCATTAATTTTGTAATGCAATAGTCTCACTTGAGGTACTTCTCATGTTACCTACAGTAAGAACAGATGTACTGTACCAAGTCCTTTCACAATCCTCAAGCTGTGGCAAATAAAGACAGAAGATTAGATCACAGGTAAGAAGTGTTTAAGGAATTCTTGTTTCATTCCATTCATTTCCATTTTACTTGGATGTACATTTTTAGATATCCCTAGTCGATTATCACTATACCATCCTTCATATTAAATGAGGTATTCAGCTTATGAATATTGTGGAAGACTGATTAAAAAGGGAATTTTCTCAATTAAATTAAAAATCTTCTTCTTTGTCTACATCTTTTCCCACTTCTATGTTTTTGGTCACTGAGGTGGGGGGGGGGGGGGGGTGGCAGCCAGCCTCAACTTGGTGCTGGTTCCAAGCCCGGGTAAATGGGGAGGGTTGGCGGCAGAAAAGGCATCCGGCCATTAAGAAAATTAGCCAAAACAACTATGGTCAGTGAGTATAAGAATGAAATTAATCAATGAAATTAAAAATAATTACTTTAAATCGACTTTGTAAACAATGTTAGCGTTCACCTCCTGTTTAATGATATTGAGGAACTAAAACAGGTTGTTAAAAGATTCAGAAAAAAACTCGATTTTACTTTCTTGTCGCAAAGCTCATGCTTCAAGCATATAGCTTTTACGGTACTGTAGGCTATAGTGTACAGCATTGGTACGTACTGAAATGAAGAATTTTATCATGGTTTTTCCTTCCAAAACAACATTATCTTATTAAAAATATTCTATTCTATTGAAATAAATTCGTAGACTTTAGGAACGAAAAAAAATTAATCGCCAGTCCAGTTCACTGTGTAGGCCTACTTTCAGTATAAGTGATGTGTTAATTTGTTGGCTGTCACGGGAAGGAGAATATAATGTGGATACATTTATCCTAAATATTTACTTACATGTATTCTAAAGTTGTGAAGCTTGAGATCCTGAGCAAATAACTTATGTTTTAAGGATAAGTATGCAGATAATAGAGTTAATTTTTAAATTTTGTTGATATTTAACCATTCCGGTTTCATAATTGCAATCCCAAAATTATTTCATATTTTTCAAAGGATATTTCCAACAAAATAAGGATAAATTCTTTCCTATAATGTGCATGTTTTTTTTTTTTTTTCTTTTTTTTTTTTTTTTTTTTTTTTTTTTTTTTTTTTTTTTGAAGGGTCTTTGCTAATCTCGCAGTGCTGCATTCAGTTCTGTTTATCATCTTATAACTAATTTTTCTGAGCATCGCGTATTTTATAAATTCCTGGAAAATTTGTAGATTTACCTTGGACCCCAAATGTAGGAGTGTGATATATCTATCTATATAGATAGATAGATAGATAGATATACTGTATATGTGTATGTGTTTATATATGTATGTATATATATATATATATATGTATAAATATTGGAATATATTTCTATGAATGCATATATATATCTATATATATATATATATATATATATATATATATATATATATATATATATATATATATAAATATATATATATACTCATATATTCATGTATGTATATATATATATATATATATATATACAGTATATGTATGTATATAAATCATGAAAGGTTTATATATATATATATATATATATATATACATATAAATATATACATAAATATATATATATATTATATATATGTATACAGGAGGTCCTGTGTAGTTACTAAAGACTTTCCTATAAAAGGTTATAAAAGGGAAACCATTGTGACACAAAAATACCAAAGAAATATTGTTTCCTCGGTTCAAGGGCCAGTGTTTCAATGTGCAAGGCACAGACTCAGTATTTATAAGAGAGACTCGTGGGCTTAGGCTCAATTGAACCTGTCACGGCGACTCCAATGCTGAAAATTATCTGGAAACAGGTGACTCCCAATCATTGAAAACCAATACTAATATTGGTGACAATGCTACTTGGGCGCTAGTTCGCGTCTAGATTGCCACCTTCCGTACTAGAGGTGAGACTCAATTTCTACCATTTCTACACGAGGCTACGGAGGGAGGGTCTTGGAGACCACACAGCACCTCCTCAAAAATAGGTTTTTCCTTCATGAAAATCCCCTTTTTTGAATTGATGTGCTTTGCGTTCTCCAAGGACTAATACCCGAGCAATAAGTGAGTGGACTCGTTTACCATAAAGGACAGCAGTTAAAAGAAGCAAACATCCAAATTAGGTATTTATGTGTAAGAAGGAAAACTGAAAAGTCAGGTAATCACCCCATAGGAGAAAAAATTCCAGAGAAGAAGCTAGAGGCCTGTCACTATGCTCCTGCTGAGGGACGTGGTTGACGGTCCCCCATTTCTATCTCTTTTCCTCTCGTAGGTGCTATGATTGAGCTGAGTACTACACAAACATGTTGTACCACATTTATTTGTTTCAAACCAACATGTAAAGCTTTGGATACCTTGAAACTGGGCAGTAGAAAAAATGCCAACGTTGAAGCTATTTTCTCACTTCATGGTTTTAAAGATGGATAAAGGGTAATTTTCTTGATAAGTCGATATTATTGGAATACGGATAGCCCCTATAGAAATGCTCATGTTGGTCTGGGTATTTTGAAACAGGCTACCTTCTGAGGGCGTTACCATCCCCAGGTTTTAAAGCTGACGTGCTTTTTTTTATTTTTGCCATTAAAAAAGGAAACCCGGAGTCAAAATTAAGAGACTTTCAATAATAATGCTGATAAACCCCTCTTCTCTCCATGAAGCTCTGGGGTCACTGAGTTCAATTCTGTCCTAAAAAAGCTTTTTGAAGGAACTCTTACGAAAATAGAGGAATTGTCTAGCTTTGGGGAAAAAAATCACTCTATCAATGCACCTGGCCATGGAAGCTTTGGTGGAGATGGTCATTGTAAAGTAAAAGATGAGTAATTTTTTGAAGCATGTCCGAGTCAAAATCTACATTAAAAGCCTGCTTCGAAGGTTTTGTCAATGCAGATTTGTATAAAAAAAATTTCATTACTTAAGATTCCTATCTTCAAATAGGTGGACTAGAAGGGAAGTCAAGAAGTCTGGGATTATTTGGCATGGGGATCTATCCTTCAGGATGATCATCCATCTAATGGAAGACCTCTTTTAGCCTATCAAATATGTCAAATTGTAAGCTGAAAGTTCCCTTCTATAAATATGGGAGAGAAAATTCAAGTATGAAGGTTCTGGGTCAAAAAAAGAAGAATCAAAGTTATTCCAACTCCCTACTCTTTAATACAGCTGGGCTGACCGAAAAAGATGTAATCTTGGTCTCAGATGCTGAACCAGTGGCATCCACAGGCTTTTCTGCCAATTGGGAGCTACCAGTGTAACTGCTCCTGAGAAGTCCTGAAGGAATCAAACCATTGCAGGTAACAATTAAATTGAAGACCATCTTTTTCAGTCCAAGTTTAACAGATCTCTTGCCACTGCCTGGGAATCCACATTCGGGGCTACATATGTAGAAGCTTGTGGTTCTCTTCTGTAAACAGGTTCACTTGAAGATCCAAGATATTCTCAAGGATCTCTTGGAAAGAGCTCTGATCCAAGGTCCACTTTATGTCCAGAGCTGACATAACAAACACAATATTATACAAAGTTTGTTGAGTCTTAAATACTGCTGTCGTAAGATGATCCACTATGGAAAGAAATCCATTACCTAATTGATTGGTGTCTACCTGGCTAATACAGTGGTAACGTGTTTCCCTAGCATTCACATGGAAGCAGATCGGTCCTCACCCAGGACTGTGAGTTTAAGCTGTTTACTGGAGAGGCCGCTGCTACTGTTGGGCACCACTTACCTGGCTGACATCCTGATGAGCATTTATTCTGATGAAACTGGAACTAAAACCAGACACCTTTAGCCTTTACCTGATTCCCCCATTTCTTGGGGAGAAAGACTTCATGAAATCTTTAAGTTCTATGAACCCTTTAAAGTCCTTGGGAGAAACCCCTAAAAAGGGGCTACATTCTTTGAGCTGTGTGAAGTCTTCTTTAAACATGTCTCTCATCAGTTCTAACCCCATCCTGACCATTTTGACCAAGAAGGGCGTTTTTGGTCCTCGCACCATCATTAAATCAAGCATACAGCAAACGAGAAGACACCTACGATCTCTGAGACTGCGTCTGCCAAGCTATTAGGGTCAGACTTGTATGTCATCAAGATAACTTCTATAGGGATAAGCTTGGGGCATATCCTAAGGGATGTTTCCATAATCCTCTAACGTGATTTAGAAACCTTAGCAAAGAATTTGAATTCGACAATAAGATGGAAGATGAAAGCTCCTGCATTGAAGTGTCCAATTCATGCCATAAAGCACATGCCATTCCTGATTGCCAAGGATTTCCCAGCTAGGTACCTCTTATTAGCATCTATAGATAAAGCCAGCCCTCCAACTTCTCCCCCGTCACCAATCTTGGAATAGTTTTCCTTGAGGAAAACATTCTTATATTAGATTAACATATGTAAAAGACATAGGCTACCTTACCTAAGCTAGTCCAATGAGCAATATAAAATCGTGAAAAATTTTCACTTGTAAACACTCAAGAAGACATGAAAGGCGAAGCTTAACGGCTGGAAATCTTAGAATACACCAAACTGTTACCCAAAAATTTACTACAAAGGATCAACACTTGGAAAAGCTAATAATAAATATGAAAGTTAGATAAAAATTGATAAAACTTGATGACAGTTTTATATACAGTATTGTCATGACAGTTGGTATTGAAGGGCACTATATGCAGAGTAAAAGTCAATCACATAAATGATAAAAACAAAACACAACAGCGATTATAAATAATAGAGGATAACAGACTCAGACCTAGATTAGGTTACTGTTACTTAACAGTAGATATAAACACTGCAATTAATGGAGCTCAAAAATTGTAGTCTCTATTATGAAGCGACGAGAATGAAGATGGTGACTGCGTAAAACCTAGCGAACAAGTAGCATTGTTTCCTGTAATAGTATTGGTTCTCAGTAATGATGTGTCATCGGTTGCAAACTGATATCCAGCATTGAAAGTGTTGTTATGGTTCACTAGAGCCTGAACTCGTGGGTCACCTTTAAACACACCGAGTCTGTGCCTAGTGTGTGGAAGATAATATTTCTTTGGTAATTTTATTTCAAATTGGATTCTTGGTTCTAGCTTTTACAGGGAAGACCTTAGAGACCACACCTTACATTAACCCAAAAATATGCAATGAAGAGTTGAAGAGCTTTCTGAATATACTGTATCTAAGAAACACAAAACAGAAATCATTGGAAATACTGAACGCTGAATTTTTATCAGTTGCTGTACTGAACCACTGTTACTGCATAGTATGAATCAACATGTTTAATGATGAAAACTGAATCAAATATGTAGGGATGCTCATAGGATATAAACTGAAATTCTATTGATGAAAGCTTAACAAAATATGGCTACTAAAATATGTCTCCTTTTGTACATAAATGGAGTTTACAAAAGCAAATTTAAATTTAGTTGTAAAGTAGGTATGAGCTATTACAAAATACCCATGCCCTTATTTGCTTGACCCACTAATTATATACTACAATATATAATAATAGTATATAATATTTTTTGTACGTGTATTTGTGAGGTAGAGTGACTGAATGAGCCGATTCGATTACAGCAATGATCTTATTGACCAAGTACCTTCCTATGCATGCACAGATTCTTGCCTTCTCATCCGATGTTGCCACTTTAGGCATCTTTAACGGAACTCATTATCGCAAGGCACTCCGCAGAGTAAAGAAACTACAGCCTATGAGTTATTCAAATTTGAATATGGCCTACATGCAGGCACTGAAAAGTGCCAGTCAGTATACTAGAAATCTCTCTCCACTAGTCAAACAGGTAAGCGTATTTGATTTCCTTTAATATTTGAGGATGTAAAGATATTAGTTACTGATGGTACATATTTTTCATAAAAATAATTGCTGTTTAGTGTTTCTTTTGTCGTAGCCAAACTATTGAATTATATCTTTTTTGAATCAGAGAGATATTGCCTAGATAAGAAGCTATGTAAATATATTGTATTCTTGATAAATTTACTTACTTCCCATTCAGATGTAGGAATCATATTTTTTAGTTGTATCTTTTCATTGTAGAATTAAATTCTTATTGTAGCAAGTTAGACTAGTACTCTGAAGTTTAGGCGAAGAGACCCTATTACAAACCTTTAGATATTGTTTGACCTTTTACACATTGGAAGGCATTCACAATGTAGTATTATAGGCTATAGTACTGTACTAGTACCAATTTTAAGAATTTTGTCTGTTAATACTGTACAGTATTCTTTTATTTTTGGGGGGGATTTTACTTTCCAACCTATTGGAGCAGAAAGATTGCCGTGTAAAAGTACCTACTAGGAATTTTTAGCAATAGGTAAATTCACTAAAAGCACTGTACAGTATATGAGATTCATTTACCACAATCATAATATTTGGAAAAACTGCAGAGTATGTGGCTTGGTAAAATATATAGTTTTATGCTGTATAACAGGAAGGCTAAGTTTATACAGTAATTAAATAAAAAAGATTAATTTTAGGAAAACAATTGAAAAATTTAAGAGAATCTCTTGTTATTGACACAATATCTTTACAAGAATTTAGATTCATTCTTGCTTTGAAGAAATTTTGTCCGTCCAATCTAGAGATTCTATTGCCAGTTTCTCCAGAGAGGTACTTAAGTCGATAACCATCATTTTAAGAATACTGTATATATGTTTGTTTAAGACAATTTTCTATTGTAATTAACTACTTTCAAAATTTAATCTTTATTTCACTTTCTCAGATAGTGATTATTACGGATGGCCATCCAACCAAGGGGATCATAGAACCAGCAGTTATTCGTAGAAACGTCCGTGACTCTAACTTGAATGGATATCCTATCTTTGGAATAGGATTTGGACTTGATACTCATTTCAGGTATGACATAATTTTGCTCTTATTTTATAGATTAATAATTTGTGTCTTTTCATCATTATTCACATTACAGTATTTTCCCTTTTCTGGGCTCCGACCCGTGTCGCCCAGTGAAATGCTCCTTTAGCACCATTTCTAAGGTATATAACTTAGTATTTTCCCTTTATTCTTCTTTTTGTAAGTTATTCAGACTACATTACCTAAAACCTGAAATCATACTCATAAGTGAACTTATACTGCATGTTAAATCAGCCATGAATGTACGATACAGTGAAGTTATATTATCATATGCCATGTTGCATAATGCTTTGCTAGCATATAGTTAAACGTCTTCGGAATAAGTGGAATTTCTTACAGAGTTCAGACCATTCTTTTAATTTTTCCTTAGCCAAGAGTAGGAAACAGATTTTCATATGTATTTATTCTCCTCACATCCCCATTTTAAAATGCTTTGTAAAACAAAAACGAAGATGAGAAAGGATAAGATTTTGTAGTTTGAATATGGTGAAATATATTAATTACTTTAGACTTGCATATAAAGCTTGGGTGGAACTACAATTTAATTCATCTCCTAATAAATTAGACAATATATCTAACTGATCTGAACACCTTGCTATGGTAAAATTTTCACGTTCCGTTCACATCAGTATTTTTCAATTTTGTTTATTCAAGTTCCAAGGGATTGCTTGTCTACGATAATTTCCTGTTGTAAGTTTAACCCTATGTAATTAGTGTAGCTAGTTTATTTTCCAGTTTAATTGTGTACAGTTCACCCAATACATTATCCAAGTAATCAGAAATAATAGTTCATATTTTACTACACTCAGAAATGAAGTTATATGTTATTTTGTTTGTGAGTGTACATGCTAGTCGTCCGACTATATTTGAGATCTTAAAGAAAATGTCAATAGTTTTTTAATTATCCTCTTTTATTCCTTGACAGCTTAGTGGAGCAAATATCAGCTGATAGTCGAGCCGAGGCTCGTCATTTGAAGGACAGACGAACCATAGCTCAAGACTTGGAGGTTTTCGGTAAAGAAATCTCTCGCCCAATCTTGACTGATTTCACCATAACATATCCAGAAGATGAAGTCGATCCAGTTTCCGTCTTCAAGAATGGAAATTCCAATTTCTATTCTGGAGGAGAGGTTAGTTCTTCGTGTAGGTTTAGTGCTTTGGTACGCTTGCATTGTGGATAATTTTCAATGAACAAAAAGTAAATGCATGAGGACTAATCTATACTTTTTTGTCCATTTGATACTGTAACATACGATTGAGGCACGAGACACAAAATACAACTTAAGTATAAGATTTTGTGTCTTTGCTAACATGACTTCCTTCAAAAAACTTATGCTGTGCAATGAATTTATAATGGTAAGCCATATTCTTCAGTCCAAGAAACTTCCTTTTCTTTCAGTTATATGGATTCAGCATGAAATATTGCATTCCCTCATTGTAGCTGGGTATTTGATGGGTTCAAGTGATTTTTATATAACACCATTGAAATTATTATTATTATTATTAAAATTATTATTTCTGGGTCGACCTGTGACGCCCGGTGAAAATGGTCCTTCCTTACACTTTTCTGATAAAAATCTTTTCACCGGGTGTCACAGGTATCTCCCCAGAAATAGATTTTTCCTTTGTCAAAATCCCTTTATTGTTTTCAAAATTATTATTATTGCAATTATTATTACCCTATCTAATCTGGTGCGGTTTACTTAAGCTATAAAGAATTATTGAAAAATAAGCTGCAACTAGAACATACAGGGTATAACAAATAGATTTATTCTTATTTGCAAAGGCCATTGCTGTTGGGAGACTGTATGGAGTAAGGAATGTCCACCCAAGAATAACTGGAGTAAGCCAAACAGGTGCTCTACATTTACAAACACAACAAAGCAATGATCCAGACATCTCCCAGAGTGAAGAGGACATGAACGATTCTGTAGTTGTGAGACTATGGGCTTTTGTAACAATTCAGGTAAGTCAGATTAATAACATGGGGTTAAAGTTTTGATGCTTGACCATTTCATTTTTAAAGATATAGTAATAAAGTCCTTTTGACCATAAATTTATACTTCCCTATTTTATTGTATTATGATTGTAAAGGATATTTTACCTTGATATTGAGAGAATTGCATACTGGTGTGTCGAGTGAAATTTAAATTTTTCCTTGAAAGGTATAAATTATCTTTACTTTTTGATTGGAATGTTTATTTTAAAAACTATCATCTGTCTGAAATTTTTTGAGCTTATTTTATTTCTTGAGTACGACGGAGACTTTATGTACAAGTCTAGAAAATATTTCTACCATGAAAAGAAAACTGCAATCTGATACCTGTTTTTATGTTATTATATTTTTGAGAGATGTATGGCAGTTGTATATTGATTTCTAAAAGCCCCTTTTTATCCCCTTGGGGCTTTTTTGGGTATTTTACTAAATGTGAGAGATAAGTTTTATTCTATTCTTCAATATTCTGAGTTTAGATTTGACCTCATCTTTTAAGTAAAGTACTGTGCAGTAGGTTAGGATAGGCTTTGATTTTAGCACTAGGAATATATTTTAATTTCCTTATCTTCATTTTGCTAACAAAGGTGTTGGTCATATCTGGCAGTCATTAGCTAAACCTCACTCCCATTATCCGACACCCCTTTTTGCTTTCTTGGTAGTGATGGAAGGCAGAACCGCGCTCCCTTTGCCATAATCTGGTTAGGGATAGATAATGGTATTCTAACGTGCACCTTAAGACATGCACTGTAGGTATTACCTAAAGGTGTTTGCAGCATGCTTTCAGTCCTTAGCTGCTGTTATCTTCTAGTCTTCAAATATACCTGTTCCCATTTTCTTTTTTTTTATCTTGCTGTCCAAGCTCATACCATTTACTTCATAACAAAACTGTACATATTTCCCACTCATAAAACTAAAACCTAAACCTAACCTATCCTTACTAAACACGATTATCATTTTGGAGTATTCTCTATACGGAAAGGGGACTCTTAACCTAAACAAAACCAGATGAGAATTCATAATCCCAACAACTCCTATTGGTGCTATTTGCTTCCTGTTGTAACGTATACGATGCCATTTAGGTGGGGCCCTGGAAATATCCCTATCAGGCTGCCAAAAGTCAGGATCTACATGTTGGAAGCTTGAGAGATCAAGTCCTTTATAACCTCTTTATATAAGTTAAAGGTTTTGCCAAAATCCCATTTTCTGAGTAGCAGGTACTTGTCCTGTAAGCAACCCTTGGATCTTTGACTGCCCAAAATGCGATATACTGCAATACAGCATTGTTGGTTTAGGTCCCAACCCAGATAAAATATTTTTGGCCCAAAGATGATTTGAACCCAGAAGAGGAGGCAGCCTTTCTCCTGGGTGTCACAGAGTGAATACTGTTCCCTTGCGAGACACCTGTTGGGTGCTCCCAGTGGATTGGGATCTCTTCATAGTGGTGTTCCAACACTTCCTATATCTAGGCAGACTACCTCACCCTCCCTCTTTTCCCCGGATTCGGTCAGCTTGCATCCCCTGCTGACCTCTCTTCCATTATGTAGATGGTTAAGACTTCAGTCTGCTCCCCCTATGGTTGTTCTTTTCCAAAACTCTCCGACTCTTTGAGTGTCCTGTTACCTCCGGTTCCTCCCTACCTACCTTCAGGATTCTGCATTGCCTGGGCCTTTGTGCCTGCAAGCCACAAAAGGGATTCCAATGAGAGTTTCCCTTGCAGGTAAAATCTTTTGGGAAGAAATTTGATGGAAGGGATGAGTCTACGGGAGCAAGTTCCTCTTAGGAGGGTGAGGAGGGGCCTTGTTTTAATGTTTTCCCATCCAAAGGTAGAGAGGTTACCTTTAATGATGAAGTGGAATTTGGAGATATTCGTATCCTCCCGCACTCTCACCGGTGCATAAAAAGGTTTGTCTTTCAAGACAGTGATTCACCATGCCACACATAAAGAGCTATTTCTGATGCTGTCAAAGAGAGCCTTTGATTTTTTAGGCAGAGGCAGTTTCAGACATAAAGGATTTCTTCTGGCACAGCCTTCTAAATGTGTGTGCTCAGGATGACTGTATCAGGTCATCGAACATCCCTGCTGTTGAATGGGGCTTTCACCCTCCCCATAGAAAGTATTGCCTTTATGGTGGTTTATATCCAAGGGATTTGAAGGATTTATAGAAATGTAAGGAACATATGAGGTTTATCTGCCTTAGAGACTTGCTGCCGGGTGGTTACACACCAACCAGGTGATGATTTTTCCCCTTTTCTAAAGGCGATTAGGGCAGAGCAGAATTTATTGCTTGGCAGACCTATTTTCACAAGTTTCTGGCTTATTGTATTCGGAAGTTGGCGTTGCCCTTGTTGGATTACAAAAGACCTGTAAATTTCTGGCAAAGTTGCTGAGAAAGCATTTTTTTTTAATTCTTTCAGAACTTATTCATTGAGAAATTTAATGCCAGATGTAAACTTTTGGCTGTGTGGGATCTCGAAAATATCAAGAAAGAGATAACACACCTGTCTCCTCAATCTTTGGACAAAGCCAAAGATAAGTCAAGGGTAACATACACATCCCTTTCAGAAAAGTGGAAGAAATTTCCACAGCCACCAGCAAAGAAAGACAGTACCTTGCTGTGGCTGATGTGATAACGTCCCTGACTGGTGAACGCCAGACTGGGGTTGGAGTCCCGCTCAAACTTGTTAGGTCCTTCGGTCGCTGCAACCTCACCATCCTTGTGAGCTAAGAATGTGGGGTTTGGGGTAACCTATAGGTCTATCTACTGAATCGTCAGTAATTGGGGTAACCTATAGGTCTATCTGCTGAGTCATCAGCAGCCATTGCCTGGCCATCTTTGGTTTTCACTTGGGTGGAGAGGGTGCTTGGCCGCTGATCATATGTATATATGGTCAGTCTCTAGGGTATTCTCCTGCTTGATAGAGCAAGGTCACTTTTCCTTGCCTCTGCCATTCATGAGTGGCCTTTGAACCTTTATACAGCAGTGCTTTAAACATCCTCTGAAGATATTTTGCCAAGAAGGTCAATCCCTTTACCCAGAAGGCTCAAACACAGCCTTTTCATTCTATATTCAATGTCCCTCAGAGGTGTTTGAATCCAGGTGACAACAACAACCTTCTTAAGCGAGTGTCCCGAGTCCTTTGAGACACATCCATAGGAAAGAAGGAAAGAAGCAGAAGTGAGGTCATAATTCTGATCCATATTAGGGACACCAAAGTAAGGGACCCTACCAATGAATACCTTCAGATCTGGGTTCATCTTTATCACTTCCATAAAACAATGAACCTTCTCTTGTTGGAAACATTATACTCTTGAAAGGTCTGGCCAGTTGTGTAAAACAAAATCCGCTACCAGGCACAAAATCTTATAGCCTAAAACCACGGAGCTCTTGTTCTTTTTATTCATAGAATAATGGAGAAAAGAGCTATAGAGAAGTGTGTTTCTAAATTTCAGGCCCAAATTTTCAGTTTTTCCCTGTTCACAAAATTGTCAAAGGCAATGATCAAGTTCCTTTGGTTGCAAGGAATACAGGTAATTGCTTATCTAAATGGCAAGCTGTGCTGAGATGTAATGAGAGAATTGTGTCTTACATATACCAATTATGACCTTCAAGTTCTTCAAGAGCTATGCTTTCTGACCAACTTTTCCAAATCTAGACTATTCCTGGCAAAGAACTCCACATTGCTCGTCCTTCATTGAATTATGGAAAATTCCTCCTGAGGACTTCCCAAGGCCTCTCAGATGCTGCAAAAGAATTCTCAGGCCGTGGACTTTGCCATTAATCCTCTTTATATCAGTTCCTTTGGTCACTCAATTTCTCTAATGCTTCATGTAGCTGTGTTCAAGTCCGATTGGCAAGGTTAATTAAAGGAGACCCAAATGTTTTGGAAATTTTTCCCTTAATTTTTAGCATTTCACATAAATCTGTTGGAACTCGCTGAGGTCTTTATGGCACTGACGAACATGACCTAGAACTCTCACAACAAAATCTTCTTCAACAACTAGACAGTTGTCTTTTATCTCTGCAGATGGAGATCTTTTTCAAAAACTGTATACACCTTAATAACTATAATAAAGAGGCACATGCACCTTGCTCCAGTCCACCTTTTGGGCTCCATCAGTGTGGTAGCAAACTTCTTTTCTAGGTAGACAGTTATGGACCCAGAAGGGAACTTAGATCAGTACTCTTTTCACAAAATCCTCAAAATGGTTCGGATCTCCAAGTTCACTTGTTTGCAATGGTAGAGAACTATTAATTTAAGCTCTTATATAGCTCCGAATGTGAATTCTCTTTCCATTGCAAGATATGATGTGTGCTTAGACAAGAAAAGGTCTTCAATATATCTTTTCTCCTCCATTGAGTTTGATTTTGAAGGTTTTGAAAACCTTATCGCATTTTGTAAGGAAAGGTGTGCTCATGGCTCAGTTGTGGCCAAACGGTCCATAGTTTACACTCCTTTAGCATCTGAGACAGAGGTCACACCTTCTACAGTCAGCTCAGCTGCACCAGATAGAAGGGAATCAGAGCACCCCTCTTTCATGACCCAAAACCTTCATGCTTGAACTTTCCCTTCTGAATCCACTTAATCTCTCATACAGAGCTTTTGATGTGTAATTGAACTTGGATTGTCATCGCCTTCTATATCAACTCCTGTTTTCTAGTCACTCGATAGAGTATTGCATTTCTTAGCTGGCTTGAATAATATAACTATTACCAAAAAAAAAAAAAAAAGCCACTGCAGAAAGCATATGCTTGTGGGCCAACGAACTGGCTGTATTCAAAAGAGAGCTTGAGTTCCGCACCCTCACTCCTGACTATATCCTGCTACTGATTCTGGATCGTATTTTCCTGGCTAAGAATTAAGTCTCCCCCATTGACGGGATCATCTGTATTTTGAATTCAAAGCCTGTATGGTGTCTACCTTGCAAACTCATGTACAGAGATCTTCATAAGAACAAGAAGGTAGTGTGTTTTGGAACAGCCAGATCAAATGACTCCTTACGTACATGGTGATACACTAGATATTTCTTTGGTATGCCTTATTACATTTAATACCAATTTCTAGCCCATCAGGAAAGTTCTTGGGTACTACACAGTACCTCTGAAAAATAGGGTTTTCCCTTGTCAAAGCCCTTTTTATGATCACTACGATTCCATGGCTTGAAAAGTGATTATAGTTGTGCCTCAAAGTTGACTGGGGTTAGGTAACAGACTATCACAAAATGTAGATTTGCAAAAAAAAAAGTCCCCTAGGGTAAAAGGACTCATTATTCCTCAGCAACTGACTGGTGCACCAGTGAGGT
The DNA here is from genome assembly GCF_036898095.1 of Palaemon carinicauda. Taxonomy (NCBI): domain Eukaryota; kingdom Metazoa; phylum Arthropoda; class Malacostraca; order Decapoda; family Palaemonidae; genus Palaemon; species Palaemon carinicauda. The sequence goes on along the minus strand of NC_090725.1, from coordinate 2,305,656 downwards.
CGAATAATTTATTAAGGTTTAATTTTTACATAATATAATTTCTCCCTACCCTGTCACTACATTAAATTTCAATTGATTATCCCTTTATTTCCCTTCCTTTCATATTTTTTAATCCTATTCAGCTCCTTATTTCTATTTCAATATGATCTAATTCCTTCCTGTGTAACAAATCGAAGCGCTAGGCTTGCCATCATATTTTAAATAATTATTGTGGAAAGACAAGGCTTTTGTGTACGCACTTTTATTCAGTATATTATTCCGTAGTTCTTTTTATCTCCTATTCTTTCTTTTTTCCATTTCTTTTTCATTTATTTATTCATTTCTCTTATTTGCATAATTTTATTGTTCCTTTCAGAGTACAATTTTTGCCTTTAACAAAATAAATTATCGACCATTGCTTCATACTGCTGCTCCCCTATGAAACAACAAGATATAGTCAATTAATGATTGTACAAGTTGCAATTTGGTTGTCAGGAAGAAAATAATTTATAGTTAAAGGTTCTGTTTAATAAATTCATCTACACAGAATTTGCATTGATCAAATGATAACAAAGCTAAGATATAGGGGAAAATACATAATGAGGAATAATAAAGGATTAA
>NC_090725.1:2297556-2300056 GCF_036898095.1 Palaemon carinicauda | reverse complement strand
TATATATATATATATATATATATATATATAAATATATATATATATATATATATATATATATGTGTGTGTGTGTGTGTGTGTGTGTGTTTGTATGTGTGTGTAGACATGGAGAAACGAAAAACCGATTAGATTTAATTCTCAATGGAAAAGTTTTTTTTTCTTTAACTGGCTTTGACAATCAGTTGTTACTGTTGATAATTTTCAATTTCCATTTTCCTTTTAGCCCAGAGAGCCTTCATTCTTCAGTAGTTTATTGGTTCTTGTGTACCACCAGTTACCTTATTAGTGTTTTTATGCGATATTCTTGTTTGGATTTTATTATTTCTGTGTAATATTTTGTGCATCCTGGGTAAAGAAAATTCTACATGGAACAATTCTGCAATCATCCTTTCGATTTGGTCAGGAACCGACCTTTTTTAAATTGTTGCATGGAGTACGAACAGTGTGATAATTGTACTAATTGCAAGGGTAAAGTATTTGTTTTGCTTCCCATGGTACTGTGTCAAGCTTGTTACTGTAGCGAATGGGTGCTCCTGGTAGACACCTTCGTCCTTACATCACAAGGAGCCCATAAGGAAAGTGTCTTTGCTAAGTATTGAATTCCTTGTATTTTGGGCTCTTGCTTCATGCTACGAAGATTCCATGGTCACTGGCCATTCCCCTTTGAAGGTACCTCTTGTTCTTGGTTATCAAGTTCTTTCGCTTGTTCCAGCTTTTCATTTCTCATTTTGAATGAGTTGGTATTGTCACTCATGGTTGCCGTTCCCTTTTTGTCTCCCTATGCTGCCCCCCCCCCCCCCCAGCACCTATTTTCTACTCGGGTGAGGTAAGACTTATTTCTATTGAAGTTAGTTATTTAGACAAAATTATATCAGTTAAACTTTTTAAACTGACAGAAAATTTTGAGCTTGCTTTACTAGGTCGTAGGTTGCTTGAGTCGCTCATTGGTCCCCTTCTCCGGATAGGTCTTTTTCAGATTCCTCCTTGAGGGACCCTCTTACTTAATTTAAGGGCTGCCTTTCTAGTCCTATAGCGCAGGGGAACCCTACTCTTTACAGGACCTTCACAGTCATTTCATTGTATGCATTCCAAGACATTCAGCATTTCACACCGCATATCGCTCGTTTATTGTCAAATCCATATTATCGAAACACTTACAAAACAAGAAAGTCTCCGGTTTCCTTTTGAAATCCTTAATATCTCCAATCTTTCGGATGTGTAGTGGGAGCTTATTGTATAGTCTTGGGGCCGCATGTTTGAAAGCTCTAGAACCTACTGTAGACATATATCTTGGTTCCAATTATTTGAAACCATCTGTAACTTTTCTCGTGTCAACATGATTTGTTGGCTGCACAGTGTGCATCAATTCTCTTAGATATCTTGGGCATCCGTTTCTGATAACTTGATAGGCTATTGAACATATTTTAAACTCAATTCTTGCTTTAATAGGCAGCCAGTCTAAATCAATTAGTATAGAAGTGATCCTTTCTCGGAATGGGACACCTTTTATCAATCTCTCTGTATATTATGTAATTTCTTAAGTTGCACTTTTGGTAGATTGTGGTAGATGGAGTTACAGTAGGCAATCCTGGTAATAACATAAGTCGCACTATTCTTTGTATGTCTGTTGCCCTTGGTAGGTAGGGGGTCATGAGAGTCTGTCTTAACTTGTTCTCCCTTTGTTTCTAATATATTCAGCAAGGTTTGCTGAGCTGGTAAATCCTTGGATGTGTGGTTGCTTGGGTTTTCCAGATTTCTTCCTCAACTTTGGTGGCTCTTTTTGTCAGTTTTCCTGGCTGACACGTCAGGGCTTCCTCTTTCCTTGAGAATTCAGGTTTGTTCTTCAAGTTGTTCTGCTCCTTCAATTTTTGAGGGCCAGAGCTTTTTTCTTTGGTGGCCATACCCCGGTTGTCCAGAGGTTCTTGACTCCTTGACTTTGCAAACTTTCTCTGATTTTAATAGAATTATGAGAGAAGTTACTAGTCCTCTATTAACATCAGACTGCCTCGGGACAAGTCTCCTGATGGTTGAATCATGAATAAGAGTCTTCAGGAGCATTTTATTATTAACTCCTATTTAGTTCAAATTTTTATCAGTATCAATTGTTTACTACTCCCCACTTTCTGAACGATAAATATTTAGGTATCACCAAGTGAAATAAAGATAATTTTAATACAATTTATTTCAATATATACACAACATTCATTCAATCCCAACCTCATCCTCAGATCAAGTGGGGTCAAAGTAATAATGAGGATTTCCAACATGGCGATCATGTGCGACCACACGCAATAGTTGCGGTAGTAGTTATCGAGATATGGGAAGGCTAGTCGTACTAATCTTCTCATTTCTGAGTTGTTTAAAGTAACCTGCACTTTGAAAGCGTATACCAAAATGAATGTAGGGTAAGCATTCAAATAAATTTTGTTTTATGACTCCTCGTTTCATCCTATCATTGTCCATTGTCTTCACTCCAAATTGCACATACAAATCAACTGCT
>NC_090725.1:2277556-2292556 GCF_036898095.1 Palaemon carinicauda | reverse complement strand
AAAATCTGTTGGATATTGTTTCATTGTCGTACAATGACTCATGTCCATATAGTAGCACCGATCTTACTAAACTGTTATATAACCTGATTTTTATGTGTAATTTCAGACGATTTGATTTCAAAATTTTACTTAACCTACCCATTGTCTGATTTGCTTTTTCCAATCTTTCATTAAACTCCAATTCTAAAGACCCTGTATTAGAGAACGCCAAGCATTCAGTAAGTAAAATAATACCTGTAATAACATTATCATTACTTAACCAACATATCCTATACACAATTGGTTTTGTAATTCAGCATTCGTCTCATACTTCAGTTATGAAATAAATTAATTAGAAATTTACTGAATTTTCTACCTTGTGTTATCTGAAGGTCGTCCAATACGTAGAGATATACAGCATTTACATTCATTTACACTTTTACAAGTGTTGTAGTCTTCTATACAATTGTTTTAAAGATTTTGTTTGATTTTAAAAGTTGGAAAAGAAGTATTTTAGTTGCAAGATTGGCCGCTTGTGTTTTCCAGCACTTCATTCAATTTTTGATTCGGTCTATATCTCCAGTGATCTTTTTTTTATATGCGAGTTTCACATAATTTACATGCCCTAATTATATGATCCAAGGATGAGAAATAAAAGCATTATAATCTCATCTGCTCGTTTTAAAGTTACCCCTGGTGGTAAAGATGTTTACCTTGAACCATTACGTGCTGAATTGATCATGCATGAAGATTTTTTTTTTCATTATTATTTTGCATTTGTTTGGAAAACATATGTACAATATTGTAAAATAATAGACCCTAGTAACAATTATACTGCATCGATCTCTTTACTTTGAAATTTCAAGTCTGCAAAGTTTAGAACTAAGTTTTTTAATGAAATGTAAAGAGTTGGTATTTGAAATACTGTATTTGCTAAGTGAATAACTTTCACATTTATTCAACACAGGTGGATCACGTCACAAAATCTCTGTGGCCATTCTACAAAAGAAATGGGAAGAAATACAAAAAAAGAATGGCCAACTTCACACTGCGTTGATCTCTTTACTTTGAAATTTCAAGTCTGCAAAGTTTAGAACTAAGTTTTTTAATGAAATGTAAAGAGTTGGTATTTTAGATACTGTATTTGCTAAGTGAATAACTTTCACATTTATTCAACACAGGTGGATCACGTCACAAAATCTCTGTGGCCATTCTACAAAAGGAACGGGAAGAAATACAAAAAAAGAATGGCCGACTTCCATGCGAGACCATCACCCATTCACGGAAATCCTCAGCACAGTTCATCCCATGCACACGAGAAACAGGATGTTGTAAATAATACGCAGAGTCCAGGTGTTTCTCACCAAAGGCTTGGTTCTAGAATGCCTCCTGGACCTTTGGTCAGTTCCCCTTTGAAATCTTACCCACCCAGAAAATTACTGATGGTTGATGGAAGATCTCAAGAAGAAGTACATTATGTTATGAACTCTGTCGCAGATGATTACATTCCACATCATGAACACAGAGAGACATTGAAACGTCGGACTCGAAATCATCACGGCTTACAGCGTTTCTCAAGGCAGTCTGGCACCATTGCCAGTGGCGATCATTCATCCAGGAGATCAACACAAAATGACCATAACCTATGTAGTATTAATACAACATGGAAAGATGGTGCTGGTAAAAAGTAAGTCCAGATTTTCCCAGAGTTTTATTACATAGATTAACAAAAAATAGTTTTACCATAAGTAGATCAATACAGTATAAATATCCACTAGTTCAGATCAGATCAGATTCAGGTTGAGGCTTTGCCTTTGCAACAGCGCCTCTGTGTCTTTTAGTTTTGTGTGTTCCTTATTTTCACTAGTTTATTCATCGTAAATTAAAGTACTAAATTTGACAGAAGAAACTTATGAAATAAGTTAAAACTAATTTTAACATACAGTAGCTATTGACAATATTTGGACCCACTAATTTATTAACAGTGAATCTAAGAACAAAACATGTGTAGAATATGAAAAATTAAAATCTTAGTATTCATTAAATCAATACAGTTTTGGGATCATCCACTAATTCATTGAAATTGAATCTAAGTATTAACTATGAGAGACAAAAAATTGAATTATTATTATTATTATTATTATTATTATTATTATTATTATTATTATCCAAGCTACAACCCTAGTTGGAAAAGCAAGATGCCATAAGCCCAGGGGCTCCAACAGGGAAAAATAGCCCAGTGAGGAAAGGAAATAAGGAAATAAATAAATGAAGAGAACAAATTAACAATAAATCATTCTAAAATAAGTAACAACGTCAAAACAGACATGTCATATATAAACTATTAACAACATCAAAAACAAATATGTCATAAATAAACTATAAAAAGTAGTAAATCAATATAGTATTGAGATCTGATTAATTTATAATGACTCTAAGTACTAAATATGAGAGAGAGAGAGAGAGAGAGAGAGAGAGAGAGAGAGAGAGAGAGAGAGAGAGAGAGAGAGAGATAAATTCCTGAATGGGATTTTGGCATATAGTAAATAAATACAGAATTGAGACTCCTTTCTATATTTATAGTAGATCCAAGTACTAATTGTGAGAGAAATATAAAAATTCAAGGGCAATTAGAATTTTGTATGCCAAGGAGTTTTATATTTGTTTTTCATTGCTCACTGAATACATTGCAGTTTTTTTCATACAGCTTGCACAGGATATGAAAATTGGATACATTTACCCTTGCAATGTCTCACTGTTCTCTGGCTACATAATTTTTTCTCATTTTTTAAAAATCACCTTTTACTTTTTGGGCTGTTCAAGTTTGATTTTATAGCTCTGATTAAGAAAAAACTTTCAGGCCAGCCATATCAATTCAGAAATTTGATTAGTGGTTTAGCTAACATATTCAGAGATACATTATAATGATCATGTATAATGCAGTATAGCTTCAGAACTTTTTATTTCAGGACTTAACCTACCTTAAAGTAAATATAAATTGCATGGACTATTTTATTATTACCCCAAATGCTATTTGGAACTTTCCAACCCTTAACCCCCAGGCGTTTATCTTTTTCAAGCACGTTTTGTAATATTTTTTTTAGATTGCGCTGAAAGCCTTAATTTTCGTCATAGAGAGGTCAGGTTGGTCTCATTATTTTGGAAAATGCCTGAAGTTTCTCATAGAGTTATCAAAAATATGCCAAAAAAATGTAAAATAGCAGCTTTTTGCAACAACGTACCAGTACGTCTATGGGAGTTAAGGGATGAGTTTTGTGAAACTTACCAGTACGTCTATGGGAGTTAAGGGATGAGTTTTGTGAAACGTACCAATACGTCCATTGGGGGTAGAAGGTAGATATAAACCAAAGTGCAAGTAGTTAAGTGCAAAAACATATAACTAACATCATAATTATTGTCCTGCAAATGCTGAATTATGTACCTTTCTTCATTGGTGACATTACAAGATGTATTTTAGTGGTTACAGTACAAGAGCTAGTTTTGTAAGATACTGAATTTCAGTATTCCTGTCTACATTGATGGCTCTGCAGGTCGTAGTTTTATAGTACAATTCTTGAATTTTGTTGCTTTCTTTTTGGATGAAACGGCAGATTCTATTTTTATAGTGCAAGTGCTGAATTTTGTTCTTTCTTCGTTGATGGCACTGCAGATTCTATTTTCATAATGCAAGTGCTGAATTTGGATCCTTTCTTCATCGATGATACTGTAGATACTAGTTTCGTAGTGCGTGCTGAATTTTGTTCCTCTTCATCGATGACATTGCAGATACTAGTTTTATAGTATAAGTCCAGAGTTTGGTTGCTTTATTCATTGACGAGACTGCAGATTCTATTTTTATAGTGTAAGTGCTGAATTTTCTTCCATTCTTCATTGATAACACTGCAGATTCCATTTTTATAATACAAGTGCTAAATTTGGTTCTTTACTTCATTGGTGACACTGCAAATCCTATGTTTGTAGCGTAACTGCTGAATTTTGTTCCTTTCTTCATTGATGACACTGCAGATTGTATATTTATAGTGCAAGTGCTGAATTTTGTTCCTTTCTTCATTGATGACTGCTTATTCTAGATTTATAGTGCAAGTACTATATTGTTCCTTTCTTCATTGATTACACTGCAGATTCTAGATTTATAGTGCAAGTGCTGAATTTTGTTCCTTTCTTCATTGATGACACTGCAGATTGTATATTTATAGTGCAAGTGCTGAATTTTGTTCCTTTCTTCATTGATGACTTCTTATTCTAGATTTATAGTGCAAGTACTATTTTGTTCCTTTCTTCATTGATTACACTGCGGATTCTAGATTTATAGTGCAAGTGCTGAATTTTGTTCCTTTCTTCATTGATGACACTGCAGATTGTATATTTATAGTGCAAGGGCTGAATTTGGTTCCTTTCTTTATTGAAAATTTATTCACCTGTATTTACTTTGAAACTCTTGTATGTATTCTTTGAATCAGTTTGTATTTCCATGGTGTGAGGATATAGTAGGCAAGGGAATCTCTACAATTACAGTGTCATGAACTAGAGTAACATCAAATTTAGCTTTTCATTTACAAGTTATGGGGGTTTTATTTTCCATACACATGTATTTCAATTCATTTATCAACGACAGAATTACAGTGCATATGTTCATGACATAAATCCTGCACAAAAAAGTAAGAAATGAGTGACTTGCACACATTTCTGTTTTTGATTAAAATATTGTAATGAGAAAGCTCTTTTACTGTACTCAGCTGTGTGATATTTTTCTTGTAGATATGGTGATGTTATGGTGGTTTTATATAGAAAAAGAAATATGCATATAATGGTTGGGGACGGACTAGCCCATTTTGTCATAGTACGATCCAAGAAAGATGATCAACAGTATTTGGGATTCTATTTACAAGATGAAGAGATTATGTCACCAAATACTCAGGGACTTATAGGTAAGCTTATTTCCATTTTGTGTTGATACTCCTTCAGTACATTTAAAGCAACTGTGCAGCTATCAATATATGATTAATTCATCTTTATATATCATTTAGTATTTTTAGAAATTCATGAAAATTATCGTAATGGTTTGTATGATTATCATGTGATTCGCCAACTTTTCTTTTTGAGTATCGGTGATAATTTTTGCTGATAATTCAATTTTCTAAATAAGTTTTAGTGTTTTGTAAATTACATTAGAAATCCATGAGGTTAAAAAAATCGTTGATAATAGATTGTAAAATAATTTTCATGATAAAATACTAGTGTGCTTACAATTTTCTTTACTACTATGTTTTATATTTTTAAGGAATACATATTACAGTATAGTAACAGTGATATATTTTCCTTTGATCACATTATTTTGAAATGGAAATTGTTCTATTCTACAGAAAAGGATAGCCCAAAATATTTGAGGTTGGAAAACCATACTGTATTAGACCCTTGAAGTTAGGATGCAGAAAAGACAATATTCTGTACTGCAAAAACATCACTTGATATGTCAATTATATTTCTGATTATGTATAAAACATGAGTATTTTAGTGCACCTTGGTAAAGGCCTTGACCTTTCTGTTCTCCAGGTCAATTTACTTCAAAGGTCATCACGGTAAACTCCTCAATACCTGCTGTACAGCCAGATGAAAAGCCTAAGTAAGTAAAGTTCTTTATCAGTTTTCGTAAAATAGTATTATTTAATTTCAATGATAAGTCCATAGCTGCTGTTTGTGCAGTTATTTATTTTTATGTCTGTTTCTTTTTTACCTAGCTTGTTGCCCTCTAAACCTCAATTCAGAGTTGATAGTAATGCTTATTCATTTCTTAATCTTTATCTGAATTGGTGTTTCAAGTTGAAATAATAATTAGCTATATGACAAAGATACCCAAATAAACTCATCCAATATCTTAAAGGAATAATGCAGATTGACACTATGATAGCCTGTATATGAAATTGTTCTGTACAGTAGTATGAAAGACCACTAACTCTTGACATCTTGGACAGTAAGACTCTTTTATAAGATATCTCTACTACTTCAACCAATCTTCATTATTGGCTATCCTCAAGAGTATATTCTGGAAGGTAGTAAGACTGGCATGGTGTTTTGGCTTCACCATGTAGACCATGGTACACCACTACAAAAGACAATTCTCCAGACGATCTTTCAGCTGAATGGGGATCTGATTAACCCTTTTACCCCCAGGCTATTTGGAAATTTCCAACCGTTACCCCCAGGGGTTATTTTTTTTAAGCACATTTTGCAGTATATATATTTTTTAAATTGCTCCAACAGCCTTAATTTTTGTCATAGAGAGGTCAGGTTGGTCTCATTCTCTTGGAAAATGCCTGAAGTTTCTCGAAATATTATCAAAATTATGCAAAAAAATATTTGAATAGCAGTTTTTTGCAAGGAGGTACAGGTACGTCCATGGGGGTAAAGGGATGAGTTTTGTGAAACGTACCAGTACGTCCTTTGGGGGTAAAAGGGTTAAGATTTAATCACAAAATTGTTGCTCCAGTTAGTGACAGCAACTTTGAGGCAAGTTTTGTAATAGTATGTGAGGCCATCTTTCGCCTTCTGGCAAATTATACCCTGCGCCAGCTGGAATTTCTGTCAAAGCTGGTCATCCCAATATACATGCTTCCCCGTCAGCTTCTTAAGGAGAACTCTGAAGTGATCCAAGGGGGGTTGGGGGTTGGGGAGGACAGCTGTGAGGAATGTTGCCAACTGGTTCTCAAAACCGTGCCTTGATTTAATGTCTGATATGGTTAGTTTCACTAGCATGTGAAGATTTCTTTTAGAGGAGAGGTGATCATTGGTAGGCTTTTCGACGTCCCAACCAAGATGGGAACCCACAGCCTTTACATCTCTATTGCAGAACTGGAACTTTTCTGGCTTAAGGGTGATGCCCTTCTCTCCACATGTGGTTAGGAAGTCGAAACTGTGCGGGGATAGTTCCTCAACATACAAAAGCGTCCTTTACAGTACACACTTGAACTTTCGTCAGGCATCTCAAATGGCATCATCAAATCGTCTTGTATTTGCATCTCCAGCGAAGGAGAGGCTCATGAGCATTTTACGGTACTGGTAACACCTCCCATAGTGTAATAAACTGGTAACACCCCTATAGTGTAGTAAACATGGTAAGGTGTCAGCTTTCCTCAACTAGCACTCCCTGGTGAGCATCGCAATAGGCCTTGGCAACAGTCTTTAAGGAGAGTAATAGGACCCTAGATAACATATCAAAGATCACTAGGGTTAGACAAGTCTTCTTAAGGTAACAGGCATTAAGTTGCTGGCAATTTACTGGACATCTGGAATGTCCAGATTATTTGGCCATTACTATCATTCTTGCAGACATTCCCATTCCACTGTCACCCCTGCAGGTACAGGTTGGATGATGTCTCTCCCGACGTTTTCATCGCGGTGCGCTTTCACTTCCTCTTCCAATAACCCTGTTACCTGCACTGGAATATGACAGGCAAATGGAATGACTTCCTATTGTAGGTAGATTAGAGGCTCCCTAGGCGTCACAGGGGGATCTCTAGAAGTGTTAAAAGTTAAGGACATAAAGTTTTGCTACAGCCACTCTTCCAGTCTGGGAACATTCGCCTCTATTGATTGTCAGCAGGTGTAGAAGTAGAGAGGCACTAGAGGCGATGTTGTGCTGCTAAAGTCTGCCAATTCTGTGCTATCTATCAGGGGGATATGGTGTAATAATAATAGGTCTCTACAAGCATTTAACGAGAAAAAGAATGTCTTAGCTCATTGTATAATATTTATGTCAGGTGTTAGAGCAACCTCTTAACATTAATTTGCAAAGCAATACAGTAATCAAAAGGAAAAGGCTTGCACCAGTAGAGAAGAAAAAAAAATTACTGTCAAACATGAAATGGTTTAAGGAGCCTCACAGATGCAATATGCAGCGCTGGGAAGTAATATAATTTTTAAGGGTATGTATTATCACGGGAAGGATGATGAAAACTTACTACCTGGTCAGTGTTTTGGTTTTCTATTTTATTAAGTACAATTAAGACTATTGTTATAACTAAAGTTGATGGTCGTATTTGCTGAAGCTCGACTAATAATTGAATTATATGAGCCAAGGTGAAAATAACACAAATCATAGAAATAATGTACATCAAGTAAAAAACCGGACAATTCAGTAACAAATTAAAGAATTGAGGAAATATCTTGCATGGACAGAAGAAAGAAAAAGAAATGGATAAAAGAAAGTACAACTTTATGGAAAAAGGAACAAATATTTTTAGAGATTTCAAACAAGGAATTAAACAAACACTAGTACGATTCATTAGTACATTAAATATTGGGTTTTCTGGTACCCATAACTAATAGGTATCTGATGCCACTATTACATAAAAACATAGATAATTACAAATATAAAGTAAAAGAAAAACTTGAATATATTTATTCGTCTAAAAATATTTTATCTAAATTTAATCTTATCTTAAAATAAAACTAAATAATTATTTATCATTGCTATTTTTAAAGTTCAAATATGTTCACTTGTTTACCAATTAAGCTATAATATTCAATTATAAAGAGCTGATGAGCTCCACTCAGCCATGCATGATTAATCCTCAAAAGGCAGAGTATGTCTTTTGTTTTTCTTTTCTAGACATTTCCATTGATACATTGAATTTGATTTTTCTTTTATCTCTCCAATCCAATTATTCCCAAAGAAATTTATAAGCATCTAAAACCATCAAATATAATTCCAGGGTACACATTTTCATTAACTAAAAGGTTTTCTTATCCATTTCCTGCAATACTAATATGAGTACGAACCTGTAAAAGTATTTCTGCCCCAAATAAGATATAATCACTCTGAAATCTCTAGTATTATTGGATGTGATGGATTGAACTGTTTAATAGGTTATAAGACTCTCGATAGAATTACATATAATTACATAATTTTATCTGGAGATTGTAATATAGATTTAAGTGCTATTACACTTTCATGACATTCTGCTATGAAGATTGGTGTAAGGTTAGGCAATCTTTCATTTGTATATAATTTAGAGCTACTATTCACAATTCAACACTTGTATTCGCCATTTAAAGATCTTCAAGAAGAACTAGAAGAAACTATATGCGTAACTAAAACTAGGAAGTTCAAAGAAAAATGTGTTTCAAGAAACCAAACCCATCAAGAAGTTAGAAGTAAACATTTTGAACAACCAAGGAACCCATGAAAGGAATGAAAATGGGTTACAGGACCTCAAGAATGAAGAAAAGAATAGAGGAAAGTAAGAATAGCACTAGTACAAAAATAACTGAAAGAGGGAAGTGCATTTTGCAAGTTTTAACCTATCACATTCATTACAGTCATGTAGAAAACTAACTTAATCATGAGTTTCACAACTACCTGGGAACAGGGAAGGTATTCGTATTTTGAACTAATAAATCACATTGTGATCCAAAATTTTCCTTCCTTTTTGGAGTTGTAAAAGATCGGATTAACACACAAATATAAGTTCGTGCGCAACTACTGTCCTTTGTTTGCTATGTCAAAGGAATTGAAATAAGAGTAAATTTTGTTCAGTATTTCCCAGGGCACAGAAACAACAGGTGAAGACATCATGAAAAGAATGATTCAGTTATTTGATGCTGGAGGAATTCAGTGTGGTGTATGTATAGATGGTGCCAGAGCCATGCTTGATTCCAAATCTAGGTCTCAAGCACAAGCAAGAGGAACCCTGTGTATGGTTCATTGCTGTGCGTTATCATGCAAGGCACTCCCACTCTCATTGAAGGTGGTTTTAGAGATAGCAATCAAGATTGTTAACAGTTGATTATTCAAAGAACTGTGCAAGGACATTAATGCTAAACTTGAAATGCTGTTATTCCACACTCTGTACATTTGCTCTCAAAAGGAAATGTTCTGAGATGAATCTTTGAATTAAATATGGAAGTCCAACATTTCTTGGATGTTCAGGGAAAACATGACCTCCTGTAGTATTGCAAAGAACAACAGTGGAATGAACAGCTAGCTTAGCTTCCTGACATTTTTGAACAGCAAAATCAGTTGAACCTACAGCTCCAAGAACGAGCAAATAATAGAATTATTTTTCTGAAGAGTCTCTGAAGGTTTGTTGCTAAACTTCAGAATTGGCAGAGGAAAGTGAACCTAGGTAACATTGGTATATTTGAAAGACTCTCTGAGGTGCAAAACCGCAATGAAAAGTAGATTGATCCCTAGCTGAAAATCAACATTTTTGAACACTTGGGAGTTACTAGGGATGGAACTGCTGCGGTATTTTCCGGATTTGAATGATAGTGAGGCAAAGATTGTAAGAAATCACTTTTCTGGCGACATTTTTGGGGGGGAGAACCTCCAAGAGACAATGCAAGATGAATTCCTGGAACTTCGAAATTATTCATTTGCAAAAGATCTATGAAGAGAAGAGCTTGACTGAGTTTTTGGTAGGGATGAATCGCCATTCAGACATCATTAAAATGGCTATGTGGGTACTTCTACCATTTCCCTCTACTTACCTCTATGAATCGGGGTTTTCTAATCCGCTGAACATAAAACTAAACTGCAAATCAAGTCCAAGTAGAAAGTTACCTCTGCAGTGCATTAAGCGTACCTTAGCTACACGTATCCCAGATTGTAGCAACCGTGCAGTTTCAGCCATCCCACTGAGATGTGCATGATGTAATATAGATTTACCTAGAACTGGAGATGGATTTTTTATTTCTTTGCTTTGAGGGGTACATTGTTATTCATGTTTCCTTCAGCAACTTTAGGATCATACATATTCTTATTGATTTTAAACACTACTACTTTTTTGGTAGTTTGTTCTTTGCTGATCCTTTTTTTCCATACTGCACGTAGATATAATGTATCTACTAACTGCAGATTTATTTTTTCAGATCATAGGTTACTTAGCGAATTTGATTCTTTTAACCTAAATTTTCATGGAATTTTCTCATGCACTTCAGGGCCAAAAGATGATTATCTCCCACATATCGATAAATTGGAATCTTCCCATGCAATATTCTAACCCTGTAGATATTGGCACTATTATACAATCGATAAATACTAATAACTGATTTGGAAAAGATGACAGACACTGAGTGGGGCTATGGAGATTATCATATATTGGTAGGGGGATTACAGATTAGATAAGGTTGGGAACTACTGGATTGTGAACTCCAGTTAATTTGCTTGAAATATGTTTTTTCTCTAAGTTGAACACCATAGCTTCTAAATTTAAATGTGCTTTATTTATTTTTCCAGGGTAGAGTTGTTAGTTCAAAGACGGACAGCAAAGAGAAGACAACGACAAAGAAAGGCTCGCGTTATTGGCACCTTCTCTAGCCGTAGATCTAACCCAGGTCAAGAGCATATAGATTGCATTGCAGTCCGCCAGGGTAGAAGACTTTTAGATGGAAAGCCTGAAGATTACTTTTTAAGTTGTCTTCATTGTTGAAAATTCAAGGAGTGTCCTTCTATGATAGGACTGCTTATGTATTCATATTCATTATCCTCTGTCAAGATGTAATTTGTACAAGAGATGACTAGACACTAGATATAACTACCTTATAACAAATCACAATAATATATGTTTGACTATGAAATAGTTTCATCACATAACTATTTTAAATATTGAATATAAAATCATAAGAAAGATAATTAGCATATATTTATCTGTATTAGATCCAAAAAGTTTGTGCCTGTCATCTATCAAAGTTGAGAAAAAAATTGTTCTTGCATAATGAACACACTAATGGTTGAAGTATTACTGTTTAATTTTAAAATATTAGCTTTAATTAGCTTGATAAGTCTTAATACTGTACCAAACTGCGTAAATTACTTTGAGATTGTGTGTATTCGTAGAATGTTTTGTGTGTAAATAAGAGTTCTGTGTAAGATGATAACTAGATAAGTCAAGAGCAGTGGGTTTAGGTATGCCTTTATTATGTGTAAGCTTAACGAAGCAGTCTCGCACACTTCTGGAAACCTAAGTGATATTACCAATTTCACAAAATTTGTGAACCATAAACTCATGGATTTTTGCACAAATAGATAGCATACTATTGAGTTGTGCAGTGCTAAGTGAAATTACGAGCTTTTTGGTTGTACCTAAAAAGTTATAAGCTCACACAGAGTGAGTCTTTAATTAATCCAACTCGCCACCTTCAATTTTTATCGCATACTGGTATCTGTAAGCTTCACAAATGCGATAAAACATACAAATTAAAACACAGGAAATGGCTTTGCAAAATTTAACATTATAATAAAAAGTAAATTTCATAATACTTTAGATACAATTAGAAAAGAATTTTCTCTTTACGTTGGTAAAAGGAAACGTATTTGTTGACAAAGTGTGTTGGCAAGATTATCACAAGGCTGTAAAGAAAGAGAAAAAAGGGCGGGGCGAGTAGCAAAATTTTGTCACCATTTAGTTTTGTTATCTTCAGTACTGTATTTCAAATATAATACCCTTGTGTAAGTTTAGTTTAATTTCTTAAGCAAATTTCCCTTTAGATATCTATCTTGCAGTCCTTGGATTGATAAGTTTAATGCTTATAAATTCTCAAGAGTCATTGCAAGAGTGACCCTACAAGATAGCATGGGGTTTTTATTGACCATAACAATATTTAGGATGCAAATGCCAGAAGAAGAGAGGCTTCAATGTGAAATCTACCAAAACATGTCAATTAAAATGGCTCATTCAGAGGCTTCATTAGATTTGAGGACCATGTAGAGATTCCAATTGAATGGTGTGACTGAACCATGAGGAACCACCACCTTCAAGAGGTGGACAAGTAAGTACCTCTGAATCTATTGTTGAACCCAAGTTAATTCTTGGAAGTTTAATTATCTATGTGCGGGAGCATTTATATACATTAACCCTTTTACCCCCAAAGGACGTACTGGTACGTTTCACAAAACTCGTCCCTTGACCCCCATGGAAGTACCGGTACGTCCTTGCAAAAAAAATACTATAAAATTTTTTTTTTCATATTTTTGATAATTTTTTGAGAAAATTCAGGCATTTTCCAAGAGAATGAGACCAACCTGACCAGTCTATGACAAAAATTAAGGCTGTAAGAGCAATTTAAAAAAAAATATACTGCAAAATGTGCTGGGGAAAAAATAACCCCTTGGGGAATAAGGATTGGAAATTTCCAAAGAGCCTAGGGGTAAAAGGGTTAACTACAAAGATATCAACTAAAAATGGAAGAAAGTCAGCGATTAAAGATAAAGTAGAGTTAACTATACCATAACCCTTATGATTACAGAATCAGCTTCAGTTGGGTTAACTGAGGTTGTTAGCTAAAGCTTTGCTTAACTACAACAGCCTCCTCAAGTCGTGTAATTCTGTAAGACCGTACTAAATAACCTCTACCCATGAAGATGATGGGTGTCCAGGATGAGAATTTTGTAAGGAAAAATAATTTTTTTTTTTTTTTTTTTTTTTTTTTTAAAGAGTCTTTGATTTCTAACATAAACAGTAGATCCATACCTACTATAGTTTCAGCTAAAGTGGAGAATATGATTTTTTTTTTTTATTCCTGTAGATTCATGGCTTCTCAAACTCCTGCCTTATGAGGCAAAATGCCCAAGTCATTTAAATGTAACTATGCTTTTATTGTGTAGGCTTCTTGGAACAGAGAGAATGAACAGTACATGGAAAGTTGGAGGTTAAAGAATGAGTTCAGTGACCATTCCAATGGTAGGACCTAATATTCTCTTCTGAAACAGTCCGTTATTAGGTTACACATTCCTGGAACATATCTTCACATTGTATTGTCATTGGTTTTCTTTGTACAAAGTCCACATAGAGCTGAAAAAATCAATTGATTGGCTATTATGTAATTCATAATAGCAAACTGATCATAAGTCCGTTAGGAAACATTCAACAGAACTGCCTGCGTGTGGTTTCAGCTGAATACAATATATAAGATTCCCTTTTGTATCTTGAAATTGTTATTTAGATTACTGTACAAAATCTTGACTTAGTAAACAAAGACTTTCAAAATCGGAATGAGAATATATTTATGTTGGAAGAAATAATAGATAATAAAATCAGAGAAAATCAATGGAGATATGTATATCTCTAAATTTAATTCCTCAAATTTAAATCCATCTGGAATTCTTATCTACAAAAGTTCCTTTACATAATATCTACAGTACTGTAGTATGAATAAAAAGTCTCTGACAATAATACTAGTTACAAAACTGACCCCTTCTATAATAGCAGTTAGTAGACCTTGTTTGATGAACTTTAATTTTCAAATTAGTTTGAAAATAGTTTCCATTTACATGTGAATTAGCTCCATTTGAATCTTTGAAATTTACCTCTATACCCTTCCTTTCTTTTTTTGAGTTACAGTAATTTGGTTTTTTGTATAAGATAAATGCAGAATATTTATTTTTCTAAATTATTAGACATAAATTAGCACTGGATAAGTAACTTTCTTCAATCAGAGTTTATCAGTTTAAGTATTGGAATGTCTTATAGTGCATATTCGACCTCATTTTTTTTTGTCAGTAATTTTAGTTGTTGCATTTGTTGATTTAATTACCAGTAGATTCTTTTCCTTAACTTTGTCAGCGTATGTCATTTTCTCTGGTTTTGGGTCTATCCAGTGTTAAAAGAATTCTTTTAACCCTGGGGTTTATCAGTGTTTGAAGTGTTGCCTTTATTGATTCCATATCCAGCGCTAGATTATCATCTTGCGCGGCGAGGTCAGTTGTCAGGGTGGAAGTAACTGCGTGTGCGCTAAGCTCCACAAGTTTGTTTTCCAATTCAGCATTTCTCGCATCTTGTTCGCTCAAACCATCGTCTCTCATACTCGGTGCATCCTTCCATTTTGAGGTGTGTAATATGGCTGTTTTGGCTTCATCTACGTAGTGTAGGCATATCTATTTCACGTTTAATACGTCTTTATCACTGATGTTTGTCAATATAAACATACACTTCTTATGATAGTACCTCTTGCAATCATATCCTATCCACTTTTTTGGTTCTCCCCTTGCGGTTTCACATTGGG
>NC_090725.1:2185004-2277056 GCF_036898095.1 Palaemon carinicauda | reverse complement strand
ACAGACTGTGCAGCAGTATCATGATCTTGTGTCCGGCTCCGTCAGACGACTGGCTTTTAAGAGCTCCCACAAGTCGTCGCTGTCTGGAGATTTTCAAAGGGACTATGGATCTGACCAAGGAACTAGGCCTCCTGGTCAATTTTGAGGAGTCTCAGCTCGTTCCATCCCAGACCATTGTCTCCTTGGGTATGGATCTTCAGAGTCGAGCTTTTCGGACTTTTCCGTCGGCCCCAAGGATCTTCCAAGCCCTAGAATGCATCCAGAGCATGCTGAGAAGGAACCGATGCTCAGTCAGGCAGTGGATGAGTCTAACAGGGACACTTTCATCACTGGCCCTGTTCATCGAGTTAAGGAGACTCCACCTCCGCCCCCTTCAGTATCATCTAGCTGCTCACTGGATAAAGGACATGACGCTAGAGACGGTCTCAGTTCCTGTTTCCGAAGAGATGAGGTCTACTCTAACGTGGTGGAAGAACAGCATTCTTCTCAAGGAAGGTCTACCATTGGCTGTTCAGACCCCCGACCACCGTCTCTTCTCGGACGCATCGGACACGGGCTGGGGTGCGACACTGGACGGACAGGAATGCTCGGGAACATGGAATCAGGAGCAAAGAACACTTCACATCAATTGCAAGGAGTTGTTGGCAGTTCATCTGGCCTTGATAAACTTCAAGTCCCTCCAGCTAAACAAGGTGGTGGAGGTGAACTCCGACAACACCACAGCCTTGGCTTACATCTCCAAGCAGGGAGGGACTCATTCGAGGAAGTTGTTCGAGATCGCAAGGGACCTCCTCATTTGGTCAAAAGATCGAAAGCTCACGCTGGTAACGAGGCTCATTCAGGGCGATATGAATGTCATGGCAGATCGCCTCAGCCGGAAGGGTCAGGTCATCCCCACAGAGTGGACCCTTCACAAGAATGTTTGCAGCAGACTTTGGGTCCTGTGGGGTCAGCCAACCATAGATCTTTTCGCTACCTCGATGACCAAGAGGTTCCTCTTGTATTGTCCTCCGATTCCAGACCCAGCAGCAGTTCACGTGGATGCCTTTCTGCTGGATTGGTCCCATCTCGACCTGTATGCATTCCCGCCGTTCAAGATTGTCAACAGGGTACTTCAGAAGTTCGCCTCTCACAAAGGGACACGGCTGACGTTGGTTGCTCCCCTCTGGCCCGCGAGAGAATGGTTCACCGAGGTACTGCAATGGCTGGTCGACGTTCCCAGGACTCTTCCTCTAAGAGTGGACCTTCTGCGTCAACCTCATGTAAAGAAGGTACACCCAAACCTCCACGCTCTTCGTCTGACTGCCTTCAGACTATCGAAAGACTCTCAAGAGCTAGAAGCTTTTCGAAGGAGGCAGCCAGAGCAAGGACGACATCCACTCTCAGAGTCTATCAGTCTAAATGGGAAGTCTTCCGAAGCTGGTGCAAGGCCAATGCAGTTTCCTCAACCAGTACCACTGTAACCCAGATTGCTGACTTCCTGTTACATCTAAGGAACGTAAGATCCCTATCAGCTCCTACGATCAAGGGTTACAGAAGTATATTGGCAGCGGTTTTCCGCCACAGAGGCTTAGATCTTTCCTCCAACAAAGATCTACAGGACCTCCTTAGGTCTTTTGAGACCTCAAAGGAACGTCGGTTGTCCACTCCAGGCTGGAATCTAGACGTGGTCCTAAGGTTCCTAATGTCATCAAGATTTGAACCGCTCCAATCAGCCTCTTTTAAGGACCTCACATTAAAAACTCTTTTCCTCGTGTGCTTAGCAACAGCTAAAAGAGTAAGTGAGATCCACGCCTTCAGCAGGAACATAGGTTTCACATCTGAAACGGCTACATGTTCCTTGCAGCTCGGTTTTTTTGGCTAAAAACGAGCTTCCTTCCCGTCCTTGGCCTAAGTCGTTCGAGATCCCAAGCCTGTCCAACATGGTGGGGAACGAACTGGAGAGAGTACTTTGCCCAGTTAGAGCTCTTAAGTACTATCTAAGAAGGTCAAAACCATTACGAGGACAATCAGAAGCCTTATGGTGTGCTATCAAGAAGCCTTCTCTACCAATGTCTAAGAACGCAGTTTCTTACTACATCAGGCTTCTGATTAGAGAAGCAAATTCTCATCTGAAGGAAGAAGACCTTGCTTTGCTGAAGGTAAGGACACATGAAGTGAGACCTGTGGCTACTTCAGTGGCCTTCAAACAGAACCATTCTCTGCAGAGTGTTATGGATGCAACCTATTGGAGAAGCAAGTCAGTGTTCGCATCATTCTATCTCAAAGATGTCCAGTCTCTTTACGAGTACTGCTACACCCTGGGACCATTCGTAGCAACGAATGCAGTAGTAGGCGAGGGCTCAGCCACTACATTCCCATAATCCCATAACTTTTTAACCTTTCTCTTGAATACTTTTTATGGGTTGTACGGTCGGCTAAGAAGCCTTCCACATCCTTGTTGATTTGGCGGGTGGTCAATTCTTTCTTGAGAAGCGCCGAGGTTAAAGGTTGTGATGAGGTCCTTTAGTATGGGTTACAGCCCTGTATACTTTAGCACCTTTGAGTTGATTCAGCCTCCCAAGAGGAACGCTGCGCTCAGTAAGGAAGACGATCTTATTAAAGGCAGAGTAACGGTTCAAGTCGACTTCCTTACCAGGTACTTATTATTTCATTGTTATTGTGGGATAACTGATTATATGAAATACGGGATACTTAGCTATCCTTTAGTCTTGTACACTGGTTTTTTACCCACCCCCCTGGGTGTGAATCAGCTACATGATTATCGGGTAAGTTTAATATTGAAAAATGTTATTTTTATTAATAAAATAAATTTTTGAATATACTTACCCGATAATCATGATTTAATCGACCCTCCCTTCCTCCCCATAGAGAACCAGTGGACCGAGGAATAATTGAGGAGGTGTCAACAAGAAGTACTTGAGTACCTGGCCACAGGTGGCGCTGGTAAATACACCCCCTTCTAGTATTGTGATAGCTGGCGTATCCCTCCATAGAATTCTGTCGGGCAACGGAGTTGACAGCTACATGATTATCGGGTAAGTATATTCAAAAATTTATTTTATTAATAAAAATAACATAATTATGATTTTACAATATATGGACATAGTAAATCCTACTAGTTATGTTTTCCACAAAAACATTTTTTATTAGTGAAATGGTTGATGTTTTTCATGATGAACATATGAAGATACATTTTTGATCTTTGTTGTTGTTTGGGAATTTTCTCTCTCTTGCTTCCTATTCCTCCATTAAATCTTTGTTGTATTGAGCTACTTTACTCCGTATTTTGATTGCCAGTTTATGTAAGTCTTAAAGCACAGTAATAGATTTTATCAACTGACCACTAGTTTCAGCAGACATTATCACATTCTAGAATAAAATCATGTTTTTTGTAAAGTTGATTGCAAGTATTTTAAATTTAGGGTGCATTTTAAGAATAAAAATTACTGCCTTTAGTTATTACTTTTGTTTTCTGTCAACTAATCTCAAGCTGTCGCTAACAAGAACATGCACGCATAAATAACAAAGAGTATTGGTTATAGAATTTTTTAACTTATTCAAAACATTCTTATAATAAATACTGCATAAACACCAATATATTATAGCCTATTAATTTTTTTCATATACTGTAGTTCATTTAAAGCTATTATTATTAGTTATCACCTGGACACACACACACACACACACACACTCTCTCTCTCTCTCTCTCTCTCTCTCTCTCTCTCTCTCTCTCTCTCTCTCTCCTCTCTCTCTCTCTCAATTTTACTGATTTTACTGTATAAATGTAGTCCACATTTGGAGCTACATATAGGAAGAGCTTGTGGTTGTCTCGTAGCAAACAGGTCTATTTCGATCCAAATTTAGCTCCAACACCTCCTGGAAAGAACTCTGGTCCAGGTCTATTCAGTATGCAGGACTGTCTGTCTGGATAGGACACCTGCCACTACGTTGATTGACCTGGCCAGATGGAATGGTGAGAGGAACACATTTCTCTCCTGAAGGAATATCATAATGGAAAGGGTCACTGCACTGGGAATTCTTGAGCAATATCTCCCCTCTTAAGGCAACAGATGGTTACCTGATTGTCTATAAAGATCTTGGACTAATTCTCTTTAAGATCAGGAAGATCGTCACAGGTTCCTGTACATTTATGTGAAATTGTGCAAACTGAGGGGACCATTTTTCTGAACACAAAGGTCATATCTGAATGACCGTCTTAACCCAACTGGGACGCGTATGTTTGAATAATCATGGTAATCAAGGGAGGGACTAATGGCACCGATGTGGCCAAATAATTTGGCTTTG
Organism: Palaemon carinicauda; assembly: GCF_036898095.1. Taxonomy (NCBI): domain Eukaryota; kingdom Metazoa; phylum Arthropoda; class Malacostraca; order Decapoda; family Palaemonidae; genus Palaemon; species Palaemon carinicauda. The sequence continues at coordinate 2,272,748 of NC_090725.1, read as the reverse complement.
TCCATGGCCTGAGAATTCTTTTGCACCATCTGGGGAACTGAGTCTGACGGTCTCGAATACCCTTCCAAGCCCCCCTTCACACCCAATGGAGGTCTTTCAGCCTGTTCTTAAACACTGGATTGACCATTGAGGCAAATTGAAGGCCCAAAATCTCCAGTTGTCGTTTGGAAGAGCAGCAGCTCAAAACAAAGGATCTAACCCTGCTTAGAATTCTTTGCCGAGATACTTTTGTAAGGCTTGGTGTGGCATTTGCCATATTCCATTTTAGACCTAACCACTGGAATATCCTTCTCGGAATTAGTCTTGACTTTGTGAAGTTGATCAGGAGAACCTGCAAAACCTGATTTTGTGTATTTAAGGTATAATAATTCTTTTGTCTCTGCCTAAGCCAGCCAATCATCTAATTAAGCTATGATCTGGAACTCCCTGCAACCACAGAAGTTTCATTACTGTACTACCTTAGTAGCTTTTTAAACACTCTTGGGGCAATTTTGTACCTGTACACCTCCCTTCCTGAACCGAAACCCCAGGTGAGGTCGGAAGTGGTGGGCTATAGGGACATGCCAATAAGTGTTTTTTATATATATATATAGTACAGGTACAAACCCCTCTGTGTAGTAATTGATGGACATGCCGGGTGGTCATCATTTTGAATGTATCACACCTGATGTGTTTTTGAGGAAAGACAAGTCAAAGATCACTCATATTCCTGGAGAGTCTTTCTTTTATACACTGTATAGCTTGCCCTTGAATTTTAGAAACCTGTATCTTTCTATGACTCCTTTCTTCAACAACTTGCTTACAAAGGAGTTTAGTTCTAGGTTCGTGGCCTGATGAAACTTATGGCATGAAGGAGTTTTGTTATCCACAACCAACCGAGACCCATTGACACTACTCTTTGCCCACCAAGAAAAGGTCAAACATTCCTAAAAATTATGGAGACGACCACCAACTCGAAGCTCCTCAGTTGCGAAATCCTCTTCCTCTATGTGGTTTACTAGTTTCTCTGTTTCCTTTGGATGATTAATGGTCTCCCCTTACCCTAAAGCCAAAGTTTGATTGGCCATTGAGTTGGGCCTCATGATTAACACAGTCAAAGGTCCCACTGAAATGGAAGCCAATCATACAAATTTCCTGACCACAATCAAGGAATTTCTGTACAGCATTGGAAACTGTAAGAAGAGCATCACATGCTGTAAGGCCTTTGCAGAAGCCAAACTGCAAACTAGGGAACAGATTATTACCTTTATTTAGACGTTTTTATCAAAAGACGTTCAAAACCTTTAGATAATATGGAAGTAATTGAAATTGGGTAGTAATCAACAGGGCTAGAGGTACCACCACAAACACAATTACCTAATGGAGTAACATTATCGATTCTCCAACAAATGCAAAAAGAACTTGGTAACTTGCAGAAAATATCACAACTTAGGAGTTAAGAAATCAGTAGTCTTTACAAAAGACCATCCGTCTACCAAGGCCCTTCCCTTAATTTTGGGGAGTAGCCGACATCTAAAAAAGAGCAAAGGTGTACTTTTCTTCTCTTAGCTCCTCCCAGCCTGATAAGGGATTTAGCCGAGTTTGGTTGGTACTGCTAGGGTGCTACAGCCCACCCTGCCCCATTATTCACCACAAATGAAGCTTCATCTGCTGAGTCCCCTACTGCTGCTACCTCAGTGGTTACCAAAGCAACTGGAGGAAGCAGCTGGCCCTTTTTGGGACTGCTATAATTGCTCACCATTCATCACCATTTCTAGCACGCTCTTTTGCCTCTCTCACATCTATCCTCCTACCACCTAATCAAGTTAACAGCTCAAAACACAAAGGAAACTTGATGTTAGTTCAGAGAAAAAGCCAGGGAAAACTAGGCTAGATGATTACAGCAAGGATGACGACAATATTGACAAACTTTTAAACAATTCACATACTCAGCCAACTTACGATAGCGATGAGCTTGATAAGCTCTTAACATCACTAGCATCCTTTGTTTAAGTTCAGTAGTCCAGTTAATCCTCTCTTAAAATCAGTAATTCCCTCCCCAAGTTAAGTAGTGTTAATAGTGTTTCCTTTAGTAAGGGTTATGAAAATTTGCTGCATAGTACAGATTGGAAAGCCTCTCACAAGCCTCAAATTCTTTAATTACTTTATACCCTTCTTCTGTTAAACCCTTGCTAGCTGCAATCCTAGTTGCTCTATAAGACATCTATATTGTGAGGCATAAGACAAGAGTTGGAAGTCTGATCCTTATATCCCTTGACTTGATAAAGTACATCCTCCCAAACAACCTCATGTTTCTCATGGGGATGTTGTGGCATATCATATAAATCTTGTAAATCTTAATGGGGGTGAACAAAGTTTCAACTACTCATATATATTAAATTTTAGTTTTAAATATTTTGTATAATTTATTTTAAATATTTTATATCAAATTTATTTTAAATCTTTGGTATCAAATTTGTTTTAAATTGCTTAATTATATGATTAATACAGTATATTTTTTTCCTTTTCACAACCACAGTGTGTACCTTGGGCATTCTGGGATGGCAAAGTATTCCACAGTTTGTACATACGTGCTAAAAATGGAGCAAAAGTAGAGGATCTATGTGAACACAAGGTGAGTAAATATTATATGAAATTTATGCAATGCAATTTCTTTGGCAAACTTCTACCTTTTTAGACATTTACTATCAATGTTATTTCCTGACAATACATAAAAGGGGATATCATTTTAAATACAGTATACAGTATCTCATTTTTCTTGTGATTATATCATGATAGACTCAAAGATAATTAAGCATGGATTTTGAGTGGTTCTTTCATCAGTTGATTCATATGTGAGTAAGCAAATCTTACTGAATTGCAACTGCCAATGGTTCTTGCTGAAAGTATTAAAAAAAATTGCTTAGCACTGTAGTATATTAACTTGTTTGCATCATGAACTATCTGACGTTTCACATGCTGTCATTAATTCCAGTCCATAAGCCTATCTATGTCTATGTAGCCCTACTTTTGGTTGTGACAAACAGGACTTATTTATAATCATCATAGTCAAGTCTGGGTTCTTGAATTAGATGGCTGAACATGGAAGATCATTGTCAGGTTCTTTTGATCTTAATTAAATGCATGAAATTTGAGATTGGAGATATGGGATTTCGAGCCATAATGCCTGGTGCTGATGTTGAGGAGGCCATTTATTGCTAAAATAATCATGGGTCATAAGCCCAGAAGTCAGGAGACAGCCATGAGGTATCTGTCTTACTCTTGGATTTTCAAAGGTAAGTAAAAGATTACCATGCTAACATGACTGCCTAGTTCCTGTAACTGTGAGGCACATATTGAATTCTCCAGTCTCAAGGATCATAGAAGGAGATGCCTTTCTAAGACTAGAGATGAAGGTGGCAAATACATTCATAGCAAAGTGCTTGTTTGAGTCGTTATACTGTATATAGTATGTTGTCAGTGGTATTGTCAATTCTTTCTAGTGCTGAATGTCTGCAAAAGATCTAATTATGTTTATATTTTTTAAACTTATTTCAGAAGGTTGCCAGGCCAAATAGAAGGGCCAAGGAAGCTTTGTGGCTGATCAACCAGTTGTTTTATCTTTTCTTTCCCCTCGCTGGCATTGAGAAACCCTCAAACTTATGGTCCCAGACTGCTGGATTCTGTGTTTTTGCTACTAAAGAAGGGACGAACCTGAAGGAGAGCTCCCGCCACCCCTTCGAATGAGAGACTTCGTAGGACAACCCATGGATTTCTCCTACTCTCTTAGCTGAGGCCAAGGCCAACAAGAAAACCGTCTTGAGAGTGAGATCCCTGTCCACTATGTCCTTCAGGGGTTCAAACGGTGGTTCACTTAGCATTTTCAATACTCTTGCCACGTCCCATTGCGGTACCCTGGAGGCTTGCGGAGGGCATGCTTGTTCGAAGCTCCTGATGAGCATAGAGATATGCCTAGAGGAGCCCAGATCAATGCCCTTCAGGAGGAAAACTAGGCCCAAGGCTGCACGGACTCCCTTGATGGCCGGTATTGACATGCCCACCTCGTCTCTGAGGTGTACGAGGAAATCCGCAATATCCGGAACCGAGGCTTTTAGAGGCTTGATGTTCTTTGAGGCACACCATTTCGTGAAAGTAGCCCATTTTGCCTGGTAGACCGCTGCTGAAGATCGCCTCAGATAACGCGACATCTTTTCAGCTGTTCCTGCCGAATATCCTTCCTTCCTCAGGAGTCGCTCGATAGTCTCCAAGCGTGAAGGCGAAGAGAACGAGGATTGTCGTGGAACCTTTGGAAGTGTGGTTGCCGCAGTAGGTCTGGTCTGTCGGGCAGAGGCCACGGGGGAAGACACGCTAGATCTCTTAGATTCGCGAACCACTCTCTCCGGCCACCAGGGCGCTACCAAAGTCATCCTTAAGTTGTGAGCTGTCCTTACTCTGTTGAGCACTTGCCTAATCAATGCAAAGGGAGGAAAAGCGTACACGTCGAGATTGTCCCATTTGTGTTGAAAAGCGTCCTCCAATGCCGCTTTTGGGTCTGGGACAGGAGAACAAAATACGGGGAGTTGTGTGTTCAGTCTGGTTGCAAAGAGATCCATCAGCGGCGAACCCCATTTCCGAATGATGAGCCTGGCTACTCCTGGGAGAAGAGACCACTCGGTACCCACTACCTGGCCCATCCTGCTGAGCCCGTCGGCTAGGACATTCCTTTTGCCTGGAATGAACCTTGCTGAAATCACGATTTGTTCTGACTCGGCCCAATCCAGGATCTCCAACGCGAGATCGCACAACTCCTTCGATTTGAGACCTCCGTGTTTCTTTATGTACGCTACTACAGTGGCGTTGTCGCACATCAATGCCACTGTTTCCCCTTAGAAGATCTACGAACTGTAGGCACGCTTCTCGGACTGCCTTCATCTCTAGGACGTTGATGTGTTGTGCTTTCTCTGCTTCCGTCCAAGATCCTCTTGCTGACTTGTTGAGGAGGTGTGCCCCCACCCCTCCTGGGAGGCGTCTGTGAAGAGAAGCATCTCGGGGGGCTCGGTTGCGAAGGGCATTTGCCAGATATTGCCACCACTCCAGGGATTGTTTTGCCTCCGGAAGAACGGGAATTAACTTGTAGGGTGAGTCTAACTGGCTCCAGAGCCCCTTCAGGTTCCATTGGATGCTCCTGAGTCTGAGCCTCCCTTGGGGAACCAGTTTCTCTAATGACACTAGGTGACCTATCAACCTCTGCCAGTCTTTGGCTCTCCTGGGCTGTCCCAAAAGGAAAGGCTGGAGGATCTGGTCTAGGTTGTTCAACCTCTCCTCCGACGGAAAGGCTCTCACTAGGCGGGAGTCTAGCACTATCCCCAAGTAAGTCATTCTGGTGGAGGGAGACAGATGCGATTTCTCCAGGTTGATCGTGATACCCAGAACTTTGCAGAATTGTATTAGTTTCACGCCTTGCTCCTTCAAAACTACCTCTGAGGAGGAAAGGAGTAACCAGTCGCCCAGGTATCGAATGAGGCGAATACCCCGCACGTGAGCCCACACAGAGACTGTCGTGAAGACACTCGTGAATACCTGGGGCGCTGCTGACAATCCGAAGCAGAGGGTCTTGAACTGCAGGATCTGGGTACCCCACTTCACCCGGAGAAACTTCCTGCTTGAGGGGTGGATAGGGATTTGAAGATACGCGTCCTTGAGGTCTATGGACATCATGAAGTCCCCTTCCCTCAAGGACTGCAGGACCGACTTTGGGGTGTCCATCTTGAAGTCGGTCTTGCACACAAACTTGTTGAGGGCTGACAGATCTATCACCGGTCTCCAACCCCACGTCGCTTTCTCCACCAGAAAGAGACGACTGTAGAAGCCTGGGCCCGGATGTAGGACCGTTTCCACCGCACCTTTTTCCAACATCGCGGATACTTCCTCCTGCAGGGTTGCTCTCTTCAAGGGGTCCTTGGGTGCTAGCCACTCCGCCCGGCTGGCTGGAATCAGGGGAGGCGGTTCTGCTAAGAATGGTAGTCTGTAACCTTCCTTCAACACCGATACTGTCCAGGGTTCCGCACCGTGGTCCTTCCATGCTTGCCAAAAATGTCTGAGGCATCCCCCAACCTGAGGCTTGGGCAGGAGTAGGGGGCCTCCCACCCTGTCTCCTTCTGGAGGAACGACCTGAACGCCCTCTCCTGTAAGCTGAGTAGGACGTTCTAAACGAGGCAGGTGCTGCCGGAGCTCCTCTAAGGGGGGGCTGCGGTGGTTGAGCCCAAGAGGTAGATGGGGCGTCTCTCCTCGTCTGGCTAGGAGAGGCTCGAGAAGTAGAGGGTCCATCCGACGTTGTCCTCCTGTAAGCGGGTCTCCTCATGGAGTGAGGTCTGGGCCCACTCACTTCTTTCCTCTTCATGACTTTCTCCATGATTTCCTCCATTTGTTTCAAAGGAAATAGAGAGTCACCCCACACGGGCAGGCTCCTCAAAGCCCTTGCTTCTCTGTCAGGGATTTTCCGGGATAGCTTGGTCAGGACCGTATCCCTTCTCCTAAGAATCCAGTTGGCCGACTGGGCAAGAGACTGGAATGTCAAGAACTTCAGTGTCCTTCCCCCGGAGATGATGAGTTCCTTCAGGAGGGCCTGATTCGCTGGGTCTGTCAAGTCATAGGTGACTTGGATACCCACCAGAGTAGACGCCCACCAGTCCAACCAGGAGGCGACGTTGACTAAGTCTTTAGACATCTCCTCCATCATCGTCGCCTCTGACTGGGAGAAACAAATCGGGGCTGACGAGGCTCTGTCCTCCGGGGCACCCTGACCTAACACTTCAAGGGAGGCCTCCATCTTGCAGGCTCCCGGTTGCTGCCCCTCCGGCACATAAAATTTACTCTGGGACCTTAGCCCCTGGAGTAATTTGGAGGCACTCTGGGATTTGGGGGCTTCGGCATTGCCCGCCACAACCTTGTCCACGTGTGTACTCCCCAGAACCATGTCCTTGGCCACAGGCAGCGCTAAGGAGGGTTTTTGCTGTACGGGGGCCTCCATTAGACAATTGAGGCTGGAAAGCCAGGCATCTTCGTCGGTGGGAACAGGCTCCTCGATCCTGTGATGCCTCCGTATGAGGCCTACAGTGAACCCTCGCTACTTCGCGGTTCGACCATCGCGGATTCACCACTTCGCGGATTTTTTTCATAACCCATGTCTATACATATATTGCGGATTTTCCGGAAATATCGAAAATACCGCGATGTGACCGATGGTGCGAGATTGGAGAAAGTAAGGAAAATTGAATCATGATTGATTTTCAATATAAATGAAACTTTGAGGAGCAACAAAGATATCATTTGTTAGAGAGATAGAGAGAGGTAAGTAATGGGAGGTAGTGAAAAGTAGCCCAGAGAGAGAGGGGGGTTTAAATGTAATAAACAAAAAAATTTGATAGGTTATAACACATTGGTGCTTATGTAATATCAACTGTATACTGTAGACGGTTTGAATAAGTTAAGAAATGGTATAAATGATACTTTGTTAGTGTATTCGTACACACTCAAGAGCGGCAGCTAGATGACAGCTGATCTAATCACAGCCAAAAGTAAAAAAAAAAAAGTCAACAATACTCGATTTTTAAAACACACCCGAAATTTAAAAACAAAAGTACACGCTTTCTTAATGTGCAATTAACTATTTAAAGAGTGGCAATTTTCTAGAATAAAATGATATTTCCCAAAAAATAGTGGTTTGCTGATGAAATCGGATGCCCTATTTTTAGCTATGATTGAAATGGATGTAGACTCGGCCTAATTATTTCGTTTCGTATTTAATTGACACTAAGAAAACTAATTTTAGTTTCTTCATCTAAATGTAAGTATTGTATAACACGAAGAGAGAGAGAGAGAGAGAGAGAGAGAGAGAGAGAGAGAGAGAGAGAGAGAGAGAGAGAGAGAGAGAGAGAGAGAGAGAGAATGAATCAGCTGTTGTAATCAAATGGCGTGTTTTTGTTTCGTGAGAATTTCATCGCCACGACTTTAACAACAACATACTGTACTGAACTTTACAGTATTATACAGACTACTGTAATATGATAAAGTAAAATATTTGTAATCTATTTTATATGAAATGGGGCTATTTTTGTTTTGTTTAAAATTTACATTTACGTATGTAAAACAACTCTCTCTCTCTCTCTCTCTCTCTCTCTCTCTCTCTCTCGTAGATTGTTTTCCTGCTTTGCTACGTATGTATGATTTTATATAGATACGGTAAATAATATTTGTAATAACATATTTTATAAAAGCTTTTACTGTAATATCATTATTTATCACTTTCATCATGCGGGTTAAATTCCTTAGTTTGTTTACTGAGCGTACTTTATGACGCCGTCGTTTCAGGCGGCGTCATAAAGAAAAAAATTTCATTTGGAAGTCCTAAGAAAAATTAAGTAAAACATTAGTAATAACCAAATCAACATACTGTACTGAATAATCAATATAATTGATGCAAAAACTAACCTATAAACAGATGTGTAAATGCGTCTGTTTCTTCATTAGGATCAGAGATAAACGTAAACAAAACATTGGTTGCCATTTTTTATCGTGCTTTTTGGCGTTTAGGAAACGCATGATATAAAGTCGCCTTTAATATTTGTGCCTGTTTTAGTTTAGGGTACTGTATTACATGCATTAAGTGTTCTGTACATTAAAGGGTAGTTTGTTAACAGTACTACGTACAAGGGAAGGTTTTAAAAGTCTGAATATACATGTTAAATAAATAGGTAAATATGGTGTTACTACTTCGCGGATTTTCACCTATCGCGGCCGCGTCTGGAACCTATCTACCGCGATAAACGAGGGTTCACTGTATAACCTTCCGATAGGCTGAATCCTCGGTTGGAGAACCTTCCCCGTCGCCGACCGCGCCCTCCGTCTGAAGCTGAGGCGATGGTCCGACGGGCACCTCCGTCTGTCGCTGGGGTTCTGACTCGACGGGCACCTCCATGTGGCGGTAAGGGGCTGTGCCGACGGGCATCTCCGCACCAGGCCTGGGTCTTGGGACGGACACCGCCGTGTCGGCGAGGTCTTCCGTCCTTAACATGTCCTTCGACAAAGAGGGTGAGACTTCCGTGGGCTTGCCCGACGGAGGAAGTCGTCCCTGCGAATCCACTGGTCGAGTCAATTTTGCTGACTCGACGAGGCTGCCCGTCCGAAAAAGCGACTCCTTCCGCTGTGCGGGTTGAGTCGGTTGTTTCGCGGCCTTACGCCTGTCTGAAGAGGTCCTTTCGTTCTGGTCCTTACGAGGGTCAAACCTGTGGCTGGCAGAGGGCCTCCTTGGAGAACCGTCTCTGGACCGCCGACTCGCAGAGCTCAGGATAGCAGCGAAGTCCGCGAGCTTCCTGCGGGGGACGAGGACCCATTCTTCTTTGGGAGACCTACTCCTCCTGTATTTCTTCCTCGGGGACCTGGAATGCCTTCTTCTATATCTCGACCTCGAACGCGACCTCTAATGGGAACGTCTGCTCCTGGATCTATCCCTCCTCCGGCAGCGCCTCCTCCGCACTTCTCCCTTCGAAGAGAACGATGGACCTGCCGCTGAAGACTCCGACGACTCTGCATAACACGACCGAGGGGCAGGCGCATGGGGAATGGAGGTCTTTGTGATCTGTTGGGTTCCCGAGGTCGAAGGTTGTAGAAACATGTCAGGAACCGCCGAAAGAGGAGCTGGGGGGGAGTTCGGTCGCACCACGTTGGGGAACCAGGAACCAAGGCCATCTTCCATCCTCAACGGGGACCTACCTGGAGTTTTCGGGAGCCTCCATCCGAAGGGCTCCGCTACCGTCGAGTCCATCTTATCTTGGGTGCCATCAGCTGCCGAGGTACCTGAAACACAGGCCCATGAAGCGGGCGAAGAGACAGGGACATTATTACCCCACATGGGGTCATCAGAGGAGATGTGCCCTCCATGCACAAGGGCAGAGTCTCCAAGACCCCCAGTAAAAGCACTTTCAGGACCCCCACTTGCCTGCGAAGATTCAGCAACCCCAACATCACGAAGACTAGACTCCTGGGGAAGAGCAATCGGCGTCTTCCCCACAATGGACTTACCTCGTCCCCTACTCTGGGTAGGGGAAGAAGGAACAGAAACATCGTCAGACTTCCCTCCTGGCGATGTCAAGGGAGAAGAGGTGCTCGCCTTCCTGGGGGATCGCTTAGCGGACTTCCTTTTTCGTACTAAAACGAACCCACTGGATCTCACTCCAAGACACACACTCCGGGCACGTGTCTGCTGGCGAGCACACTTTACCCCTACAGGAAGAGCAAAGAGAAGGGGGTCAACCTCCGGCTTGGACAAAAACGCTCCACACGACTTCCCGGCTCTAGGCCCAGGACAACGGCGGGCCTGTTCCATAATGCACAACACAACACCGAAAGACACAGGAACGCAGGGAAAGGATAAGGAACACACTTGGGAAAGCACAAGGGAATCAAGCGAACACGCGAGAACACAAGGGAAAGCACAGGGATACCACGCGGGAGACATGTGGGACACACGAGTCGGGGGGACAAAGGGTCGCACAGAGAATGGAGAGCGGCGGGATGGTATCACGACGCGACCAGAGAACTTACTAGGGAGCGAGACCCAAGCTAACACGCGACCTGGCTCGGGACTAGCCTCAGGGCACGTATCCTTCCGCCTGGGGTAGTCCTCACAGAAAATGGAAGTAGGGTAAACTACACAAAACTGGTCGGTTGAGAGGAGATTCCAGGTACCTCCTAAGAAAATAGTTCGAGGTAAGTCTCTGTGTTGGAACAACAATGAATTGGCATCCTTTCCAGAAGATCATAACCAGCCTCTTAATGGTCCAATCCAAATGCTATGTCAGGAAAACTCTCCTTAATTGCAGGTGATAGAGTAGATAGATAATAATCCATGGCACCATCACTCAAACCAGAAACAGAGGCTGTACCAAGTACTCTCCAATCTTGAAAACAGGTTTGAGTTCAGCCCTGCTTATACTCAGTGAAAAGGAGCACCACACAGCAGAGCAAGGCCTAGAGTTGTGCTTCTTTCCATATTGAGAGATACCATTAGGCTGTGCCTGTCAATATTTTGTTGTGGACCAGAAAAAGCAAGAGACAGTGAAGGTAGGGACAGCCCTCTATCCAAGCAAGAAGAATGATACCACCAGAGGTGTCTAATTTTGAAGAGCCAATGATGTCTATATGACTCAGAGAAGGACAATGCAAGGGAATCCCCTCCTGAACCACAGGAAGGTGGGTACAGACGGTAGAGGGAATGTGACCACTGACTTAAGAATATTATTTTGGTTGGGAGGATCTTGGCTGAAGTCAGAAGTCCCTTCAAAGCTCTCTCAGGTATTGCTGGAATACTGTACCAAAAAAAGCTACCAGTTCTTGAATGGCACATTATGATCAGCGAGAGCCACAAGTTCTTTAATGACATTAATCATAATTGGTAATGGACAGATCAGGCAGTCTCACTTCTATTTCCCATTACTTTCAAGTCCATAAGCAACTGCAGTAGAAACAGTGGGTTAGGTTTTGAATAAGGTTCTTTGACAACATTAGGGAATACTACTGCATGAACCAGCCTCCTTCCTGCCATCATAAAGGGAACCCTTCAAACATAAGTATTAAAAAAAAAGGGATCCGGCACATCCAACAAATCTTCCACATTCTTTCTTTACCTAAACACTTCTAACTTCCCCATACATTATTTAAATAGTCATATGTTTAGCCAGGCAGTAGTAATCCCAAACAAGTATATAACCCATATTCAAAGAAAAAATTCAATAGTGAAGGAAGTTATGAAGAGCAATAGCACATCCTTATTGAAGATTGCTAAAGACAAAAGTGAGTGTACTCAGTTTTGTAGGAGGGTAAGTGTATTTCTCTTTACTAATGTGTAGTTACCGGACTGCATTGTTACATTTCAGTGGCCATTCTAGCTTGTTGGGAACATTTAAATTTGTTGTAGTAATGGTTGAAATAATAGGAAAGTTGAGTAAAAAGTAAAGTTTTAGCAAGGAAAGGTTTTGCATGATTTCTGTTACATAGGTTAAGTGTGCAGTACATTGGTAAGAAATTAATCAGCATATGTAAAGTAGAAGGTTTGATAGATGAAAGATATTTTTTGGGGGCAAGATTGAAATGTCGTGAGAAAGTGACGTTTGAGGAAGGAAAGGTTATGCATATCAAACTGTTGCAGAAAAGTGAATTGTAAATTAGTAGGTTGTAGGTACCTCATTTATGAGTACAGTATTTTTCTTTTATTTATCCTTATTTTTTCAGGATGACGTTCTGAAAACCTTTATGGAATTGAAAACCTTAATTCTACCCCATATGCCACCACCACTTTCTATTGCCAAGACTGCAAACTCTCCCGAACATCTTAGCAACACACCACAAGGTAGCCCGAAGAAGAAACCCAACTTAGGAACTGATGGATTGATGTCACCACCAAGTACTCCAGGCCTTGAGCCTCCTACTTCTCTAGCAATCACTAAAAATATTCCTGGTAATCCTATCCACTCACGAGGTTCATCCCCTGCCATATCGCCTAGCTCACCTCATACTCATAAGATAGGCAAAACAGGCCAGAAATCGCCACTCCCTGTAGCCAAGTCATCTGCAGCCAAATCCCCAACAACCAAGAATCCAATAGCAAAGTCACCCGCTAAATCTCCAAAAAAGATGGCTTCATGATCACTGAATAAAAAATACAGATCATTTGTTGGTATCTCACAACTGCAGTGGATAAATTGTTTATGGTCAACTATAAGAGGACAAATTTTCTCTCACTGTTTATTGCATGCTTCATCGATTCATAGCTTTGGCATAGAATATTTCCATTTAAACCACCATATGAAGTGGATAAGCACAACTTTTTATTAGGTGTCAAGTTCGTTGCGAGATGATTTCAACTTTTTTTCATCTGGGGAGTTTGAGACTAGTGTGTCCTTCAAGTGTTTCTTTGCCTCTTTTATGAAATTTAATTGTAGTCTTTGAGTGCATGCAATATAATTGGCATAATAGTATTTGCCTTATAGGTTAACAACAAGCCTTTTCCATGCTGCTCGTCCATGTAAACCTGAATGGATTTTCAATTAATGTGAATACAGTAGAGGATAGATCAGTATCTCCATACTTTAATTGTTATCTAAATAGGTAGAGATGTGTAGCTTCATCATTAAGAATGGAAAATTATTTCATCATACAATTATTGCTTGCTTCTGAAAAATCATGGAATATGTAAGTTGTGTATTTCTTTTACATTAATGCACTTGTGATGTGTAAAATGTGGTGGTATTATGCAAAATAAAAATTTATTACTGAATTCTTATTACCGTATTTATAATTTGCCAGAATGTTAATAATAAATCTATTAAATGTGATTTAAGAATATATTTTTCATTTCAGTTAAGGCTTTTGATTTTTCCTCCTTTTCAGACTTAAAAGTTAATGTTGTAATGCATATCTAAATAATTAAATAGGAAAGAAGATACTACCATAATAGATATCATAATTAGATATTCCAATCACACTACTGTGGATGAGAATAACTATTAGGCCATAGGCTTAAAAGTATATTTCACCCTGATGTGAATATGATTTACTGTAATAATATATGAGACTATTTCATATAAGACCACCTAACAACTTTGTAAATTTTACAACTAATTTAACCAAAATATACTTCTAAAATTACAAGGATATCGAATTAAAGTTGAAGATTACAAATCTAAAGCCTTCTCTTTTAAATTTTAAGGTAACCACCATTGGTGAAAAGCATAATATAAAATATAAAAATGGTTGGTTTAAATTTAAAGCCAAATACAGGACATTCAAGAAAACTTGATTGTGAAATTTTTCTTGTAAATTTTATGTGTTCTATTCATTATTGCAACACATACTTCATATGTAATGACATTCATTTAAGGCATAATTATATAAAAAAAAAAAAAAAAAATTAAGGTGCAGGCCTAAAATTACCACAAATAGTCATAACATTCAAGTATTATATACTGTATAAAGTTCGACGAGAATGATGCTACCATCTCTCTTCTCATTGAAACCAAACGACAAGCACGCCTGACTTTGGAAAACCAACCAACAGCAGCTAACTAATGTGCTCACAAAGTGGCTGAAGCTGATTGCCAAAGAGGGATTCGTGAAGCCCAGAACACCTGGTGGCAAAGAAAAGCTGCAGAAATACAGAGTTTCGCTGACCAACGTGACCTGCGCAGCTTCTATGCAGCAACAAAGGAAATATTCGGTCCCACACAGTCATCAGTGGGCGGCCTGAAGGACGCGGATGGGGCCACGACCATCACCGACAGCGAGGGCATCCTGGCCAGGTGGAGGTCTCACTTTGAGAACCTCCTCAATGACCAAGCACACACTCCAGACAATCTCCTGCGAATGACCCCGCAGCATCCCGTCCGTCACTGGATGGCACTACCACCCTCCATCCAGGACTTCAACAAGGCCCTGCAGCGCATGAAGCCCGGCAAAGCCCCAAGGCCAGACAACATCCTGTTGGAGCTCCTCACTCACGGTGGCCCCGGATTAAGGAACCGTTTGATGCTCCTTATACTGAAAATATGGGAGACCAAGACCCTCCCCAGTGACTTCCACGATGCAAACATCATTACCATCTTCAAGAAGGGAGACAGGGAGACTTGTAACAACTACCGGGGAATATCACTACTAAGCATCGCGAGTAAGATTTTTGCTCGGATTCTCCTTGACCGCCTCCTTATTCTCACAGAAGACATCCTGCCAGAGTCCCAGTGCGGCTTTCGACCTTCCCGCGGGACCACAGACATGATCCTCTGCACGCAACAACTACAAGAGAAGAGCCTCGAACAACAACAGCCCATAATGTTCATCTTCTGGGATTTGAAAAAGGCCTTCGACAAAGTACCTCGACCTGCCATGTGGGCTGTCCTCAAAAGATATGGCTGCCCACCCGATTTTGTCAAGCTGGTGCGTGCCCTCCATGACGGAATGGTTGGGAGAGTCTGCCACCAGAACTCTCTTTCAGGCCCATTCTCCATCAACGGCAGCCTGAAGCAGGGCTGTGTTCTGGCCCCAAGTGTTTCGCTATACACCGCAGCAATGCTCAACGAGATTCCCCCAGACACACCCTCAGTCGACCTACGTTTCCGCATGGATGGAGGCATTATCAACCTCGCTAGACTCTGCGCCAGAACCAAGATAACTGCAGTATGCTGACGACAATGCCACCCCAGGTCAGACGGCAGAGGACCTGCAGTCGTTAGCTGATGCATACAACTCTGCCTACGAACGTTTTGGGATGCAAGTCAACATAGACAAAACCAAGACCCTCGTCCAACATCCACCAGGACTGATGCTCCCAAACCTCAATACCACAGTGAATGACCAACCGTTAGAACAGGTGGGCCAGTTCTCCTACTTAGGGAGCATCCTAACATCAGCTACCACAAGCAAAAAGGACGTGGAGAACAGGATCAGGGCAGCCCACTCCGCCTTTGGCCGACTCAACTGCCGCGTATTTAACAACCAAGCACTGACAATGACCACCAAAATAATGGTGTTCAGGGCAGTAGTCCTCTCCACACTCCTGTATGCATGTGAAACATGGATGCTATATAGAAGCGATATTAAAAACCTAGAATGCTTCCAACAAATGAAACTGAGGCAGATCTTGAAAATCCCCTGGGAGAGCCACACCACCAACATTGAAGTCTTAGAACGTGCCTCGCTGACAAGCGTGGAGGCCACCATCATCCACCACCGCCTCCGCTGGACAGGACACGTGCATAGGATGGATCCATCTAGGCTCCCAAAGAAGATATTCTACGGAGAACTCACCCAGGGCACCAGACCACGAGGAGCCCTGAAAATGCGCTATAAAGATTAACTAAAGCGCACCCTGCCTCTAACTGACATCAATCCTTCCTCATGGGAAGAAACAGCCAGGGACAGGAAAACCTGGAGGAGTACAGTACACCATGGCACCGTGGACTTCGAGGAGAAGAGCAGACAAAATGAGTAGGCTAGGAAGAAGGAGAGAGCGATTAGAACAGCCCCGCCCACCACCTACCCTCCCCTGTAAACACTGTCCGCAACTCTTCCACCACAGACTAGGACTTAACAGCCACATCAGACATAAGCACCCACCCCAAAGATAGGAGGCTGATGGCTAACGACAGAACCCAATACAGTGATGCCTCAGCATACGAAAGTAATCCATTCAGGATATGGTTTCGTATGCTGATTATTTCGTATCCTGAGTCGCGTTTTACATGTAAATAGCCTAATCCGTTCCAAGCCTTATGAAAAGACACCTTTTCTTTCATAAACACGCCAAACTGTAGTAATAAACATGCAATGTAGCCATTTCTATCATTCAATAATTAACCCAACCGTTAAAAACAGCCTAATCCATTCCAGAAACCACCATGAGATTATTCAATAATGTAGTTATAGCCTAGTTATCCCCTCCAAGCCCTAAGAAAACGGTCCTTTTTCTTTAATACTGTATAAAAGTTACAATACTGTATGTAAAGCATTTGGATCAGTGAAGGTGTATTGTTACCTGTACACCTAAATTAAGGGTTGATACCCTGGAAAAAAAAGGTACAGTTAATTAACAAAAAAGTTGAAACTTACCTTTTGATTGAAATTACTCTCAGCGACGAGTTGGGATCTCGTAAGCTTTTCGTATCTTGAAAATTTTTTCGTACACTGGGGCATAAAAATCTTCGTATCGCTTTTCGTACCCTGAATTTTTCGTAAGCAGAAACTTTCGTATCCAGAGGTATCACTGTACTCGGACACGAGCGGGCGCCGACGACTGTATACAGTACAGTATATAAATTGCAAGATAAACTTGAAAAACTAGTTTTGTCTTACTTAATACTTCTTCTAATTATCAAAAGAGCTTCCAAATGCAAATCAAACTTATTTACAAGTAGACTGGAGGAGATAAAAATATAAGATTTAACTTAATTACACAAAATTTCTAAAGTAAATCAAACATTGAATTGTCATTTCACTTTTTATTATCCTAATGACCTGATGAAATTAATGGGCCAAATAATTTAGAAAATATTTGTCACAAGTCTATACATATGCAATGTTAAATAAAATTAAGTAAGTTCAAGAAGAGATTCCTTACACTATTTAGCATAGGGATCTAAATCTGAAACAAAAATAAATATAAAACAAAAATAAATATAAACTGCTACCAAAGAAAACCAAGCATATTGAATAGGTTTAAACACGAATCTGTCAATGTGCTCCACTACATTTTATCAAGATTACAAGTTTACAAGAGAAAATTCCTTAAGAGCGATTTTCATGACTATTTAGTGGTATACACATTTTTAATTACCATATTTCTTTCATATACAGGATGAAATAAAGTAGAAACATTTCTTTTAATAAAATAAATACTATTGCAATTCAGTATTGTTATTAAATTATTATTTTCATATCAAACTATGATTAGGATTCTGCTAGACAAACCAAAGAGAAAACTGAAATGTAAGTAAAATTTTAATGGTATCACTTGCAAAAGTGAACAATAAACATTCAATTATCATCTTCAACATTAGAAATTCCAAGGTTTTTTTTTCAAATCACGTAATTTCTCAAAATGTTTGGAAAATGTGACGTACTAATTTATAGTGAAACTAAAGGCATATAGTGTAACACTTTAAATGTATTTCATGAAATACTAAATAATTTTAAGGAGAAAATGTCCCGTTGCAAACATCATATCTCCCGTCGGTTTAAATTCTGCCAAATGAAATTTAAAGCCAAAAGGGTAAGGGAAATTGTTAAATGTTTTCAAGAACCCTTTTACAAACTATAACGTGAAAATTAGTAATGAAGAAAACGAACAACTGATAATGAAGTCTCTACATATCCATAAATAAATTGTACTCCTTTTAAGGTTTATTTCAAAATTGTCTATAATTTTTCCTTCAAGAAATAAAAAAAAATACAATTTCAATTATTTTATAATAGTTATAAAATTCTTATATTGAATATTGCAAATTATATGCAAATCTGCCTATTTAAAACCTTCCTTCTTTTTCATACCACCTCGTCCAGGCCCACCTCTGCCACCAGGACCGCCACGACCTCGTCCACCAAAACCTGTTCAAATTATGATGGGATTTTAATTTATAAAGTAGATGAGATCTCTGTAAGTCTCTAATTCTTAAATTCAAAATGGACCTAATGGAAAGAAGGAATCCATACTTTTCTTGATACAATACTTTTCCATGTCAAATTATTTCTTGTAGTAGAAATAGGATACAGTATTACAAACTCAAAACAAGGCAATAATATTAATTGTAATAGTACTAAACAAAAGTGAAATAGAACTTTCAAAGCAAGTGCAATTTCTGTTCGACTGCATAATCCTATTACTGAGTAGTACTGTATTACCGTTCCACAGAATTGCATTTTTTATTAACAGCTAAATTAACCCTTACAATACTGAAAAGATTTACCAATAAACATACCTTTTACACTGGAAAAAAAGCAAGTACAGTACCAAAAAAGAGACAGCTGATAAAACAAAAATAATATGATTTCTTATGAAATATAGAGGTCTTCAAATGATTCTGTAAATTTGGGTACACACCTATTATATATAAAGTTTGAATAATTAAACTGCAGCCAAAACCAATAGTAGAATGCTAAAGTCCCACTCTCTGCTACGTTATACACAGTCATTGCAATAATACCCTCTTCAAGCAAATTTCCTACTTTTATATATATAGTAATCATTATCCTACTTTTATATATATATAGTCTCTCTCTCTCTCTCTCTCTCTCTCTCTCTCTCTCTCTCTCTCTCTCTCCTCTCTCTCTCTCTCTCTCTCTCTTATTTATTTTAGACTCGCATATTTTGGGAATAAAATTTTGAGGTTTTTAGCCAAAGACTACTGTTCAAAATTTTCCACACTTGCGCTGTGCGCAGTAAGCTCTATGACGTGTGAATTTCGTCATTTGAAATTCTCCACAAGTATGTGGTACCCGGGATTTCACCAAAGATAAAACGGCTAGTATTATATTTGACAGCTTGGGATCTCTGGTTGCTGACCTTAGGCAGATCAATGAAAAAAAAGATGTAATGATTTGCCAACTTGGTCCCACATTAAAATTATTTGAATTCGGAGAAATTTTTAGATTATCTAAAAGATCAATTGGACACTTGGTGCTCCGGTAACGGCTTAAATTTAATCAAATCAGAACTATCATTCAAGTTGGGAACTGGTGAGATTGATGACGCTTGCTATGACATAACAGGAAGGAATTCTGGAATGTACTGCCAATGGAACCTCTTGATGATCTTGTCCCATCTCTTAAGGATGGTATTCGCCCATAGGTTAACAACCTGATGGGTGAGAAACTCGATCGTCCTGGTGCCGGACAAGAGAAAGGTCTCCATCGACTTTTTTGTGGACTTATGAGCCCAGTCCTGAGATCTGATCAAGTGGCCCACAGACCCCAACTAGAGATCCAGCCATGAAGTAGCCTGCAGGGTATACTTTGCAACCTTCTCCTGGTTAATGATAACAGAGGCCGAGTACAAGACTGAGAGTCCTGATAATCTATAGAAGGGAATACCCTTCGTGAAAGCATCAATAGAGTGGTTAAGAGGTAAGGCCGGAGGAAGCTCATTCAAGATCTCATAATACCTCCTCTGTTGCACAAACAGCTGCAGGAGTAGTTTAGAGGAAGAGCTTGTTCAGAGGGAAGTAGAGGAACCTGTCTTTTGCAACACTACCTTCTTTCTGTCACCCTACAACGCCTTGACCAGGGCAAAGCTGCACTGGCCCTCGCAGGTCTCTGAGTGCCATAGACCTGGTCCAAGACTGTCTTTTACCACTAGCGGAGCTGCCCATGAATTTGGCAGGATAATAACTGCCAGAAGGCGTGCTCAGACTCCTGCTCTGCATCCAAGAGCTTAGGGCTAGCGGCTCTGGGCAAAAGGTCGTTCTCAAGACCGAATTGCTCATCCACCTCCGAGCTCTCATCCACTGGAGGCCAGGGTAGGTCATAGTCGTCAAGGTAGGCCATTGATGGGACGAATCTTGCCGACGTGGAAGGAGAGACTTCCCTCAACCTCTATTGCTGAGGCACGGAAGCTCTCGCCGAGGACTTACGGATGGTAAATAAATCCTTCGGCTCCCTGCACTGGGGCAGAAGTTCCTAACCAAGAGAAGGCCTTACAGTCTTTTCTTGCCTGAGAGGACGTTGGTGCCTGAGAGGACGTTGGTCCTCTCTGGAAGATAATCATGTCAGGCTGGAGCATGGCAACCAGCTTGGCGAAGCAGTACACGAGACACTTGAAAGTCACGCAATGCAGTCATCCACCTACACTATACCCAAGGCTCCAGATCACGAGAGCCCGAAGGCTCAACATGATGAAGGCCTGAAAGCCTGAAGCCATGAGAACACGAAGGTTCAACGCGACGAGAGCCTGAAGGTTTGGCACAACGGGAGCCAGAAGGCTCCAAGTAACGGAAACCTAGGAGAAGAGAGTAACGTGGGCCTGGAGTCACAAGAGCCCGAATGCTCAGCGTGACGAGAGCCCAGTGACCATAAGAACCCGGAGGATCAGCGTGACCTCGGCCTCATGGTTACAAGTTCCTGGAGGCTCAGCATAACGATGACCCGAAGGTCCCGGGTCACAAGACCCTGAAGGCTCAGTGTAACGAGGACCCAAATGTCCTAGGTCATGAGAGCCTGAAGGCTCAACATGACAAAATGGAGTTTTTATGATAAAACAAAGTTTTATGAATACTTACCTGGCAGTTATATATATATAGCTGAGTCTCCGACTGCGGCAGAATTTAATCGAAAATCGCGGCAACCGCCTTGTGGTGGTTGTGTGGTTAGATGGTTAACAATCCTTACAGGGTGGTACTTGGAATCATTCCCATTTTCTGTTCCCCAGATTATCTTTGCCCTACCTGTCTCCTGAGGGGAGGTGGGTGGGCTTTAAAATATATATATAACTGCCTGGTAAGTATTCATAAAACTTTGTTTTATCATAAAAACTCCATTTTTATGAATAGAACTTACCTGGCAGTTATATATATATAGCTGATTCACACATTTGGAGGAGGGAAACAGACAGAAAAAACATAGTTGGGGAAACAACAAAAGAGTTGTAGGAGAACTAACACCTTGATTCCTTACCTGCTAAGGTAGCTGACTTCAAAGGTAACTGCCTCTAGAGTCGCTTTCCCTTAGGAGTGTTCAGCCAGGAGTAGACCTGCTATGCTTGCAAACAGCTCAATCGAGTCTGTCAAAGGGGTAGGACCAACAGCTTGACTAGACTTCAGAAAACTACCTTCCCATATAAAAAACCTGCAACCTTACTAAAGCTAACCATCTAACCTTGCAGAAATAGATATAAACTATCTATCTGGACTGAGGGAACCGTACCACAGGACGAGGACCTCAGACAACCATAAAAGACACAAACCCATATACAAGTACATAAACTAAGGTTGAGTGGGGGTAGTAACTCCTTTGCCTAATACAGAAGCCGCAGCTACGTATGGGCCCAAGGTATAACACTTGTCATAGTCCACTCTTACCTCTCTGAGGTAATGAGAAGCGAAGACAGAGTTGCTCCTCCAGAACGTTGCGTCCATGATCTGCTTAACTGACATATTTTTCCGGTATGCCAGCGAAGCAGCAATGGCCCTTACTTCGTGAGCCCGTACTTTTAACAGGGCGAAGTTTTCTTCCTCACAAAAGAGGTGGGCTTCCCTAATAGTTTCCCTCAGGAAAAAGGACAAAGCGTTCTTTGACAGGGGTTTTTGAGGATCCTTCACTGAACACCATAAGGAGTTGGAAGCACCCCTCACGCTCTTAGTGTGAGCCAAATAAGCCTTGAGAGCCCTAACCGGGCAGAGGAGGCTTTCCTGTTCCTGACCTACTAGATTCGTGAGGTTAGGGACTTCGAAAGTCCTGGGCCAGGGTTTCGAAGGGTTCTCATTCTTGGCGAGAAAGTCGAACGTCAAGGAACAAACCGCTCCATTTAGGGTGAAGCCTACACGCTTCTCGATTGCCTGGACCTCGCTGATCCTCCTGGCAGTCGCTAGAGACAAAAGGAAGAGGGTTTTCTTAGTCACATCTCGCAGAGAAGCTTGCGAGATAGGCTCAAACTTCCTGGAGCACAAAAACTCAAGCACCACATCCAGGTTCCAAGAAGGGGGTCTTAAGTGCACCTGCTTCGTTGTCTCAAAAGACCTAATGAGGTCCTGCAAGTCCTTATTCTGAGATAACTCTAAGCCTCTATGCCTAAAGACAGTTGAGAGCATGCTCCTATATCCTTTAATGGTAGATACAGCCAGTTTAGCATCCTGCCTGAGGTACAAAAGAAAGTCTGCAATCTGGCTCAGAGAGGTAGAGGAAGAGGAAACCTTGCGCCTCCTGCACCAAGCTCTAAAGGTCTCCCACTTTGACTGGTAGACTCTTTGTGAAGAGATCCTCCTTGCCCTGGCAATAGCTTTCGCCGCTTGTGCCGAAAAGCCTCGAGATCTAACGAGCTTCTCGACAGTCTGAAGGCAGTCAGATTGAGAGCGAGGGGGTTTTGGTGAAATCTCTCGAAGTGGGGTTGTCTGAGAAGATCTGGACTTGTCGGGAGTCTTCTTGGAAAGTCCATCAGTGAACCATTCCCTCGCAGGCCAGAATGGAGCCACTAGGGTCATTCGTCCCGAATCGAGGAGAGCGAACTTCCTGACAACCAGATTGATGATCTTGAACGGGGGAAAGGCATACATGTCCAGCCCCGTCCAATCCATCAAGAAGGCGTCCACTGCAACAGCTTCTTCGTCCGGGACTAGGGAGCAGTAGTTGGGGATCCTCTTGTTTAGACCGGAGGCGAAAAGGTCTATTACTGGTCTGCCCCACAACTTCCAGAGGCTCCGACAGACATGCGGGTTGAGAGTCCACTCTGTAGGAAGGACCTGTCCCCTCCTGCTGAGCATGTCTGCCCTGATGTTTCTCTGCCCTTGAACAAACCTTGTCAACAGCTGGGTCTCGTTCGCCCAGAGGAAAAGCTCTCTCGCAGTTGAGAACAGGGAGAGGGAGTGAGTTCCCCCTTGCTTCCTTATGTACGCGAGAGCTGTGGTGTTGTCGGAATTGATCTCCACAGTCTTTCCCGAGACCGAGGTTTTGAAGGCCTTGAGCCCTAACAAAATGGCCATCAATTCCTTCCTGTTGATATGCCAACTGACCTGACTCCCTTCCCAAATACCTGAGACCTCTTTGTTCCCTAGTGTTGCTCCTAAGCCTGACTCGGACGCGTCTGAGAATAACACTAGGTCGGGGTTCTTCTTGAACAAGGAGATCCCTTTTCCCAACAGAGCTGGGTCCAGCCACCACATTAAAAGATCCTTGATCTCTGTCGGAATGGGAAAAGAAAAAGTGTCCTCCTGGATCTTTCTGTTCCAAACCTTTGCAAGGAAGTGTTGCAGAGGCCTTAGGTGCAGTCTCCCCAAAGGGACAAACTGCTCCAGGGAGGATAGAGTTCCCAGCAGACTCATCCACTCCTTCGCTGAGCATTCCTGCTTCCTCAAAAATTCTTTGACTTTGTCCAGGCACCTGGTCTGCCTCCCCTGGGAGGGAGAAGCCTGAAAAAGAACTGAATTCAGAACTATCCCCAAATAGAGAATAGTCTGATTCGGCTCGGTCTGAGACTTCCCCCAGTTGACGATAAGTCCCAGGTCCTGAGTGATCGTATAAGTTTTCATTAGGTTCTCCAGACATTCCTCTTTCAACTGTGACCGGATCAGCCAGTCGTCTAGATAGGAGGAGACCCTTATCCCCTCCTGGTGTAACCAGCCTGCCACATTCGCCATAAGTCTGGTGAAAACTTGGGGAGCTGTGCTGAGACCGAAGCAAAGTGCCCTGAACTGGAAGCACTTGCCCTGGAACACAAACCTTAGATATCTCCTCGA
The DNA here is from genome assembly GCF_036898095.1 of Palaemon carinicauda. NCBI lineage: Eukaryota > Metazoa > Arthropoda > Malacostraca > Decapoda > Palaemonidae > Palaemon > Palaemon carinicauda. The sequence continues at coordinate 2,248,785 of NC_090725.1, read as the reverse complement.
AGACGGATGAATGGGGACGTGAAAATAAGCGTCCTGCAGGTCGAGAGAAACCATCCAGTCTCCTGGACGAACTGCAGCCAGCACTGACTGAGTCGTCTCCATGGAGAACATTGCTTTCTCCACGAAGGCGTTCAGAGAGCTGACATCTAGGACTGGTCTCCATCCACCCGAGTTCTTGGGAACCAGAAACAGGCGATTGTAAAAGCCTGGGGAGGCGAGGTCTTGAACTGGCTCTATCTCCCTTGACCAACATCTGGTCGACTAGCTCCAGAAGAGCCTCTCGTTTCCCCGCGTCGGTGTACTGAGCCACTAAGGCTAGGGGAGAGTCTGAGAGAGGTGGTTTCTTTAAAAAGGGGATCTTGTAACCTTCCTTGACGACTGAGAGGGACCAGGTGTCCGCCCCTCTCCTTTTCCAAGACTGCCAAAAACGAGACAGTCTTGCCCCTACTGGTGTCTGGAGGACTTCCATCTCATTTTTTGGACCGGGGCCTAAACGCACCCCTGCTGGTCCTTGGCCCTGACTCTTGTCTTCTCCCCCTAAAATCCGCTCTCGAGGAGATCCTGCCCCGAAAGGGCTGTTGAAACTTCTTCTCCTCCTTCTTCAGAGGAGCAGGAGCAACAGGTAAGGTCTTTCTAGCCGACCGAGACAAAAGGTCCTGAGTAGCCTTCTGAGCCAGAGAAAGGGAGATATCTCTGACCAGAGCTTCAGGAAAAAGATGACGTGAAAAAGGGGCGTAAAGTAGCTCCGACTTCAGGGCAACAGTCACAGATCTAGAGGTGAAGGAGCACAAAAGGGCCCTCTTCTTTAAGACCCCTGCTGAGAAAAGGGAAGCCAATTCATTAGCTCCATCCCTTAGAGCTTTGTCCATGCAGGACATGATACTCGTCAGGTCCTTCGTGTCCTCCAGGAGTTCAGACTTCCTGACCAGAGTCCCGAGAGACCAGTCCAGGAAGCTGAAAACCTCGAAAACCCTGAAAATTCCCTTGACGAGGTGATCAAGCTCCGACATGGACCACATCACCTTCGCAGAGTTTAAAGCATGCCTTCTTGTCAAGTCCACAAAAGCCGAGAAGTCACCTTGGGAGGAGGAAGGCACTCCTAACCCCAAAGGTTCCCCTATCTCATACCACATACCGGCCTTGGAAGCGAGCCGGGACGGTGGAAAAGAAAAGGTGGTCTTGACAGCTTGTCTCCGTTCCTTCATCCAATTATCCACTTTAGCGAGAGGTTTCCTGGCCGAAATTGAAAGTTTCATTTTGATGAAGGCCGAAGACTTAGTAGCTTTCTTCCTGGTAAATTGAGACTGAGGAGAACGAGGGGCCGAAGGTTGAAATTCCTCCCCATAAAGTTCCAAAAGAGAGCGAGAAAGAACCTTGTAATCGCTTGAAGAGTCAGCAGGTTTTTCTTCCTCTTCCGAAATATCTTCGAGGTCCTGCTCAAGGATAACATCCCGAAGAGTTGGGCTGCCAGCAGTCTGGCACCGAGAGCTGTTTGAATCCTGGCGCCGAGCGCCGCTAACATCCAGTCGGCGAGAGGCGGTATCGTCACGATGACGAGAAGCGGTATCGTCACAATGACGAGAGGCAGTATCGTCACGATGACGAGAAACGGAAGCGTCTTGAAGATGCAGGCTGCCGTCGCCTTGAAAATGCAGACTGCATTCATCCTGTTTCCTAAGAAACGAGGCAGTAACGTCCAGGCGTTTCGAAAGGGAAACGGAATCGTCACGGCGCCGAGAACGAGAGGCAGTATCATCCTGGCGGCGGGAGAGGGGGGAAGGAAATTCCTGGCAGCGTGCCGATGAAGAGGGTGTGCGTTGTCGTACGGCCGACGAATTGCGCAGAGGTTTCTTGGGAGAGATACTAAAATCTCTCTTAGAAGAAGATCTCTTAACAGGCAAAGAGACGTCCTTACGTCTGACGGACTGAGAAGGGTGGCTGAAAGCTTTAACTAACGATGAAAGTTGTTCCTGCATAACAACCATGAAAGCTTTAGCAACCTCCGCTGGCTCTCGTGGTGCCGAAGACGGCAGTTGTCGTACGGCTTGACTGGGAGCGCTGGCAGAAGAAGCAGGGAGTCTAGCAGGATTAACTGGGCTAAGGACTCTCTGTTTCCCCCTTTTAACAGGAACATCGAAATCGTCTTCCGAAGGATAAGGGTCTCTGCTACTCGAACCGGGAGAGGGAGAGCGAGACTGCACGTCCCGGTTCCACCCTCTCTTCATTGGTCTGGATTCGTAACGCCAATTACGTCTGGGAGAACGATCAGGCGAAGACACAAACGTATCCGACACGCCTTTCCTACGGCGGTCAAGAGCAGCCTGGGAGATCGCAACAGGACTGTCTGAGGCGACGACTGACCGAGGATAAGCACCTCTCACCCCCTTTCGGCTTTCGACGTACCTTCTCCCTTGGTCCTGGGAGCTTGGTAGAGGTCTAGACCTAGGGGTATGACAGATTCGATCAGTCGCCACCTCCACTGCACTTTCACAGGCACTAATTTCACCTACACCCTTACCTTTAAAGGCCTCCAACTGTGCTTTAATGGCCTCCAATTCAGCAGCTAATTTAGCATACCCAGGGTCATCTGTAGGCACAGGTCCTGTAGAAGGGGCAGGAGTCATTACATTTGGGGAAGGAATACCTTCCAAAGGGGTTACAAGCAAAGGGTCAATAGATAAATCTAAGCTAGGCTCACTAGCAGACTTTGACTTTGATTTAGCTCTTCTAACTCTATCAATCTCAAGTTTGCGCACATAGCGCTGCATAGCTAACCAATCATTATCACTTAAAACCTCGCATTCCTTGCACTTATTATCTAAAGCACATTCAAAACCCCCTGCAACCCATACAGATAGTGCGAGGGTCAACCGAAAGTTTCGGCAACCTCACCTTGCAAATATCATTCGCACAAACACGATAATGAATTTTTTCACTCATGATAATAAAGGAAAAAAGACAAAAAACAAAAACAACACTATTGCCAAATCCCAACACAGTGTACTTCACCAAAAACGAAGTCCAAAAAGGCGATGAAGGGAAAGCGATCCGAAAAAACTCTGAAAGGCGGACCAACGATGTTGTCGATCCGGCCGGCAGAGATAATCTGAGGAACAGAAAATGGGAATGATTCCAAGTACCACCCTGTAAGGGTTGTTAACCATCTAACCACACAACCACCACAAGGCGGTTGCCGCGATTTTCGATTAAATTCTGCGGCAGTCAGAGACTCAGCTATATATATATAACTGCCAGGTAAGTTCTATTCATAAAAAGAACAATTTTGTGTGCATTTCAACGATCAATAATTAGACTTTTACTCTACAGTTTTATAGGTATTTATACATTGGGTGGTGTGGCGATGACTTTCGTGATATGATTTGTCTGACCTTGTACTGAAATCTGTACCAATAATGTACAATTACCTCTGAAAGGTAGCATGAACTACAATACTGTGATAGACACCACATGAAAACAATATAGTGCAGTACTTTACAGTGGGTTACCCAGTGTAATAGGGAACCGCATGTAAGCAATGGGCAACAAGTTGATAGGTTATGAGTTGACCCATTCTCGGTAAGCAAGCATTCACAGATTTTCAATCTTCACATCTGTCTCTATTGCCTTACTCCTGTGAATAAGGATGGCACTGTATTATAATTTGGTATAAAAATGGAATTTGCATGATGCACAAGATACATGGTAAATTCATTTTTTATGGGTGAAAATTTGAGGGTCACACAATTTGGGAGATTACAAGTTACACAAGTATATACAGTACAGTAATACTGTATGTACTGTAATTTATTTTTATATCTTTTTATGTCCCAAGAGGAATATATTTTTAAAAATTATTAATATATAAAAAAATTAAACTTATCCGCCCTTAGAAACCTATAATATAAAGAGTCCTCCTCGATATAGATTTACATATATATTTTTAAATCTGCCACGTACTGGTGAAGCGATAGGTGAACCGCAATATGGCAAGGGTTTACTATACTCGTAAACCGAGGTATTACTGTACAGCTAAAGTATTTGTTCTGGTTGTCGAAACCGAGGTATTACTGTACAGCTACAGTATTTGTTCTGGTTGTCGAAACCGAGGTATTACTGTACAGCTACAGTATTTGTTCTGGTTGTCGAAACCGAGGTATTACTGTACAGCTACAGTATTTGTTCTGGTTGTCGAAACCGAGGTATTACTGTACAGCTACAGTATTTGTTCTGGTTGTCGAAACCGAGGTATTACTGTACAGCTACAGTATTTGTTCTGGTTGTCGAAACCGAGGTATTACTGTACAGCTACAGTATTTGTTCTGGTTGTCGAAACCGAGGTATTACTGTATAGCTACAGTATTTGTTCTGGTTGTCGACTAGCAAAAGATGGTTGCCGAGGATATGCAAACAGGAGGGTAAGCACTGTCTTCCTCGTGATTAGTAATGGTTCTCCTTGAGTTATGCGTCAACAATTAGAAGACAAATTCAACATAAAGGGTGCGGAAATGGATTAAATAGAGTTAGAAGACAAATTCAGCATCAGAGGTGGTGAGATGGATTAAAAAGAGCCTGAACCCTTAGGCCTCCCTTATACAATCCAAGTCGGTACATTACATAATCATAATCTGGCTCTAGGGCATGGAAACCAACATTTCTTTGGTACAGTACAGTATAACATGCAGGCCAGCCCCTGCGAAAAGGCATAGTCACACTCCTGCTCTCCTTCAACTCAACCGGTTTCAAGCAGGGAGAAGGTCTTCTGCTCATTTTCAGGAGTAAACTGTAACACAGGAAGCGTTTGTAAGGGCTCATATACGGAGTCCTGCTTTTGACATTTCATCCTTAGTAGTCATGGACCGCCCGAGGGCGCAGACGATATAAGCTCTTACAAACACATCCTGGGTTACAGTTTACTCTTAAAAATGAGCAGAAGACCCAAGCTCGAAACCAGTTGAGTTGAAGGATTTGTTATACTGTACCTAATTCTAGGGACTTTGAATTTTCTATACATAAAGTGAACATTACTTAGTGCACACTGCCATTGTGAAAGTGATTTATGGTAAAGAAATATTTTGTACTTGATATCTGTACTTTTATAATGTGTACTGGCATATTAAAGGATATGGTCTCTATTACCTTCCTCATGAAATGTGTCCCTTTCCCAGTTACTAACGGATTTTGAAAAGAAGATAAAAGATAATAAAAATAGAAAATATGCATTACAAAATCAACACCACTCAGGTAGAAATTACTTTCAATAAAACTCGTTTAAAAGACGGTCGACTCCCAAACTATACAAACATACTGTAATGATGATTTCCAATATTTGTGAATAAGGAAAAAGGTTTGTAACTTTGCACTTCATAAAAACAAATGCTGAAAATTAGATATTTCCATAACTTAAATACAATGTTTTTTCTCCTTTAAAATAAAAAGAAAAGAGTAAAGTACAAGTATTCTTTTATGGTAAAGTAATTCCTAAAATGTAAAAAATCTTACCTCTTCCTGGGCCTCCACGACCTCGTCCAGGTCCTCCACGACCTCTGGTTTCACCTCGTCCACGACCCCTGGCAATAACCTCCTCTTTTACCAAATCTATCACTTCATCGGGCAATCTCAAATATTTTATTGTAGATCCTCGTATATAGCATTCGGGCATTCTCCAGAATTTGTCACCATCCTACCAAATTAAAAGTAAAACTCAAATGGAACAATCTAAAAAGTGAATACTCCCCATAAATTATTCTTCTATCTAGACAATAAATAATTAAATTGCAAAGTAATAATGAAAGTACATTAAAAGAAAGGAAATGTCTTGTTTAGCCCTAACTATTAGAGACAAAAGCTTTCAAAATAAACAGGATTTCTATAATAAAATATATTGTTTTCATACTTATGTTCGAATAAAATACTACAAAATTCAATTAAAATTATTGGAATTTGTGCGCTATTCCTTCTTTTAATGAATGTCTTAGGCCAACAAAAAATGATATTTTGATTATAAAATAAATTTTTGAATATACTTACCCGGTGAATATATAGCTGCAACTCTGTTGCTCGACAGACAAAATCTACGGAAAAACTCGCTAGCGATCGCTACACAGGTTGCGGGTGTGCCCAACAGCGCCATCTGTCGACCAGATACCCAGCTCTTATGTAAACAAAGACTCAATTTTCTCCTCGTCCCACTGCGTCTCTATTGGGGAGGAAGGGAGGGTCATTTAATTTATATTCACCGGGTAAGTATATTCAAAAATTTATTTTATAATCAAAATATCATTTTTAAATATTTAACTTAGCCGGTGAATATATAGCTGATTCACACCCAGGATGGTGGGTAGAGACCAGTAATATATGTTTACATTTTATGAGCTAAGAGTTTTTTATTTCATTTTAGAAGTTATCAAAATAACAAAAACAAAATAAATAGGTATCTGGTAAGGAAGTCGACTTGAACAATTACTCTGCCTTTTAAGTACGTCTTCCTAACGGAGCCTCGCGATCCTCTTAGGATGCTGATCGACCCCTAGGAGCTAAAGTATCAAGGGTTGCAACCCATACAACAGGACCTCATCAAACCCCTAATCTAGGCGCTCTCAAGAAATGACTTTGACCACCCGCCAAATCAACCAGGATGCGAAAGGCTTCTTAGCCTTCCGGACAACCCATAAAAAAACATTTCAAGAGACAGATTAAAAGGATAAGGAATTAGGGAATTGTAGTGGTTGAGCCCTCACCCACTACTGCACTCGCTGCTACGAATGGTCCCAGTGTGTAGCAGTTCTTGTAAAGAGACTGGACATCTTTCAAGTAAAATGATGCGAACACTGACTTGCTTCTCCAATAGGTTGCGTCCATTATACTTTGCAGAGATATATTTTGCTTAAATGCCACGGAAGTTGTTACAGCTCTAACTTCGTGCGTCTTCACCTTAAGCAAAGTTCGGTCTTCCTCACTCAGATGTGAATGAGCTTCTCGTATTAACAATCTGATAAAGTCTGACCAAGCATTCTTTGACATAGGCAAGGATGGTTTCTTAACTAAACACCATAAAGCTTCAGATTGGCCTCGTAAAGGTTTAGTACTCTTTAAATAGAACTTAAGAGCTCTAACAGGGCATAAGACTCTTTCTAGTTCATTGCCTACGATCTCCGATAAGCTGGGGATATCGAAAGATTTAGGCCAAGGCCAAGGCCGAGAAGGCAGCTCATTTTTGGCTAGAAAACCAAGTTGTAGCGAACAAGTGGCTTTTTCTGACGAAAATCCGATGTTCTTGCTGAAGGCATGAATCTCACTGACTCTTTTAGCCGAGGCTAAGCATACCAGGAAAAGAGTCTTAAGAGTGAGATCTTTCAGGGAGGCTGATTGTAACGGCTCCAACCTGTCTGACATGAAGAATCTTAGTACCACGTCTAAATTCCATCAAGGGGTAGCCAAACGACGCTCCTTGGTGGTCTCAAAAGACTTAAGGAGGTCTTGCAGATCTTTATGTTTGGAAAGATCTAAGCCTCTATGCCGGAAGACCGATGCCAACATGCTTCTGTAGCCCTTGATAGTGGGAGCTGAAAGGGATCGTCCTTTTCTCAGGTATAAGAGAAAAACAGCTATTTGAGCTACAGAGGTACTGGTCGAGGATACAGAAACTGACTTGCACCAGTCTCGGAAGACTTCCCACTTCGATTGGTAGACTCTAATGGAAGACGCTCTCCCTGCTCTAGCAATCGCACTGGCTGCTTCCTTCGAAAAGCCTCTAGCTCTCGAGAGTCTTTCGATAGTCTGAAGGCAGTCAGACGAAGAGCGTGGAGGCTTTGGAGTACCTTCTTTACGTGTGGCTGACGTAGAAGGTCTACCCTTAGAGGAAGACTACTGGGAACGTCTACTAACCATCGAAGTATCTCGGTGAACCATTCTCTCGCGGGCCAGAGGGAAGCAACTAACGTCAACCTTGTCCCTTCGTGAGAGGCGAACTTCTGCAGTACCTTGTTGACAATCTTGAACGGTGGGAATGCGTAGAGATCCAGATGTGACCAATCTAGGAGGAAAGCATCTATATGTATTGCTGCTGGGTCCAGGACTGGAGAGCAATAGATTGGAAGCCTCTTGGTCAGCGAGGTTGCAAAGAGATCTATGGATGGTTTACCCCAAGTGGCCCAAAGTCGCTTGCACACATCCTTGTGGAGGGTCCATTCGGTTGGAATTACTTGCCCTTTCCGACTGAGACAATCTGCTATGACGTTCAAATCGCTTTGGATGAACCTCGTTACTAGGGAGATGTCTTGACCTTTTGACCAGATGAGCAGGTCCCTTGCGATCTCGTACAACGTCAGTGAGTGGGTACCTCCTTGTTTGGAGATGTACGCCAAGGCCGTGGTGTTGTCCGAGTTAACTTCCACCACTTTGCCTCGAAGGAGAGACTTGAAGCTTTTCAAGGCCAGATGTACTGCCAACAGCTCCTTGCAGTTGATATGCATGCTCCTCTGACTCGAGTTCCACAGTCCTGAGCATTCCCGACCGTCTAGTGTCGCGCCCCAGCCCACGTCCGATGCGTCCGAGAAGAGAACGTGGTTGGGAGTCTGAACAGCCAGGGGAAGACCCTCTCTTAGGTTGATATTGTCCTTCCACCAAGTCAGACAAGACTTTATCTTTTCGGAAACCGGGATCGAGACCGCTTCTAGCGTCTTGTCCTTTTTCCAGTGAAAAGCTAGATGGTATGAAGAGGACGGAGGTGTAGCCTTCCTAGTGACACAAATTGTTCCACGGATGACAGCGTCCCTACCAGACTCAACCACAGCCTGACTGAGCAGCGTTCCTTCTTCAGCATCTTCTGGATGGATAGCAGGGCTTGATCTATTCTGGGGGCTGATCTTCTTGTTGTTCAGCAACGTCCTCATCAGAGGGTTCCTCACCGAAAACTGATGAGGAAACGGCAACGGAGTGGGCAACGTCTGGCTCGCTGTAGTCCGGTCGCACTGGTGCATGCGTGACGGAGCCGGACGCAACATCATGGAACTGCTGCACAGTCTGTGAACTGTCAACAACCATGGGTGCGCGAGGAAGCACAGCGTCAACCCGAGACTGTCTAGACCGTCTGGGTTGTGCAGTCAACACCCTACCGGGTTGCTGAGGTTGACGCACAGCGTCAAAACAAGTCACCTCTGCTGGTTGTTGAACGTCCTGAACGTCAACAACCACCTCCGAGCGTCGCTTAACGACAACGTGCGGCTGGCAACCAACACTGGGACGCATCGGTGGAGGAACCACCTCAACTGGCAGACGCGAGTAGGTTACCTCAGCGTCAACAGGGCGCACAACCGACCGGTTGGAAGGTTGTTGGCCAGAAGGTTCGGTAGCAACCTTCTCCGCATTAAAGTCCTCTATCAAGGACGCAAGCTTGGACTGCATGTCTTGCAGCAAAGCCCATTTAGGGTCTACGGGAGCAGGTGCGGCAACAGACGGGGTTAGCGACTGAGGCGGTACCGCTTTCCATCCCTGAAAGCCTTGTTTATGCATGACATAATTGTACAGCAAAACTTCAAAGGCTCGAAAACAGCTGTGAAGTTGACCTGTAAACAACTTGGAGCGTCTCCTGGCCAGGCGCCAGGGAGAGTCTACGAGATTTGAGAAGTCTATCTGGGCAGAGGCATGAACTCCCAAGCCGAGAACTTCTCTCGTGTCATATCAGACTCTCGCTCTATAAGCCAGTTTAAAAGAAGGGAAAGCAAAGGCTGTATCCCCCAAACTCCTCCTGGTGAAAAACCAGTCGCCTAGCCAACGTAAAGCCCTCTAGGAGAGCGAGAGAGCACTAGCTTAAAAACAACGGCTTCGAAGTAGCTAGGCCTAGTGTAAGCTCTGACGTTTAGGCGAACGAGGAGCAGCAGTTACAAAAAGATCCGGACAAAGATCCTTAAAAAAAAATCATCATGATTTAATTAAAGTCCATAGGGGGCTAAGCAGCTTTAGGCTCCTCTCCATCTGACAGAGTCCTCAAGGGAATATCAGTAGGAGGGGGAACAGCAACTTCCTCATCTACAGGAACCTTGTCCGATAAAAGCTGAGTCTCAAGCAAGGGAGAGACCTACCGTGGTGGCAATGCTTTACAAGCAGAGTCCACACTCACTGGTGCATTAGTAGCGGACCAGAACGCAACGTCATGTAACTGCTTGACAGTCTGTGAACTGTCAACAACTGAACTGTCAACCACAACAGGTGCGTGAGGATGCACAGCGTCCACTCGAGACTGCTTTGACTGCCTAGACTGAGCAGTCAAAACAACTCTAGAATGCGGAGGTTGACGCACAGCGTCAAAACAAGTCAACTCCGATTGTTAGTGAACGTCTTGAACGTCAACAGGAGCATCAGCAAGTGGCCTAACGTCCAAATGCGGCTGAAAAACCACACGAGACCGCATCGAGTGTGGTTCTAAACAACCTGACTGACGTGACTTAGCTACGCCAACGTCAACAGTAAGCACAAGGGAACGTTAGGTTGGCTGAAAGCCAGGATATCGATGAGATAAACGGCTAGACTCAACGGACTAATCGGCAGAATAGTCTTCCATAAGGGAGGCAAGCATATTCTGCATGTCTTGCCATACAACCCATTAAGGATCAACGGAAATGGTTGTGGTAAGAGACGAGGGTAACATCTGTGACCGCAACACTTTGCCAACAAAAAAGACTCTCGGAGTCTGTGTTACGCTTTTGTTAGGCGGCGAGCAGTTATCCGATGACTGCATAGGGTCAGAGCTGTCCTAATGGCTGTAACCAGGACGCTGGACCTGTCCTGAAAGGACTGACTTTCGCTTAAGGGCTTCGAAACCTTGTGACAGGTTTCTTATGCGAAAAGCCTTAGGATGACGAGGAGATTTTGTCTGTCGAGCAACAGAGTTGCAGCTATATATTCACCGGCTAAGTTAAATATTTAAAAAGACAAATTTGGAAATAATTTGTATTTTTCCCAAATATAAAAACCTGGTGCTCTTTACAGAGATATATTCCGGCAACGGCTGAAATCAGCCGTTAAGATTTTTATGAGGAGTAATTACCCTCTGCTAGTTAGTGGCTAAAATCTGCCCTTAACCGACTGCTACTTGTCCTACAAGGGAGCTAGGGTGTTAATGACCACATTTTGTAGCCACCACAGAACTTAAGGTAAAAGTATCGAGGTTCCTGTGGGTTGTCTTTTAGGTATTGAGCCATGAACGTGGTTTGCCATTTCCACACAACCTATTGCAGTACCTGCATTACAGAAAATTTCTTCTTAATGCCAGGATCGTGTTGATGACCCTGATGTCGTGAGTTTGATTTTTACAACCAGAAGGTAAGGAGTCTGGTTGTATGGCTCTCTCGATTACCTGTCTGATCCAGGAAGAAATGGAGTTCTTGGTGACCTTCCTTTTTACTGTCCCTGAGCTTACAAAGAGCCTGCTGATCTAAGGGCGGGTTCTGGCAGCTCTTCAAGATATTTCCTCAGCGCCCTTATTGGTCAGATGAACAGCTGATATAGATCATCTGTTACAGACCGTAGAGTATCCAGAAGGACCCAAACCTAGGATCCGCTACAGCCGGATTTTGAGTCTTAGCCAACTCAGGGACCAAACTGAGTGTCACCTCTCCTTATCAACTTGAATGCCTGCTGCCAAAGGAAAGACCATGTAGTTTGCCAATTCTCTTTGCAGAGGCCAGTGCTAGCAAGAAAATCGTCTTCAGTGTCAAGTCACAAAGTGGTTCGTAGGGTGCTCCTTTCAGACTGAGGGCGGGTGCGTTGAAAGTTACGTTTGAGAGGCAATTGCATCGAGGAGGCAATGTTAACTCAAGTCCAGTTTAAAAGGAAGGCTTGTGACATTAAGCAGAGTTTTTCCTTCCCGAGGTAGAACAGAAACTCCGCTATCGTTGGCATTTGAGGCACTGAATGGAGCGATACCGGTCCATGAGACCAACCACAAAAGATAGACCTCTTTCCCTGATATACGACAGCAGAGGACTCCCGGAAGTATCCTGCCATTCTCTTGAGAACTGTTCTCGAAAAGCCTCTCTTTCCAAGGAGTTTCTGGATAACCTCCAAGCATAAAGATAAGATAGGTTCGCTTGATGGTAAATTTTCACATGTAGTTGTCTGAGTGGATCAGGAAGAGGAGAGAGTTCCCTTGGTGCCTTTGTGAGCAGCTTTAGAAGATCCGAGAACCATTCTGCATGTTGCCACAGCGGAGCTACTAGGGTCATCCAGAGGTCTTGAGATGCCCTGACCTAAATAAGCAGAAGAGGGGAATGCAAAGACGTCCAGCCAGTCCCACTGATGCCGAAAGGCGTCCTGCAAGACCAACAGTGGGTCTGGTACCGGGAAGCAGTACACCATTATCTTCTGGTTCAGGGACACTGCAAACAGGTCGATTGTCAGCAAACCCAACAAAATCAAAACTTTGTTGGGTATCCATTGTTTCAAAGACCATTCGGACCCTAATATCCAAGTCCTCCTACTCAGATTGTCCGCTAGCACATTCTTCTTGCGCGGGATGAACAGGGCTGAGAGGGCTACTTAGTTGTCTTACGTCCATCTAAGGATTTCTACAGCTAGCAAGCAAAGGTGCAGTAAAAAAGTACCTCCTTGCTTGTTTATGAGTGACACTACCGTGGTGATGTCACTCATCAGCACTACTGAGTGCCATGAAAGGAACTGATGGAATTACTTGAGGACCAGAAAGGCTGCCCTCATTTCCAGGTTTATGTGATACTGCCGTTTGGCATTGGACCAGTCCAAATGCTATGAGGTGCAACATGTGAACCCCACCCTTCTTTTGAAGCATCTATGAAGAACAATAATTCCTGAGGAGGGGAGAGAAGCTCTACTCCCCTGAGCAGACTGGTGTCTGATACCCACAAACTCAGGTCTCCCATTTACTCTTACCCTACCGACACAAAGATGTTCGTAGGGTCTCGGTGCTGAGACCAAAAGGTCTTCACCTGCCATTGCAGAGAGCAGATGGAAGGGCAACCATTGGGATCCAGCTTCTCCAAGGAGGTTAGGTGCCCCAGAAGCCTCTGCCACATAAATGCTAAAAAGGCATTCTGCGAAAGAAACGGGTGCACCAACCGCTTCATTCTCTCAACTCATTAATTTGTTGTGAAGACTTTGCCTAGTTTGATCATGATCCTCAGTCCTAAATATATCATTACCTGTGTGGGTTGCTGGGACTATTTCTCGTAATTTACCACAATCCCAAGATCCTTGCGAAAGGCGAGAGGCCTGTCTCAATGGAGGAAGAGGGTCTCCCTTGAGTCTGCTAGAATTATCCAATCTTCTAGATAACAAAGCAAACAAATGTCGTTCTTGAGGGCCTAGGTGGACACTAGGGTGAAGATCTAAGTGAACACCTGAGGTGCTGTGGACAGGCCGAAGCACAGCACCTTGAACTGGTATATCTTTCTGCTTAGTGTGAATCTTAAGTACTTCCTTGAGGGAGGATGAATGGGGATCTAGAAGTACGCATCATTCTATTCTATTTACCAAGGCACTTACCACAATTTTGGGGGGTAGCCGACATCAAACTAATGAATAAAAGGTGACCCTTCCTCTCTCTGCTCCTCCCAGCCTGACAAGGGATTCAGCAGAGTTTGGCTGGTACTGCTAGGGTACCACAGTTCACCCTCCCAGGTTATCCCCCACAGATGAAGTTTCATACGCTGAATCCCCTACCACTCCTACCTCCGTGGTCACCAGGGCACCGCAGGAAGCAGCAGGCCCTACCGGAACTGCATCACAATCACTCCCCATTCATTCCTATTTCTAACGCACACTCTTGCCCCTCTCACATCTATCCTCCTATCACCAAGAGTTTTCTTCACCCCATCCATCCATACAAACCTTGGCCTTCCTCTTGTACTTTTCCCGTCAACTCTTGCATTCATCACCTTCTATAGCAGACAGCCACAGCCACTTACCATTCTCTCACCAAAGCCAAACCACCTCAACACATTCATATCCAATCTAGCTGCTAGGGTTCCTAACCCTATCTAATCGAGATACACCAGCCATACGCCCCAGACACTTCATCTCAAACTCATTTAACTTCTGTCTCTCCGTCACTCATTCCCCACAACTCCGATCTATACATCACAGTTGGTACAATTACTTTCTCATACAGAACTCTCTTTACATTCATGCCTAACCCTCTATTCTTTACGATTCCCTTCACTGACCCCACCCCCCTTTGCATCCTTCATTCACTCTCTGACGTACATCTGCTTCCACTCCACCATTTGCTGCAACAACAGACCCCAAGTACTTAAACTGATCTACTTCCTCAAGTAACTCCCCATTCAACATGACATTCAACATCGCACCACCTTCCCTTCTCGTGCATCTCATAACCTTACTCTTACCTACATCAACTATCAACTTCCTTCTCTCATACCGTTCCAAACTCTGTCATTAATCGACCAAGCTTCTCTTCCGAGTCTGCAACCAGTACAGCATCCACAAACAACTGATTTACCTCCCACTCACGATCACTCTCGTCTATCAGTTTCAATCCTCGACCAAGCACTCGAGCTTTCACCTCTCTCATCACTCCATCAAGAAACAAGTTGAACAACCATGGCAACATCACACATCCCTGTCTCAGCCCCACTCTCACTGGAAACCACTCACTCACTTTATTCCCTATCCTAACACAAGCTTTACAACCTTTGTAGAAACTTTTCAGTGCTTGCAACAACCTTCCACCAATTCCATATAACTTCATCACATTCCACATCGGTTCCCTATCAACTCTATCATACGCTTTCTCCAAATCTATAAAGGCAACATACATCTCCTTGCCTTTTGCTAAATATTTCTCGCATATCTGCCTAACAGTAAAAATCTGATTCATACATCCCCTACCTCTTCTAAAACTACCCTATTGCATTCCCTAATCCTATTAGTCAGTACTCTACCATACACTTCTCCAACCACACTCAACAAACTAATACCCCTTGAATTACAACACTCAAGCACATCTCACTTACCCTTACTCATCCTTGAGTTCAAACAAAATCATGAAGTCCTCTGGTCTGATGGCCTGTCTGACTGTTTGGGCCACCTCCATCTTCAATGGAGTCTGTTGGACAAGCTCGTTCAAACCTGATGTCAAATGACTGATCTCTCTCCTCCAGACACCATTTTTTACAAGAAATAACCAACTGTAGAAGCCCAAAGAGCCTGTTTCTTTGCGAATCCCTTTGCGTAGGAACCTGTCATTGTTGGATGGAGGGTCAGTGGAGGGCAAGAGCATGTGAGTGGGACAATGTATCCTCCTCGAAGTACAAAGACTGACCAAGGCCAGCCGCATGGAGCATCCACCTCTGCCAACTGCTCTGCAGACATCCCCAACCGGTGGACTGGTCGGGGAAATGCCCTCCCTAGCAGAAATGTCCAAGTTCTCCCCTCTTGCTACCTCTGCACTTGGATCGAAAGGGATGCTTAGTACCATGAGGTTATGCTGCCTGACTCAGTGGCTGCACAGACTTTTTGGCACCCTAGCACTTCACCGCAGACAATCTCTGTGATGGTGGTACCGCAGAGTAAGGGCATGAAGTCATAGCCCTATGGAGAAGAGAGTCCTGGCTGGCCATCTTCCATCTGTCTGCTACCACGTCAATGTCCTCTACGTTAGAAAGGGAGGGACCGTCCATCGAAGCGTTGCGTAAATTCATCATCACCTCTCTCCTTGGCACTTGCCTCCGGAGTACATCAAAGCATTGCATAACTTCATCACCTCTCTCCTTGGCACCTGCCTCTGTTATTTCAAGATAACCGCATTGAGCCTTCTCAAAATCCAGTTGACCCACTGGTTAATGATGCTGTGTGTCAGGAACTCCGGTGTTCTTGCTCCCAACAAAAGGAAGGCTGACATTAGCCTCCCTCTTTTGGGTCATCTTCATTCTTGATAAGATAGCCCACAGACTCAAACCAGTAGACAAACCAAGAAACGGATTGCAAAGCACACTTAGCAACCAGATCCATGTTGGTTGCGTCTGCCTCAGAGAAGTTCACCAGCAAATTCATCAGCTTGTCCAGGGATGAATTCTGCATCAGAACCAGAATCACCAGACCCAAGGGTAGTAGAAATTGGTCGTCCTCCACACTCATACTATTTCCTCTGACATACGTACACCAAAGGAAGAAAACGAGACGAATTCACAGACCACAGGGACTGTGATGCTGCTGCCACCTGGGCGTAAGCCCTCTTCTTCGCTTGACCCCCCCTTGACGATGGCAAAGCTACCCTGGTCTTGGCGGGACTTGGAGTGTTGCAAAAGATGTCTAGGACTGTGTCCTTGCCCTACGCTAGAACTTAACTTGGCTCCTCCAAATAAATTGATCTTATGAATGAAAAATAAGAATAGCAGAAAGACGTGATCTGCGTCTTTCTGTTCCAAGGAGATCTTCGGGCTGGAAGACTCAGGCAGCACACGATCCAGTATTCCGAACAGTCATCGAATGGTTTCTTGTCCTCTGAGCTACCACCCATAACAGCCCAGGGAGGGTCTAGGATGTCAACAATAGTCCATCTTACAGAGGAATGAGCCCTCGAAGGGATACCGCTGTGTTCTGGTCTTTCTGGAACTGACATTGGAGCCGACTGACCCTCCCCTTGCACTGGTCGCTCGGACCTCCAGCACCAGTTCCTGGGAATAGTCTTCGTGTCCTTCCTCTTTCACAGATAGATGTTAACGTCGGCTGAGAGAGAAGAACTCTCCTTCTTCTGTATCTCCTTCGACCATGCAACTTTGGAGACAGTGAGACGAGTCTCAGCTGCAGCAGTGTAAGGCTAATGTCAAACTACATCTATAGGCGAAAGCCTACAGTTGTCCGTAAACAGAACCTCCCTAGGAGATCTTGTTCCTCTGCTGGTTCAAGGGTTAACCAAGTCCCCCCCCCCCCCCCCCCCCCCCGAGAGGAGTTCCTGCCCTATGGTCCAGTATCCTCCTCTGTGGGATGATGGGAATCACACCAGCTTCTCCTTAATAGGGTCCTGGCCTATCGAAGTGGCATGGGTACCCAGATACTTCTGGTACCTCGAGAACTTCTGAGGAGAAGGAACTCTGAGAGCGGCACGAGAAGAAACCTACACAGCCTCCACTCCCCTTAGAGGAACTCGATACTACCAGTGGGATGGTCGAAGTATCTGGAGGTGGTAACGATGGAGGAGGCTAGGCCGCCTGCTTCACTGCCTGGACAAGGTCCAGGAACCATGGAGCATCCTTACTAAACGGAACTGTTTGCAAAGGGGCACGTCGAATGTTTCCTCAACTTCGGTGTAGAGTCAAGGAAAGGTAGAGCACGAGAGAATGTCAATTCCTGCCATTCCCTCTGCTCAGCTTCCCTAGGGAAGTGAGTGCCTTCAAGGTGACTACTACCCTGAACTGTCTGAGGATGGATAGTTTCCTTACCCTGTTCACAATGAACTGAAGACTGACGACAAGGTGAATGCAGGCAAGGCAAAGGCTGATGTGGAGCGCTAGAGTGTGCACCCTCATCAGCGCATAGAGGTAATGTGCAGTCTACCTGTGCTCGCCCAGCCTCTGTGCGCAAGCAAAATAGAGCTCACCTGAGCATGCGTAATCAACAACTCTAGCGCTCGCGAGTCCAGGTGGGAAGGATCGTCCAAGCGAAGAGTGCATAGTAGAGGTAGCGCATGCTCCCGCATCAGGCAGCAGAGTTCGCCTGCCCACCTCGATAGGTGGTTGGGTGCGCAACAGTACTCAAGACTGCCTGACTGAGGTTAGCGTGCTCCCCAACTAGCGCGTCATGGTGAGAAACTCTCCTGCTCTTCCTATCCTTCGAAAGGGAAAGGCAAGCTGCCTTCCTATCCTGCGAGGGAGAGGACGGACTGTGAGCTGTTCAACACTTGTGTGCAAGCTGAGAAGCAGGTTCTATCTCGTGAGAAGTAGAAGTTAAGGTCACAAGTTCCTGAAAACCTGGTCTTGGATGGCGGAGAACGCTGTGTGCGCGACGGACACGACGAGTAGGGAGAAGGATCCAAGCAATCTCTTAACTCTGTCATTGTCCAGCTCCAAAAAGCTATGCTACGATGAACTGGAGCAGGGCATGGATGAATCTAAAGCCCTTCGGTGGAATCTCCAAGTTGGGGAGACCACTCAGGGAAGGGCTCCTCTACCGCGCACGGGAAGGGCGATCAACTCCTGTTGCCACTGGCGGCAGCTCTCCCCGCAAGCAAGAAGATTGGTGACCAGTGGCTGGTGGAGGGTAACGCTCCCTCAGAAGAGGAAGTTGCCGAACACCTAGAGGCGCACCTTCGGACAGCTCACTCTACTTCCCCTCTGGCTGTGCGAACCCTGACAGAGGATCCAAATCTTGAATTGTCCTTAGGATGTAGCCTGAGATAGTCTCAGGGCTCACCATGGAGGAATTCCCTGACACATAACTCCGAAGAGTGCTTGTCAGCAACTGCTCCCGCCCATCCAATGAAGCAGAACGAACGATGGGGCGAGCAGAAGCAGAGGTCAAGACAGCCGGACAGATGAGAGACGCTTTCGGTCTACGATATATGGAGTCTCGAGAGGGAAGATGGTGATCAACCCCGGGTGAGGCTGTTCACTTCCACTGCGTGCCCAACCACAAGGACTCTAGAAAATGACAAATTCGAAGATAATTTGTATTTTTCCTAACCATACAAACCTTAGCTATTTACATTGGGTTTACCTTTTAGCGCAGCTGAAATGGCGAGCCATTAGAATTTAACGAGGGTGTATTACCCCCGCGCTAGTTAGCGGGGGGGTAGGGGAGTGGTAGCTAGCTACCCCTCCCCCCCCCCTCACACACAGGTGAATGCTCACTTTCACTTAGAGGTAGGACTTGTCTTGGGGGACAGGGCTGGCGGGCAAATATGTGTAAATAGCTAAGGTTTGTATGGTTAGGAAAAATACAAATTATCTTCGAATTAGTCATTTGTTCCGTAACCGAAATACAAACCACGCTATTTACATTGGGTGACTTACCCCTTAGGTAGGGTGGAAAGTCCCCAGCCATACTGGCTTTGGCCTTACCCGGGGACTCAGAATCCGAGTGAGTCGCACTCGAGAAAAGGAGTCCCTGCACCTCACAAGTTCCTTGCTCCGCAAGGAACCGTGCGGCCTACATAAGCTTGTGTGTGAAGGAAGAAGTGTGACCCGTCCTAGGCAGTTGACCTGGAGTTCCAGAACGAACTCTGGGTTAGGACGTTCCCAATACCACCTCGTCAGGGTATGGGGGATGCGACAGTATTGACTCAATACTCGGAACACAAGGAAGCATGGTTTACCTGCAGAGGTTCGAGGTCAGCTATGCAGAGACCAGGATGCTGCTTCCCCGTAGAGGGGATGATGAAGAAAGAAATAAGGGCCAGACATACTTCTTTCGTTCATGCAGACTAAAACCTGATAACAATGCCCTCAACCTTCTGCTACCTGTCTAAAAAGGAGCCTGAGGTTAGACCAGCTGTTGTGTAGCCACCACAGAGCGATAGAAAACGTATCGAAACTCCTGTAGGTCACGCCCTGCAGGAAGCGGGCTGCGAAGGTCATTAGACGCTTCCCGACTCCAGCTTGTAGCACCTGCGTCACAGAGTAGTATCACTTGATGGCGAGGGATGTTGCGATGTATCCAACATCATGCTGTAGGGCGACGTGACGGGGGAGGGTCTGGAGACAGGTCGAGATGAAAGTCCTTGAGTCCGATCTGAAGAGGTATACTGGCGACTCTCCCCCGTGTCCTCCTTGTGCTCCCAAATCGGCTGCAACTGAGGACAAACTGCAGCTGTTCCCAAAGCTAACCTCTCGATTCCTTTACTGGCAAGAAAGAGAAGGTTTTGGGATATCAGATACAGAATGGAGACTCGAAATCTTGAAGGAATTGGACCGAAGGGCCGGGACCCCAAGATTCTGAGTCTAGCCAACAACTCAGGAGGGAACCTGAATGTTGCCTCCCCCTCTTCCTTAGAAAAGGGGGAGTCGTACGAGACCAAGAAGATTGCTTACACACTGGCCGCGGCCAGAGTGAGCAGGAGACCCAAGACAGAATACAATAAGAGGCCTGTCGTAAAGGGTCTTGAGAAGATCTCTTAAGGGACTAAAAAGTCCGAGCCATGCTCCAAGTTGGAGGTCTCACTCCGACAAAGGCAGGGACGATCGTAGCTTCGCATGAGCGAGGAAAGATCCAGCGGGCAGGAAAAAGTTATTCCTTTAAGCCTGAAGGTTAGGGAAAGGCTGAGCGACAGGCTTCATTGCCGAGAGCGGAAAGGAGTTTCCTCCCGCCGAAAGGCAATAAGACCGTTATTGCTGGAGAAGAGGCCTCAAGGGAAGAGGTATATCTCCCACGGCACCAACCACCGAAGACTCTTCACTTCGCCTGGAAGACCCCTGCGGATGACTATCGCAGATGACGCGACCTCCGTCCCGCGACTGTAGCGGGTTGTCTCTTCTTGAGGAGGAGGCGTAGTGTCTCCAGGCATGAAGCCGAAGCGATGCCCCGGTTCGTGAAAGATGTTGCAGTGTGGTTGTTTGAGTAGTCTGTGCCGTGGGAGAAGCTCTCCAGGGAGATCCGTCAGGGGAAGCAGAGGGTCCAGAAACCGTTCTGCGCATAGTCCCAGTGGAGCTCTCCCATTGAAAGGTTGACAGACAACCTGGTCTTGTTGAGACCCATTCTCCACAGACAAGAGGGAAGACGCAGGCGTCGAAGTTGTCCCACCATCACCGGAATGCATCTTGCCAGAGTCTCGGGGTCTGAGACTGGGGGGAAGAACAGCGGAAGCTTGAGGTTCCAAGCTGTCGCGATCAGGTCCCCCAGACCAGGACTTGCTGGTTACCCAAGGCCAAAGACCCCCAGGTACTCTCTCTCTACGAGGCTCTGCTCGGATAGTCGGAGAGAACATTCCTCTGCCTGGAATGAGAGAGCCGATGGTGGTATTGAGAGTATCTCAATCATCTCGGGATCTCTACTGCAAGATGTGGAGTTGTGAAAATGCGTCCCCTGCTGGTTGGAACACGCCAGAATCATGAAGTCGATGCGCATGGAGCGACTCGGCAGGAGCTGTAGGATCTGTAGGGGGCCAGACTACGGCCCCTAAGCCTGCCTGAATGATGGAGAGGTATCCTTCAGGTCCTGACCATAGGCCTGGACCGGAACATGCCCCCCCCACCCCCCCACCCCTTTTTTTTGACGAGTCCGAGAACAGCATCAAGAATGTGGGGAAAGGACGAGAATATCCACTCCCATCAAGAGGTTCCATAGTTCAACACCCATTGAAGGTCTAATAGTTCCGCTGGTCCCATAGGGGCCAGGAAGTCCGGTTAATCGTTGCCTGAAACCACCAGAACTTGAATCGGCCCACATGGAACTTATCCTGAGGCGACCGTTCGGAACTATAGACGGGTCAATGAGGAAAGGAGAACTAGGAAACGTTCCAAGGTAGGGCTGAAAGCTCTGCTTGACCGAGAACAGGTACTGCGACTCTCCTCAGCCTTGCCACAGTCAACTGAAGGGAAGGCTCGGAGGAGGTGGAAACAGAATCTGGCGTCCCCAGGTGGTCACCCATCCAAGTACCGACCAGAACCGACGTTACTTAACCTCGCTGGACGGACGAGAAGCGGGATTTCCAACGTGGTAAGGCCGTTGACTCAATATCATGGCCAGATACTCCAGATGTTGAGGTAGAAGAGAGAAGGCTCTTAGCAAAATACCATGAACCCACACTCATGGTAAGCATCCGGAAGCTTGTCCCGGCGCTGAAGAAGGTCGAACCCGAGCCTACCGGAGTTGACCAGCCCTCCAAAAAGCGAAGGAGGTGGAAGCCTGCACCTGAGCGGCCATGAGGAAAGCAGGGAGAGTTCTCAGGGGAAAAAAACCTGCGATGCCACGGCGGGATCGCCACACTGCATCATAAGCAGGAATACCTGCAGTCTAGGCTGAATTCCACGAGCTCCCTGGAAGATGGATGGAATGGGAACTGAAAGTACCCGTCCTTCCGATTCAGGGTTTAAGGAGTCCTGTCGCCTCGTTACCAGTCTGATCGATTCTGCTGTTCTACGCTGGACGAAGTTTGTTCGACAAACTTGATCAGGGCTGAGAGGTCGACTACGGAACTCCCGACTCAGATACTCCCTTACAAGAAAGGATCGACTGAAGAAGCCGGGGGTGAAGCCGTCGATGATCCCATGGAGGACCTTCTCCTAAGGTATGGATCATTCTGCCCAAACGGGCAACTCTTGCCGACCCTATGGCATAGAGGTTCAGAGACAATGAATTCGCTGACAGAGACGGCAGGCGCGATATCCTTGGCTGATCACAGAGATCGTGCGGGAATGGGCATCGGGAAGCTGTCATCCGGATGAGAAACCTTAAGCATCCTCCCAGCGAGATACCTGCAAGGGGGGGATGCCAATCCTAGAGTTCGTGAACTCTGCCGCTCCCTTTAGGACTATGCCCCCCCCCCCCCGGGGGAGCCTCCCGTGCCATCTGTTCCTGACAGGAGGAAACTGCAATTGGACACCTTGTCTCAGTTGTCGTAGCCGATAACTTAGGCTGACGTGGTTGAAAGAAAAAGGCGCTGGAGCCCTGCAGTCTGGAAGAAAGCACCTTGGAGGAGTGAAAACGGAAGTCGATTTCCTCCGCACAGCCGCTGTCTAAGTCCCTGTCCTTGGGCACAAACAAACTCTTCTCAAGGATGGAAGGGTGTCTGAGGTTGTCGACATCCACGGATGAGACACCCGAAAGGAAGCCCTCGGTCAGCGCGTCCAGATGGTCCAACATCGAGCTTGCCCGCAAGTTAGATACTTAACGACGAAACGCCAAGGTGCCTGAGCCCGAGAGGAGGAAAGTACCCATGATCTTCCTGTAGCTCCCTTGAACCAAACCTCGGGCCGTAACCGAGGAGGGAAAGGACCTGGTAAGCCCCCTACACGAGGTGGAGAAGAGGAAGGGGTAAGCAGTCACCCCTTGGCCAATGGAGAAATCTCGAACGGAAAGCCCCCGTCAAAAATCCTTCCAGGGAATGACGGGGAAGGGCTAACCCAGGTTCTGGAAAGAGGAGTGTTGCTCAGACCTCCCTGAAGATTCTTCCTATTCTTGCAAGTGCCATGCTCTGTGTTTACGGGGTGAGGCCGTGTTCTGGAAATACGCTCCAGAAGAACTCGCCAGGGCTGGTCATGCTGCGAAAACCCCAATGGGAATCGTGGTCGCAATTGCCCTGGAGCTCGCGCGATGGTAAATCAATGATTTGCGCGTGGGCGAACGTGGAAACGCCCATGCGCGGTCATGCAGGAACGCAAACGAAGGTGAGCGAAGGAGCACAGAAGGAGGGCGAGCGTGGTAGGAAGGGCGAGAGCTGGTGGTCAGCGAGCGATAACCCATAGACGAGCAATGGACACTGCAAGAATTAAGCCGACGTTCGTGCGAAGAAACACTGTAGGTTCGTGCGACGGAACACCGTCGGTTCGCGTGACGGAACACCGTCATTTCGCGCGCAACGGAAACCATCCGTTCGCGCGATGGAATACCGTTGGTAACATTGGAGAGCATGTGCGCGGAAGCGCGGGCGAGTGGGCGCGAGGGTGGGCAGGTGAATGAGCGCGTGTCCGAGGCGGCGAACGCAAGCGCTGGCGCGATGGCGAGAAAACGCGCTGCCGCGTGGGTGAGGAAGACCGTTGGCGATGTGGATCAACAGGCGATCGGTGGTGAGCTGGTGAGCGCTGACGCGCAGGTGAGCGGTGGTGCGTTAACAAAACGCTAGCGAGCAGATAAAGAATCGCGCGGGTGCGTAAGCTGATGATCGCTGACGAGCAGAAGGCAACGCGTGGAAGCCTGCGCATAGAAGAGTTCTTGACCCAGACCTGAACCGAAGTTCTAGATCGCGAGGGCGAACGTGGGCGCACAGGGCGCGTAACAGGAACCAACAGGAACAGCAGAGATGATCATCATGAGAGCGCTGGCGAACAGGAGAGTGCTAGCGATCAGGAAGCGCTGAAGAGCAGGAGAGTGCCTGTGCGCTAACACTGAGCAGGAGCAGGAGCGAACACAGCAGAAGGGCGCGCAGGGGAACCCTGACACGCAAGGGAAGAACCCCCGTGGGAGGCAACCCTTTGCCCCAAAGGGATCGTTGTCCGTCGGGAGACAGATGTCCATCGGAAGACCGTTGCCTGTCTGCCGGGAGACTGATGTCCGTTGGAAGACCGTTGTCCGTCGGGAAGACCGTTGCCCGTCAGAAGACGAGATACGAGATCAGGCTGCTGTCCATCTGCACCAGGGCGGAAGATCAAGAAGAAGGAGTTGTAGGCTGCAAACGGAAATTCAAAAAGGCGCCTCTTAGCACCCTTATGGGGGGATGAGAGGCCCTTAGGACGAGGCGGACGGTGAGCCTTACGGCGAATGAGGCCA
Source organism: Palaemon carinicauda (assembly GCF_036898095.1). NCBI lineage: Eukaryota > Metazoa > Arthropoda > Malacostraca > Decapoda > Palaemonidae > Palaemon > Palaemon carinicauda. The sequence goes on along the minus strand of NC_090725.1, from coordinate 2,224,374 downwards.
ACAGCAACAGCAGCAGAAAAAACCTCCGAAGAGGAGTCTCTATGAGTGTACTCTCTCGCGAACGAAAGAGAAACACTTCGTAGAAGAGACTGGTCAGCCAGTGACCTAAAAGGAGCAATCCTCCGAAGAGGGGCTCCTGCAGTTGCCCAGCCCCTTGAGCGAAACTGCAGGTGACCGCTCAGCACTAAGAGCATAGTCGCACGAAAAAAAGGCAAGAGAAGAACCCCCCAAAAGGGGAAAAACTCAAGCCTGGACAGGAAAAAAAAACTTCCCTCGGAAGGAAAGTTACCCACCCAAGGAGGCAAGCCTCCTGAGAGTTCTAAAATGAACTGGAGAGTTGTCAATCGTCACGGGAGTACTTCCAGTAGAAGGAGACACGCCCCTGACGAAAATCCAAATTTCCGTTGCCATATTACAGAAATGAAGTAGATCGGTAACTGTAAAAAATAAAACAAAAATCATTAGTACACATTCATTCCCCCGGGAAGACTCCGAAGAGGAATCCCGAGGGAAAGGAATCAAGAATTACACAACAGGCACGTGCCCTCACAACCACTTACACTCACGGAAGGAGAGCTGTAACAAAACAGAATTATAACAATTATAATTATGAAACTATGTAATTATGTAATTAAAAAATGAATGAACACTATAGAAGGAACAAAAACCCCGAAAGGAATCGTTCTACAAGCTGTAAAATTAACAACTACAATTAGATTCATAAACTAATTAAGACAAAACGTACAGCGTAGCAACCCCCCCCCCCCCCACGCAGAAAGGAAGCTACGAGGGGCGTAGTAAAACGTAGTAAAAAGGGTGAACGACCTCGAGAGAGAGAGAGAGAGAAAGACCGAAGTCAAACTCGATCGCAACCCATAAAATTACGCCGTGGTGGCGTAACTGTCGAGGACTCCACGGAGATATCGTACACTACACACACAACTCTGAAAAGGAAACTTACTGATTTCTATACTCAAATATATACACAAACATGAAAACATGTTTACATATATATTGAGTAAAAGAAAAGTAAGCGATTAAGTAAAGACAAAACAAACAATGGCTGCCAAGAGAGGACCAAGACAGAGACGTCTGTCCCAGTTCGAGCCAAAAGTGAAAGTGAGCATTCACCTGTGTGTGAGGGGGGGGAGGGGCAGCTAGCTACCACTCCCCTACCCCCCCGCTAACTAGCGCGGGGGTGATACACCCTCGTTAAATTCTAATGGCTCGCCATTTCAGCTGCGCTAAAAGGTAAACCCAATGTAAATAGCGTGGTTTGTATTTCGGTTACGGAACAACTTTTTTTTACAGAGAGCCCACAAGCCCCAAGGAAGGCCACCATATCAGCAGGATGCGACTCATCCACGACAGTGGCCGGTACTACTTAACTATGGGAAGTAACGGAGGACCAGGAATGTAGGGTTGTCAAACGAGCACCACTCATATTTGACCTATCCCAAGAGGAAGATGTTTGAACAGTCAGAATGGCGAAATTGAGCCAATGGAGTTAGTAGGGGAGGTTTCTCCACTTTCGAGGATGAACCCAAAGGGAAAGAATCCCTTTTAGCCTTCTTCCATCATCTGCTAAACCTCATCTACTGGGAGGACAACCACGCAAGACACTCGTCGCATCAGTCTCCACCACCGATATGAAACAGCAGCACCGGTGCCCTTCAATTCCAGGTAAAATCCAAATGGTTACTGATCCCTATGGGCATAAACACCTGTAAAAGAAAGAAGTAAAGTTTTTAGCTTTTAGGCCAGTTTATTTCGTAGAAAAATTCTTATTTGATTTACAACGTGAAAGTATGACAACATCTATACTCCACCTTGCCAAAATAAAAAGTGACAGTTTGTTGCTATCGCTGGTGTGAGCAAGGAGGGACGGTCTACTAATACTCCGCTAACTATCTGAGGGTAATCACTCCTCGTAAAAAGCTTAACGGCTGGTTCCAGCTATCGCCAAAATATATCTCCACTGTAAAGAACGTAATGGTTTGTATATATTGTTGGAGCAAATATATATCAATGGTAAAAAGCAAAATTATTTGTATTAGGTGTTGGAAAAAGGAATTTTTTCTTACCTCAATATTAACATTGTAAAATGAAATATTACTTACCCTGGAAGTGCAGATGACATCTTTTAAATTAATGTTCATCCAGTTATCGCAAGACACGAGGTTGCCATTGTATGTCTCCCCATTTTTAAGTTCCACCAACATAGGGTGGTTTTGGGCTGTTTTCAGTAGAGATAATGGTAACTGCAAAATAAAAAGGTGATGAATATGCAAAATTTTATGTTTTCAAAGTCAAATCTCTCATTCAACTTATAGTGTTGTATAATGTACCTTATTACCAAGCACATTAAAGTGTACTTAAAGAAAAGTCATCAAAATATCACAATTTTTTTGGTAATTTATATTATTCCTAATTATACAAACCTAAGTCCTTTACTATAGAAGAATGGATAAAAGCAAAACCGGAAGACAGCAGTTAAAAATTAAAACGAAGTGTAACAACCGAGTGGTAATTACTAACTGGTTGCAAGGAGGTTGTCAGCTCACTGACAATTCACTTAGATCGAAGCCTGAGACTTACTCTGGGGCTGGTGATGGCAGACAATTTATGAGTAAAGACGCAGGTTTGTATAATAAGGAAAAATACAAAGTGACTTTAACAATATGACAAATTTTGGAATAATTTGTATTTTTCCTAACAATACGAACCTTGAGCTCTTTATTAGGAAACATACGTTAGGCAAAGCTGGAAGACTAGCCATAAGACTTTTAGCGAGGTGTAACTACCCCACTGCTACTTAGTAGGGGTAGGAGATAGTACCGACTACCCCGCTCACACACACCCAACTGTGTTCTCTAAAACCGGGTAACAGTGCCTTCAACCTTCTGCTACTTGTCCAATAAGGAGCTTGATGTATTATCCAGCTGTTGTGCAGCCACCACAGGACCGATAGAAAACGTATCGAGTCTCCTGTGGGTCACGTCTTGCAGGTAGTAGGATGTGAATGTAGTTTGTCGTTTCCACACCCCAACCTGAAGAACCTGCATCACTGAGAAGTTCCTCTTGAATGCCAGGGACGTAGCTACACCCCTAACATCATGAGCTCTGGGGTGACGAGAAGGAGGAGGGTCTGGATTCAGTGCATGATCTATGACCTTGCAAATCTATGCTGAGATTCTGTTCTTGGTGACCCTCCTCTTGGTCCTTCCTGTGCTAACGAAGAGTGCAGGCACACGAGGATGGGCTGCGGCTGTTCTCCTAAGGTACAGCCTCAAACTCCTCACTGGGCAGAATAAGAGATGATCAGGGTCATCTGTTACAGAACGAAGACTCGAAATCAGGAAAGAGTCGAATTGCAGATCCGCTACTCCCGGGTTCTGAGTCTTAGCAATAAACTCAGGGACGAAGCTGAACGTTACCTCTCCCCATCCCCTTGAATGGGCGATGTCGTATGAGAGACCATGAAGTTCACTGACTCGCTTGGCCGAAGCCAAAGCTAGCGTAATGGTTCATGGGGAGGTCTCTTAAGAGACCTAAGAACTCGAACCAAGTTCCAAGGGGGAGGTCTCACTTCAAAACTGAGAACAGGTAAGTTCATAACTCCGTATGAGCAAGGAAAGTTCTAGCGATGAAGAAATTTTTATTCTGTTCAGTCTAAAGGCGAGGCTTAAGGCTGGCGATAGCCTTTCACCGCCGAGACTGACAGGCGCATTTCTTCCCGCAAATATATGAGGAACTCCGCTATTACTGGAATAGTGGTATCAAGAGGAGAGATACCCCTTCCACAACACCAGCCCCAGAAGACCTTCCACTTTGCCTGGTACACTGCTGCTGATGACTTTCGCAGGTGTCCAGACATCCTGATTACAACTTGTTGCGAAAATTCTCTCTGAGAGAGGAGATGCTGGATAGTCTCCAGGCGTGAAGTCGTAGCGAAGCTACAGCTTTGTGGAATATGTTGGCATGTGGCTGTTTGAGTAGATCATGTCGTGGAGGGAGTTCTCTTGGAGGCTCTGTCAGGACTTTGTTGGCTACTGAATGATCCAAAGACCACTCGGTACTCACTACAGTATCTGATATGTTCTGCTCAAGTTGTCGGCGAGCACATTCCTCTTGCCCGGAATGAAGCGTGCCGATGGTGGTATCGAGTGTGTCTCGGCCCATCTCAGTATCTCCACTGCTAGATGGGATAGGGGCTGCGAAAAAGTACCTCCTTGCTTGTTGATGTAAGCCACTACGTGGTGTTGTCACTCATCACTACCACCAAGTGGCCCACCAGGAACTGTTAAGAGCTGTTGAAGGGCTAGAAAGACTGCCTTCATCTCTAGGAGATTTATGTGGAGGTACTCTTCTGACTCTGACCAGAGGCCTGAGGTCATGTGGTGCAGCACGTGGGCGCCCACCCTTTTTTTTGAAGCGTCCGAAAACAGCATCAAATTCGCGGGTAGGATGAGAAGATCCACTCCCTTTCGTAGATTCTCGTCTGCCACCCACCAGTTCCGCTGATCCTATGGGGATCCGGATGACAGGGGAATCGAGTCTGATTCCACCAGGACTTGAGTCGCCACTGGAGAGATCTCATCCTGAGGCGGCCATTGGGATCTAGACGGGCCAGTGATGAAAGGTAATCGAGGAGACATAACCACGTTTGGGCTGCAAGTTCTTCTCGTCTGAGAAAGGGTCTTGCGACCTTCCTCAGCCTTGTTATTCTGTCGTCTGATGGGAAGGCTTTGTGGAGATTGGTGTCTATTATCATGCCTAGGTATGCTAGTCTCTGCGTAGGAAGCTGGGAGGACTTCTCGAGATTTACCATGATCCCCAGATCTTGGCAAAGTCTCAGAAGTTTGTCTTGATGTCGAAGAAGGGTTGATACCGAGTCTGCTAGGATTAGCCAGTCGTCCAGATAACGAAGGAGACGGACGTCAATCCTGTGTGCCCAAGATGACACTAGGGCAAACACTTTGGTGAAAACTTGAGATGCTGTGGAAAGACCGAAGCACAGCACCTTGAACTGATATATCCTGTTGTCTAGGTTGAATCTCAAGTACTTCCTTGAAACGGATGGACTGGGATCTGGAAGTACGCGTCCTTTAGGTCCGGTGTGCACATGAAGTCCTGTGGTCTTACCGCTAGTCTTACCGTGTCTGCAGTCTCCATGCTGAACGGAGTTAGTTTGACAAACTTGTTCAGGGCTGAGAGGTTGATGACTGGTCTCCAGCCTCCAGACGCCTTTCTTACAAGAAAGAGTCAACTAAAGAAGCCTGGGGATCCGTCTGGATTTCTGCCCGAAGAGCCAGCCCCTTTGCTGATCCCATGACAAAGGAGTCTATAAACACTGGATTTCTGATCAGGGGAGGGATAGATGTTATGAACGGGATGAGATATCCTAGACGAATCACAGAGATTGTCCAGGGTTCAGGCCCGAGTTGCTTCCACCTGTCCGAGCAACTTTGTAGGCATTCCCTACTGGTGAACAACCAGGGGGAGTGCCTATCCTAGCGTTTGCGGCCTTGGCTGCTCCCTCTAGGATATTATGCTCCCCTGGAGGAGTTAGTGCTTTTCCTGTCCTTGAAAGGGCTTCTTAGACACAGTGGTCTTCGCTGCTGTCTTGGTCGTCGTGGTCTTAGCTGGACGGGACTGCTGAGGAGCTGATGGCTTATAGGGCTTGGAAGTCAAAGCCCTATGGAGGAGGGAGTACTGATGAGACTTCCTACATCTCTCAGTGGCATGTTCCACATCCTTATGCTCGAATAGATGGGCTCCCTCTAAAGAGGAATATCTGAGCCTAGCGATCTCGGCATTAGGTACTTGTTGACGGAACCTCTCAGACACCGCGCCCAGACGTTTCAGGATGGTATTCGCCCACAAGTTCGAAACTAGGTGGGCGAGAAACTTGATCGTGCGAGTGCCTGAGAAATGGAAAGTCCCCATTGCTTTCCTGGTACGTTCCTTGGAGAAATCCTCATTCTGTACCAGGATTCCCAAGGTCCCTAACCAGATATCAAGCCATGAAGTAGCTTGCTTGGCGTACTTCGTGACCTTCCCCTGGTTAGAGAGATTCCCTTGTGAGCTCTTCCAGAGAGTGGTGGAGAGGAAGAGCTGGACAAGGCTCCTCCAGAATCTCGAAATACCTCCTTTGTTGGACATGAGGAGGTAGGAGAAGCTCAATGGTAGAGCTGGAACGATGGGACGAGGTATATTCGGTGAGCTGTAGGGTGATCTTAGCCCTGGCACCCTTCAGCCCTTGGGACCAGGGCAGGGCTGCACTGGTCTTTGAAGGTTTCTGGGTGCCAAAGACACGGTCTAAGACCGTGTCCTTGCCCTCCCGTGAGGGTATCTCTGGGTCGGTAAACCCATTGAGAACCCTTATAAGAATCAGAATCTGCCAGAATGCATGTTCTGACTCTTTTTTTTCTCTTCTTCCGACATTGGACTTGCAGCGGTCTCCATCTTCCATCCCCCATAGCTCTTCCCGGGGTGGGTCGCGGACATCCCTAGAGTGACTGGCTGTCTCCGTAGACTTGGTAGTCCTAGAAGAGGACTTTAGCAGTGTCTTGGAGTCTTTGGGCTCCTTCCAAGGAAGGCCGAGATGTCGTGTCCCTCCTGATTTCCATAGGTGGTAGGGAACTCTCCGCATGAGGGGAGGCTTCCTCTGATGGTGGAAGGGAGGAGGTCCTTTCCTCCTCGACTCCCTTGGGAAAGGTGAGGTGGGAGGGTATCCCTAAGAAGATGCAGGAGCTAGCCTTGATGGTCTAACCAGAGTTAGCTTTACCCTCGAGGAAGTGACTGCGTCAGAGACTCCTCTTTTCCTCTTCAGGGGGGAGGAAGAAGTCATGGTTCTTTGCCGAGAGTCTGGAGCTGTAGGCTGCTCCGAAGAGCGGCCAGACAGAGCGGGATTGAAGGCCTGTACTACTGCTCAGACTATAGCACTGAACCATGGCTGTTGACTGACTGATACACCGTCAGACAGATCCCCTGAAGGGAAAGGGACCGAAGGTTCCCTACGAGGAGTCTCTACTGTAGGTGGGTCCGCCTTAAAGGAAGGCAGTTTTGGGATCCTGAACCCTTCTGCAGAGGCCTATTCCCCTTTCCCCGGTAGACACACTGCAAGGCATTTGCGGGGAGGGGAATGATACGATGGTGACCTGTCCGTGTGTTTCTGCTTATTGCGCTAATGTGCCGGTAAGCACTGACACACGCACAGGAGAGTGCTAGCGCGTGCAGGCGAGTGTTGATGCGTGCGTGACCTAGCACGTGCGCGCGGGTGAGATCTGGCACGTAAGAGAGAGTTGGCGAGAGTGCGCAGGCGAGCGTGTAGGCGAGATCTGGCACACAGGAGCGCGCTGGCACGTAGAAGAGAGTTGGCCCATGCACACGGGCGAGTAAGGCGTGTAGGAGAGTGTTGGCGCCCGGGAGATCCCTGGCGCGCAGGTTGTAGCTGACGTCTAGGAGAGCGTTGACGAGCAGGAGACCGAGGTTGCGCGTGTGCAGTTTTGATGGGCTCTGTTGCGCCGGTGATCGTTGGCATGCTGGTAGGCAGTGAGGACGAGCAGGTGAAGTCGCGCGCCGAAGCGTTGTAGAGCGCTGACGAGCAGGCTGGCGCTGATGAGATGTTGGTGAGTGCCAGTGCACTGCAGGGAGCTGGCGATCTGAAGAGTGTTGGAGCCCAGCTGCGCACTTAGGTATGGCCTCAGGAGGCTGTACCGGGAACAGGAACGGCGATGGTGGGTCGGCAGGTCGGATGGCAGGTAGCACAGGAACAGGGATGTGCCCTTTGGAAGGGCGAACATCCACAGATGGAGATCGCGAACGATCCACAGATGGAGATCGCGAACGATCCACAGAAGGGTCCAGGACCGAAGTCGAAGGACTAATAGCAGCGTCGTCGGGTAAAGGTCCAGGAACGGGCGAAGGTTGAGGACCAAGAGATGACCGAAGTGGAGACTCCTCTGCGGGTGACGGCTGCGATGATGAAGCAGAAGTACCAAAGAGGCGCCTTTTCACTAATGGTGAAGGGCGACCTCTAAGGCGAAGCGGCGGGCGAGCTCTGCAATGGAGACGCTCTCTAGGGGCCGTTGGATCAGCAAGCTGGCCATGAGCAGCAGCAGTCCTCCGAAGAGGAGTCTCTATGAGTGAACTCCCGCGAGGGGGAGTAACACTCGCAAGAGAGACAGACATAGGACTAAGTTTCCCTCTCGAAGGACAATCAGGACCGAGGGATACGAAGTCGGCAGCAACAGCTGGAGAGTCTGGAGGGGCAGGGGAGTCGGCAGAGACCACAGAAGACACCTCTGACACGCGACGTCGACGAGAGCCAGAGGATCTACCTCCGAAGTCGATGATGATGCACACTTGCACCCCAGAGGATGAGCTGCAGCAAGGAGTCCTTGGAGGACGGGCCCGGAAGCCCCAAGGACGACCAAACCTGTAATGCAGAAGACATTGACTAGGCCTCACCCGGGGGGAGAGGTGGGGCAGCTTCGCTAAGGAAATCAACACCATCTCAAAAGCACTGAGGTTGGCCCAAATTAAATGGGTCTATGCTACTACTCGATGGTCTCTCGAAAGAGACCAAATGAGTAGGAGCTTCGGAGGAATGTTGGGAGACGGAAGAAGAAGTCTTGGGTTTTCTCCCTTCGAAGGAACAAAATATCCCGCTTAGACTTCTTCTTCCGCCGTCGCCAAAACCTTCCCTACTGGGAGGCAGACCACTCTCGACACTCACTACACTTGTTGAAATCACACCGTTGGCCTCTGCAAGCTGGACATAGGGTGTGCCGGTCAGTCTCCACCGCCGACATATAGCATCCGCAGGGACGACCAACGAGTCAAAGGCAGGTGCGCATGATTGCAGAAATCAACACACAATAACACAAAGTAAAAGCAAAAAAAAGAGAATTAATGCCAGTCCAAATAGTGGCGAAGGATGAGGAACGGCAACATCCGTACACTATCCGAGCCAAAAGCAAAGTGAGCTAAATCACCAGTGTGAGTGGAAGCGGTAGCAAGCTACGCCCCCTAACCCCGCTAACTAGCAGTGTGGGTAGTTAACCCTCGCTAAATTTTAGTGGCTCGTCATTTCAGCTACGCCGAAAGTGTGATACCCCAAATAAATAGCGTAGGTTTGTATTCCAGTTACGGAACAAATCTTGGTTAATTTTTCAACTGCAAGAAATAGACTTGGGAAATAGGTAATATTTTCATAGAATCCCACCCAGCGCTTTTGTTGTTATTAATATTTTTTTCAGTTAAAACAAGTGAAAAAAAAACCCATTCTTACCAATACATTATCGGCACAAATAAGTAACGAGACAAAAAAAAAAATAAACTCGCTTACAGTAAATAAAGATTTATCTTCATAGTGACACAGAGTAGCTCCTGTTACTTGATAAGTTCATTCCTATTCTATTGTCCTCCACCCCTTTGCACACTGATAATTTTCACCCAATTGTGCAGTAGCTCCACCCACTGATTTTGGTTCTCCAATGGAAACAATGTAGTTTCTCTTAATATATTACTATTAGTATTAGATTTTGGCAGGATTTTGACTTGACGATGTGGTTATCCTTGATCTTACTGTATGTGCATAAAAAAAAAATTGTCTTTTTTCTCTCGTTTTGCTTGATCTGTAATACAAATTGGCCAATCAGAATCAAGATACATTATAATCACACCATTTGATTGGTCCCCAGTAGCCCGCTCATTTTCAAATTATAAAGCCTTCCTTGCCTTGGCCTAGGGTGACCGCTTGGCGCTTGACTGGGTCTTTAGTTCAGTTATGGTGACCTTTTGTAAAAGTTGCGAATTTACCCCACACAAAGCTAAAAGACTGTTTTCAACAAATAACGAAGAAACTTTAACATTTTTACGTAATCACGGTGTGCTTCCTTCAGAAATAACTTGCCCTAAGTGTTAGAAAACATGTTCATTGCGGCCTGAAAGTCCTTATTGGCAGTCATGGTAAAGTTAGAAAACCGAAGTAAAAAATTTATCCAGTGTACATTCTCTATGAGTGATTATAGAATACTTTTTGGGTAAGTGTCATTTCAAACCGTGAAAGTTAATCATTTTCGTGAACCTGTGGTTACAGGAAAGTTTTACTCAGATGTTATTAGGAACCTAAATTTGGATCTTGAAAACAGTGTTAATTGGAGGAGCTATTGTTCTGAGGTAACTGAACATTTTGCTGATAAACAGCACCAATTGGAGGGCCAGACATTTTTGTTGAAATAGACAAGTCTAAGTTTAGCAAGTCAAAATACAGATGTGGTCGAGAAATTCCTGGTGTGTAGGTTTTAGATGGAATAGAGCGTGACTCCAAGAGGTTTTTTGCAGTGCCACTAATTGAAACTCCACATGGAGACAGTGCAACATTAATACCTCTTATTCAAAAGTATATACAGCCAGGTAGCATTATAGCCAGTGACGAATGGGGCGCATACAAGAAAAGTAGTGACCCGGGTACTGGCACTGGACTATAAATCATGACCCTCAAAATGTGGAAATCCATACCCAGAACATTAAACCGTTATGGAGGGGCATTGAGTCGTATGTTCTTAAGTCTAGTGTTAAGAGAGAGTACAGTACTATAAGCAACATATCTCTCGCTATATATTTTTTAAATCTATCCCTAACTACAAAGAGTTGCCGCAACAGTTCTTTCATGCTGCCGGAAAATTGTGAACACCATTTGGGCATACAACCCACACAGGACCGAGTGGCTATACCCCTAACCCAGGACCTAGTGGCCTTACCCCACAACCAGTACCTAGTGGCCTTACTGAACACGCAGGACCCAGTGGGGCATCTCAAACTGTCTAGCCAGTTTTTGCTCCCAATGTTGGGCATTCTGACTCTGACTCCAACTATTAACCCTTTTACCCCCAGGCTTTTTTGAAATTTCCAACCCTTAACCCTCAGGGGGTTATGTTTTTCCCAGCACATTTTGCAGTATATTTTTTTTAAATTGCTCTAAAAGCCTTAATTTTTGTCATAGAGAGGTCAGGTTGGTCTCATTCTCTTGGAAAATGCCTGAATTTTTTCAAAATATTATAAAATATATAAAAAAAATATTTCTTATAGCATTTTTTCGCAAGGACGTACCGGTAGGTCCATGGGGGTAAAGGGATGGCTTTTGTGAAACGTACTAGTACGTCCTTTGGGGGTAAAAGGGTTAAGGTATGTCATTATAGATTTACGACTCAGTGTAAACTAAGGATACAGCAAAATATGTACTGCTTGCCAGAACATAGGAGGTGATGTAATGTTTCATTGCGGGCGAAGTGAGCCACAGCTGAGCAAAGATCAGTATGCTCAATAAAAAACTGGGTTTGGAAGAAAATGGGCCCGTGATAGCTTTCATAAGTATTGTTCCTTCTCATATTTTTGCATGAAAAACCATTTATCTGTTATTTTTCTTGTTGTTTTTTTGGTTTCTGCCATTATAATCTTCCAAAATTTGTTACTTTTCATTACCCCACCTGGAGTTCCCAAAACTACTGTTGGGTAGTGGAAATAAGAAAACGGTATATTTGCGGAAGGTAACAACATCAGAAAACAAAGACTTAAAAAAAAAAAATACAAAAAAAAAAAAAGTTTTTCCATGCAAAAAGGGATGGGTGAGACTATCAAAATATTACAGGAAATATTACAAGAAAGTATTTTGCCAGTTGTTAGACATGTTTGTTCTGAATTGCTATATTACATATAGATCCCTTGGGGCGAGGGTTGTAAGACGTGTGTTTGTTTTGAGGATTAGTGAAAGACTGATCATCAAATATGCAAAGGAAAGACCTGTTCACTTTTGCAGGCCCCACAACTTGCAATGAAACCTTCACGGCTTACTGGCAGGCACTTTCCTGATTATTGTCCACCTACAGACAAAAAGAGATCTCAAAGAACTTGTGCACAGTGACGGAAGAACAACGAAAGAAGGGATAGCTCACATTGGAACAAGGACTGTGAAGCACGATTATGTAGATTGTGTAGCCCCTTGCTTTGGGGAATGACATATAAAAGAATAATAATGCAAAGATATATATTTTTCTTTCAGTATTATGTACCCTTTTGAAATAAAATAATAGTATTGATCATCTTTTTATTCCCTCATTTGATTAATATGATATTTTAATTATAAAATAAATTTTTGAATATACTTACCCGGTGAATATATAATAGCTGCTGCTCAGCGGCTCGACAGAAAACACACACAAAAACTCGCGAGCGATCGCTATGAAGGTTGCGGGTGTGCCCACCAGCGCCAACTGTCGGCCAGATACCACACATGCATGTAAACAAGCCTTCAATTCTTCTCGTCCCGCTGCGTCTCTATTGGGGAGGAAGGGAGGGCCTTTAATATGACAAATTCGAAGATAATTTGTATTTTTCCTAACCATACAAACCTTAGCTATTTACAAAGGGTATTACTTTTAGCGTAGCTGAAATGGCGAGCCATTAGAATTTAACGAGGGTGTATTACCCCCGCGCTAGTTAGCGGGGGGGTAGGGGAGTGGTAGCTAGCTACCCCTCCTCCCCCTCACACACAGGTGAATACTCACTTTCACTTAGAGGTAGGACTTGTCTTGGGGGACAGGGCTGGCGGGCAAATATGTGTAAATAGCTAAGGTTTGTATGGTTAGGAAAAATACAAATTATCTTCGAATTTGTCATTTGTTCCGTAACCGAAATACAAACCACGCTATTTACAAAGGGTGACTTATCCCTTAGGAAGGGTGGAAAGTCCCCAGCCATACTGGCTTTGGCTTTACCCGGGGACTCAGAATCCGAGTGAGTCGCACTCGAGAAAAGGAGTCCCTGCACCTCACAAGTTCCTTGCACCGCAAGGAACCATGTGGCCTACGTAAGCTTGTGTGTGAAGGAAGAAGTGTGACCCGTCTTAGGCAGTTGACCTGGAGTTCCAGAAGGAACTCTGGGTTAGGACGTTCCCAATACCACCTCGTCAGGGTATGGGGGACGCGACAGTATTGACTCAATACTCGGAACACAAGGAAGCATGGTTTACCTGCAGAGGTTCGAGGTCAGCTATGCAGAGACCAGGATGCTGCTTCCCCGTAGAGGGGATGATGAAGAAAGAAGTAAGGGCCAGACATACTTCTTTCGTTCATGCAGACTAAAACCTGATAACAATGCCCTCAACCTTCTGCTACCTGTCCAAAAAGGAGCCTGAGGTTAGACCAGCTGTTGTGTAGCCACCACAGAGCGATAGAAAACGTATCGAGACTCCTGTGGGTCACGCCCTGCAGGAAGCGGGCTGCGAAGGTCATCAGACGCTTCCAGACTCCAGCTTGTAGCACCTGCGTCACAGAGTAGTATTACTCGAAGGCGAGGGACGTTGCGATGTATCCAACATCGTGCTGTGGGGCGACGTGACGGGGGAGGGTCTGAAGACAGGTCGAGATGAATGTCCTTGAGTCCGGGCTGAAGAGGTATACTGGTGACTCTCCCCCCATGTCCTCCTTGTGTTCCCAAATCGGCTGCAACTGAGGCCAAACTGCAGCTGTTCCCAGCGCTAACCTCTCGATTCCTGTACTGGCAAGAAAGAGAAGGTCTTGGGACATCAGACACAGAATGGAGACTCAAAATCTTGAATGAATCGGACCGAAGGGTCGGGACCCTCAGATTCTGAGTCTAGCCCACAACTCAGGAGCGAGCCTGAATGTTGCCTTCCCCTCTTCCTTAGAAAGGGGGGGAGTAGTAAGAGACCAAGAAGATTGCTTACACACTGGCCGTGGCCAGAGTGAGCAGAAGACCCAAGGCGGAATACAATCCGAGGCCTGTCGTAAAAGGGTCTTGAGAAGATCTCTTAAAGGACTAAAAGTCCGAGCCATGCTCCAAGTTGGAGGTCTTCCTCCGACTAGGGCAGGGACGATCGTAGCTTCGCATGAGCGAGAATAGATCCAGCGGGCAGGAAAAAGTTATTCCTTTAAGCCTGAAGGTCAGGGAAAGGCTGAGCGACAGGCTTCATTGCCAAGAGCGGAAAGGAGTTTCCTCCCGCCGAAAGGCAATAAGACCGTTATTGCTGGAGAAGAGGCCTCACGGGAAGAGGTATATCTCCCACGGCACCAACCACCTTAGACTCTTCACTTTGCCTGGGAGACCCCTGTGGATGACTATCGCAGATGACGCGACCTCCGTACCGCGACTGTAGCGGGTTGTCTCTTCTAGAGGAGGAAGCGTAGTGTCTCCAGGCATGAAGCCGAAGCGACGCCCCGGTTCGGGAGAGATGTCGCAGTGTGGTTGCTTGAGTAGCCTGCGCCGTGGGAGAAGCTCTCCCGGGAGTTCCGTCAGGGGAAGCAGAGGGTCCAGAAACCGTTCTGCGCATAGTCCCAGTGGAGCTCTCCCATTGAAAGGTTGACAGACAACCTGGTTTTGTTGAGACCCATTGTCCGCAGACAAAAAGGAGGGAAGACGCAGGCGTCGAAGTTGTCCCACCATCACCGGAATGCATCTTGCCAGAGTCTCGGGGTCTGAGACTGGGGGGAAAACTAGCGGAAGCTTGAGGTTCCAAGCTGTCGCGATCAGGTCCCCCAGATCAGCACTTGCTGGTTACCCAAGGTCAAAGACCCCTAGGTACACTCTCTCTATGAGGCTCTGCTTGGATAGTCTGAGAGAAACATTCCCCTGCCTGGAATGAGAGAGCCGATGGTGGAATTGAGAGAATCTCAATCATCCCGGTATCTCTACTGCAAGATGTGAAGGTGTGAAAATGCGTCCCCTGCTGGTTAGCATGAAGTCGACACGCAACGGGGCGACTTGGCAGGAGCGGTAGGACTGAAGAGGGGCCAGACTAAGGCCCTTAAGCCTGCCTGAATGATGGAGAGGTATCCTTCAGGTCTTGACCATAGGCCTGGACCGGAACATGCCCCCCCCCCTTTCCTTTGACGAGTCCGAGAACCGCATCAAGAATGTGGGGAAAGGACGAGAATATCCACTACCATCAAGAGGCTCCATAGGTCAACACCCATTGCAGGTTTAATAGTTCCGCTGGTCCCATAGGGCCAGGGAGTCCGGTTAAACATTGCCTGAAGCCACCGGAACTTGGATCGCCCCACATGGAACTTATCCTGAGGCGACCGTTCGGACTATAAACGGGTCAATGAGGAAAGAAGAACTAGGAAACGTTCCAAGGTAGGGCTGAAAACTCTGCTTGACTGAGAACAGGTACTGCGACTCTCCTCAGTCTTGCCACAGTCAACCGAAAGGAAGGCTCGGAGGATGTGGTAACAGAATCTGGCGTCCCCAGGTGGTCACCCATCCAAGTGCCGACGTTGCTTAACCTCGCTGGACGGACGAGAAGCGGGGTTTCCAACGTGGTAAGGCGGTTGACTCAATATCATGGCCAGATACTCCAGATGTTGAGGCAGAGGAAGAGAAGGCTCCAAGCAAAATACCATGAGCCCACACTCATGGTCAGCATTCGGAAGCTTTTCCCGGCGCTGAAGAAGGTCGAAACCCGAGCCTACCGGAGTTGACCAGCCCTCCAAACAGCAGAGGAGGCGGAAGTCTGCACCTGAGCGGCCAAGAGGAAGGCAGGGAGAGTTCTCTGGGGAAACAAACCTGCTATGCCACGGCGGGATAGCCACACTGCATCATAAGCAGGAATACTTGCAGTTTAGGCTGAATTCGACGAGCACCCTGGAAGATGGATGGAATGGAAACTGAAAGTACCCGTCCTTCCGATCCAGGGTTAAAGGAGTCCTGTCGCCTCGTTACCAGTCTGATCGATTCTGCTGGTCTACGCTGGCCGAAGTTTGTTCGACAAACTTGATCAGGGCTGAGAGGTCGACTATGGACATCCCCTCTCAGATCCTTCCTTACAAGAAAGGATCGACTGAGGGGGCCGGGGGTGAAGCCGTCGATGATCCTAAGGAAGACCTTCGCCTAAGGTATGGATCATTCTGCCCAACCGGGCAACTCTGCTGATGCTATGGCATAGAGGTTCAGAGACACTGAATTCGCTGACAGAGACGGCAGGCGCGATATCCTTGGCTACTCACAGAGATTGTGCGGGAATGGGCATCGGGAAGCTGTCATTCGGATGAGTAACCTTAAGCATCCTCCCAGCGAAAAAACCTGCAATCCTAGAGTTCGTGAACTCCTTTTAGGACTATGCCCCCCCGGGGGAGTCTCCCGTGCCATCTGTTCCTGACAGGAGGAAACTGCAATTGGACACCTTGTCCCAGTTGTCGTAGCCGATAACTTAGGCCGACGTGGTTGAAAGAAAAGGGAGCTGGAGCCCTGCAGAGTCTGGAAGAAAGCGCCTTGGAGGAGTGAAACCGGAAGTCGATTTACTCCGCACAGCAGATGTTTAAGTCTCTGTCCTTGGGCAAAGACAAAACTCTTCTCAAGGATGGAAGGGTGTCTGAGGTCGTTGACCTCCACAGATGAGACACCCGAAGGAAGCCTTCAGTCAGTGCGTCCAGATGGTAAAACATCGAGCTTGTCCGCAAGTAGATACTTAACGACGAAAGGCCAAGGTGCCTGAGCTCGAGAGGAGGAAAGTACCCTTGATCTTCCTGTAGCTTCCTTGAACCAAACCTCGGGCCGTAACCGAGGAGGGAAAGAACCTGGTAAGCTCCCAGAGGAAGAGGTAAGCAGTCACCCCTTGTCCGATGGAGAAATCTTCAACGGAAAGCCCCCCCGCCAAAAATCCTTCCAGGGCGGGAGAAGGAGAGAGTACTCGTGCAGGAGGGGGGACCCTCGAGACCGACCTCTTGGGAACCAACTTCGCCCTGGGGGAAGTCACCACGAAGTCCACTCCTCTCTTTCTCTTCAGCGTAGGAGAGACAGCCGCTGGTTTGTTACCCTGGCCGGTGAGTGCTGGTTTCATAACCCTCATTAACGCCCGTGCCAGCGGATCAAACCATGTCTGCTGCTCCAAGGACACAGAGTCCGAAATCCTCGCTAAGGTGAAAGGGATCGGGCGATCCTTTGGAGAGGACACGACGGTTCCTGCCTGAAAAGAAGGTGGGAAGAATGCTGTACTGACCTGTCTTCGTCCTGCACTACCAACCTGTGCTTGGATGGAGGTGATCCCGAGTGCCGCCTAGGAGCACGCGTCCCTGCTGCTACCACCGGCTGTGGAATTCGCCGCGAACTATGGTCGCGCGAGGGCGAACGGTCGCGCAAAGGCGAATGGTCGCGCGGGCGCACAGGCGAGTGGTCGCGCGGGCGCGCAGGCGAGCGGTCGCGAGGGCGCGCAGGCGAGCGATCGCGCGGGCGCGCAGGCGAGCGATCGCGCGGGCGCGCCGGCGAGCGATCGCGCGGGCGCGCAGGCGAGCGATCGCGCGGGCGCGCAGGCGAGCGATCGCGCGGGCGCGCAGGGGAATGGGCGTGACGGCGAGGGATCGTGCTGCCGCGTAGGTGAAGAAGATCGCTGGCGGTAAGCGATGGCGAGCAGCATGTGTAGGTGAATGATCGCGTGATAGGGTGCGATGGTGATCAGCATCCGCAAGAGGGCGAGCGTTCAGGGTTGTGCGATGAGGAGCAGCATGCGTAAGCGGGCTATCGTGCAGGGTTGTGCGATGGCGAGCAGCATGCGCAGGTGAATGATCGCGTGAAAGGGTGCGATGGTGATCAGCATCTGCAGGAGGGCGATCGTTCAGGGTGGTGCGATGAGGAGCAGCATGCGTAAGCGGCCAATCGTTCAGGGTTGTGCGATGGCGAGCAGCATGCGCAGGTGAATGATCGCGTGAAAGGGTGCGATGGTGATCAGCATCTGCAGGAGGGCGATCGTTCAGGGTTGTGCGATGAGGAGCAGCATGCGTAAGCGGGCAATCGTTCAGGGTTGTGCGATGGCGAGCAGCATGCGCAGGTGAATGATCGCGTGAAAGGGTGCGATGGTGATCAGCATCTGCAGGAGGGCGATCGTTCAGGGTGGTGCGATGAGGAGCAGCATGCGTAAGCGGGCAATCGTTCAGGGTTGTGCGATGGCGAGCAGCATCTGCAGTTGAGGGTCGCGCGATGGCGGTCAGCATCTGCAGTTGAGGGTCGCGCGATGGCGGTCAGCATCTGCAGTTGAGGGTCGCGCGATGGCGGTCAGCATCTGCAGTTGAGGGTCGCGCGATGGCGGTCAGCATCTGCAGTTGAGGGTCGCGCGATGGCGGTCAGCATCTGCAGTTGAGGGTCGCGCGATGGCGGTCAGCATCTGCAGTTGAGGGTCGCGCGATGGCGGTCAGCATCTGCAGTTGAGGGTCGCGCGATGGCGATCAGCATCCGCAGTTGAGCTAGTAGCTGGCGAACCATGTTCCTTCAGAAGTGTTGGAGAACGTTGGCGTGCCAGCTGTAACACACGTGGGCGATCTGGAGATCGCTGGCGAGCTGATGATCGCTGACGAGCTGACGATCGCTGGCGAGCTGATGATCGCTGACGAGTTGATGATCGCTGACGAGCAGAAGGCTACGCGTGGAAGCCTGCGCAAAGAAGAAGAGTCCTTGACCCCGACCTGAACCGAAGTTCTAGATCGCGAGGGCGAACGTGGGCGCACAGGGCACGTAACAGGAACCACAGGGAAGATCATCTTGAAAGCGCTGACGAACAGGAGAGCGCTGACGAACAGAAGGGCGCGCAGGGAAACCCTGACACGCAAGGGAAGAACCCCCGTGGGGGCAACCCTTTGCCCCGAAGGGATCGTTGTCCGCCGGGAGACTGATGTCCGTCGGAAGACCGCTGTCCGTCGGGAAGACCGTTGTCCGTCGGGAAGACCGTTGCCCGTCGGAAGACGAGATTAGACTGCTGTCCATCTGCACCAAGACGGAAGATCGAGAAAAAGAAGTTGTAGGCTGCAAACGGAGATTCAAAAAGGCGCCTCAAGCACCCTTATAGGGAGATGAGAGGCCCTTACGACGAGGCGGACGGAGGGCCTTACGGCGAGGGAGGCCAACAGCAACAGCAACAGAAGAAACCTCCGAAGAGGAGTCTCTATGAGTGTACTCTCTCGCGAACGAAAGAGAAACACTTCGTGGAAGAGACTGGTCAGCCAGTGACCTAAGAGGGGCAATCCTCCGAAGAGGAGCTCCTGCAGTTGCCCAGCCCCTTGAGCGAAACTGCAGGTGCGACCGCTCAGCACCAAGAGCATAGTCGCACGAAAAAAAGGCAAGAGAAGAACCCCCCAAAAGAGGAAAAGCTCAAGCCTGGACAGGAAAAAACTTCCCTCGGAAGGAAAGTTATCCGCCCAAGGAGGCAAGCCTCCTGACTGTTCTAAAATGAACTGGAGAGCTGTCCGTCGACACGGGAGTACTACCAGTAGAAGGAGACACGCCCCTGACGACAATACAAGGGGGGAGGCAGCAACAGCCGAATCCCCAGGACTCAACCAGACAGCTCACACCGTTGCTATATTACAGAAACGAACTAGATCGGTAACTGTAAAAAAATAAAACAAATAATATTAGTACACATTCATTCCCCCGGGAAGGCTCCGAAGAGGAATCCCGAGGAAAAGGAACAAGAATTACACAACAGGCACGTGCCCTCACAACCACTTACACTCGCGGAAGGAGAGCTGTAACCAAAACAGAATTATAACAATTATAATTATGTAACTATGTAATTATGTAATTTAAAAATGAATGAACACTAAAGAAAAAACGAAAACCCCGAAAGGAATCGTTCTACAAGCTGAAAAATTAACAACTACAATTAGATTCATAAACTAATTGAGACAAAATGTACGGCGTAGCAACCCCACCCACACGGGAAGGAAGCTACAAGGGCGTAGTAAAACATAGTAAAAGGGTGAACGACCTCAAGAGAGAGAGAGAGAGAAAGACCGAAGTCAAACTCGATCGCAACCCATAAAATTAGGCCGTGGTGGCCTAACTGCCGAGGCCTCCACGTAGATATCGTACACTACACACACACATCTGAAAAGGAAACTTACTTATTTCTATACTCAAATATATATACAAACATGAAAACATGTTTACATATATATTGAGTAAAAGAAAAGTAAGCGATTAAGTAAAGACAAAACAGACAATGGCTGCCAAGCGAGGACCAAGACAGAGACGTCTGTCACAGTCCGAGCCAAAAGTGAAAGTGAGTATTCACCTGTGTGTGAGGGGGAGGAGGGGTAGCTAGCTACCACTCCCCTACCCCCCCGCTAACTAGCGCGGGGGTAATACACCCTCGTTAAATTCTAATGGCTCGCCATTTCAGCTACGCTAAAAGTAATACCCTTTGTAAATAGCGTGGTTTGTATTTCGGTTACGGAACAATTATATATTCACCGGGTAAGTATATTCAAAAATTTATTTTATAATTAAAATATCATTTTTAAATATTTAACTTAGCCGGTGAATATATAATAGCTGATTCACACCCAAGGCGGTGGGTAGGGACCAGAGTTAATTAAGTTTACAGCGTATATGCTTAGAGTTTTTGACAGTTATCAATATAACAAAACCCAAATATATAGGTACCTGGTAAGGAAGTTGACTTAGACGATTACTCTGCCTTGTAAGTCTGTCTTCCTCACGAAGCCCAGCGATCCTCTTAGGATGCTGAAGGACTCCCAGGAGCTGAAGTATGAAGGGTTGCAACCCATACCAACAGGACCTCATCAAACCCCTAATCTGGGCGCTCTCAAGAAATGACTTTGACCACCCGCCAAATCAACCAGGATGCGAAAGGCTTCTTAGCCTTCCGTACAACCCAAAAAAACAATATTAAAAAACATTTCAAGAGACAGATTAAAAAAGGATATTGGAATTAGGGAAGTGTAGTGGTAGAACCCTCACCCACTACTGCACTCACTGCAACGAATGGACCCAGTGTGTAGCAGTCCTCGTAAAGAGTCTGGACATATTTTAAGTAAAATGACGCGAACACTGACTTGCTTCTCCAAAAAGTCGCGTCCATGATACTTTGCAGAGATCTATTTTGCTTGAAGGCCACGGAGGTTGCTATAGCTCTAACTTCGTGCGTCTTAACCTTAAGCAAACATCGGTCTTTCTCATTCAAGTGGGAATGAGCTTCTCGTATTAAAAATCTGATAAAATATGACAAAGCATTCTTTGACATAGGCAATGATGGTTTCTTGACTGAGCACCATAATGCCTCAGATTTACCTCGTAATGACTTAGTACGATCTAAATAGAACTTAAGAGCTCTAACAGGACATAACACTCTTTCCAGTTCGTTGCCTACGATCTCTGATAAACAAGGAATATCAAAAGATTTAGGCCAAGGACGAGAAGGCAGTTCATTTTTGGCCAGGAAACCAAGTTGAAGAGAACAAGTGGCTTTTTCTGTAGAAAAGCCGATGTTCTTACTGAAGGCATGCAGTTCACTGACTCTTTTAGCCGAGGCCAAGCACACTAGGAAAAGTGTCTTGAGAGTGAGATCCTTCAGGGAGGCTGAATGTAGGCTAATGGCTCAAACCTGTCTGACATGAGGAACCTTAGGACCACGTCTAAGTTCCATCCAGGAGTTGCCAAACGACGTTCCTTAGAGGTTTCAAAAGACTTAAGGAGATCTTGTAGATCTTTATTGTTGGAAAGATCTAACCCTCTATGCCGAAAGACCGAAGCCAACATGCTCCTGTAGCCCTTGATCGTGGTAGCTGAAAGGGAGCGAACTTTTCTCAGGTGTAAGAGAAAATCAGCGATTTGGGCTACAGAGGTACTGGACGAGGACACAGATGCTGACTTGCACCAGTCTCGGAAGACTTCCCACTTCGATTGGTATACTCTAATGGTAGAAGCTCTCCTCGCTCTTGCAATCGCACTGGCTGCCTCCTTCGAAAAGCCTCGAGCTCTAGAGAGTCTTTCGATAGTCTGAAGGCAGTCAGACGAAGAGCGGGGAGGCTTTGGTGTACATTCTTTACGTGGGGCTGACGTAACAGATCTACCCTTAGAGGAAGACTCCTTGGAAAGTCTACCAGCCATCGAAGTACCTCGGTGAACCATTCTCTCGCGGGCCAGAGGGGAGCAACCAACGTCAACCTTGTCCCTTCGTGAGAGGCGAACTTCTGCAGTACCTTGTTGACAATCTTGAATGGTGGGAATGCATATAGGTCCAGATGATACCAATCTAGAAGAAATGCGTCTATGTGTATTGCTGCTGGGTCTGGGACTGGAGAGCAATAGATTGGAAGTCTCTTGGTCATCGAGGTTGCAAAGAGGTCTATGGTGGGTTGACCCCAAGTCGCCCAAAGACTCTTGCACACGTCCTTGTGGAGGGTCCATTCCGTAGGAATTACCTGACCCCTCCGACTGAGGCAGTCTGCTAAGACGTTCAAGTCGCCCTGGATAAACCTCGTTAACAGGGAGATGCCTCGATCTCTTGACCAAATGAGCAGGTCCCTTGCGATCTCGTATAGCGTCAGGGAGTGGGTGCCTCCTTGCTTGGAAATGTATGCCAAGGCTGTGGTATTGTCGGAGTTGATCTCTACCACTTTGTTTCGAAGGAGACTCTCGAATTTCATCAAGGCCAGGTGGACTGCCAAAAGCTCCTTGCCGTTGATGTGCATGCTCCTCTGACTTGAGGTCCACAGACCTGAGCATTCCCGACCGTCCAGGGTCACACCCCAACCCAAATCCGACGTGTCTGAGAATAGTACGTGGTTTGGGTTCTGAACTGCTAGGGAAAGTCCCTCTCTCAGACTGATATTGTCGTTCCACCAATTCAGGCATGCCTTTACTGGTTCGGAGACCGGGATTGAGACCGTCTCTAATGTCTTGTCCTTTTTCCAGTGAAAGGCTAGATGGAACTGGAGAGGTCGAAGGTGTAGCCTTCCTAGCGAGACAAACTGCTCCAGGGATGATAGAGTTCCTACTAGACTCATCCAATTCCTGACTGAGCACCGTTCTCTCTTCAACATCAGTAGGACTTTGATCAGGGCTTGCTCTATTCGGGTGGCAGACGGAAAAGCCCGAAAAACTGGACTGCGAATCTCCATCCCTAAATACAGTATAGTTTGGGATGGAATCAGCTGGGACTTTTCTAGGTTGACCAAAAGTCCCAATTCCTTGGTCAGATCCAATGTCCAATGAAGATCCTGCAGACAGCGATGACTGGACGAGGCTCTGAGAAGCCAGTCGTCCAAGTACAGGGAGGCTCGGATTCCCGATAAATGGAGGAATTTTGCTACATTCCTCATAAGCCTCGTAAACACGAGAGGAGCAGGACTTAGGCCAAAGCACAGGGCCCGAAACTGGTATACCACATTGTTGAAAACAAACCTCAGAAACGGTTGGGAATCTGGGTGTATGGGGATGTGGAAGTACGCGTCTCTTAGGTCGAGAGAGACCATCCAGTCTCCCTTTCTGACCGCTGCTAAGACTGATCTCGTGGTCTCCATGGTGAACTTTGTCTTCGTAACAAAGACGTTGAGTGCACTGACGTCTAGCACCGGTCTCCAACCTCCTGTCTTCTTCGGTACTAGGAAGAGACGGTTGTAAAACCCCGGTGATTGAAGGTCCGAGACTTTCACCACCGCTCCCTTCTCTAGCAATAGAGACACTTCTAGGTTCAGGGCTTGTCTCTTTGACTCCTCTCGGTACCTGGGAGAGAGGTCGATGGGGGAAATCGCTAGAGGAGGTTTGCATACAAATGGAATTTTGTACCCCTCTCTGAGCAACCTCACAGATTGTTGGTCTGCGCCCCTCTTCTCCCAGGCCTGCCAGAAGTTCTTCAATCTGGCTCCTACTGCTGTCTGAGGCTGCGGGCAGTCAGACTCTGCCACGTGAGGACTTGGTTCCTCTCTTTCCCTCGGCACGAGTACTTCCCCTGCTGGGAGCTCTGCCACGAAAGGGCGGAATAAATCTGGACGCCGGAGTGTCTATCCTAGGTCTAGCAGAAAAGGATGTAGAAGGAGTCCCTTTGCGAGCAGAGGACGCCACCAAGTCATGGGTGTCCTTCTGCACAAGTGAAGAAGCTATGTCCTTAACCAATTGTTGCGGGAACAAAAACTTTGATAAGGGAGCAAAGAGCAGTTCAGATCTCTGACAGGGAGTAACTCCTGCCGAAAGAAAAGAGCAAAGGGACTCTTGCTTCTTTAAGACTCCCGACGTAAAAGATGAGGAGAGCTCATTGGAACCATCGCGGATGGCTTTATCCATACAGGACATAATCAGTAAGGAGACATCTCTATCAGCCGATGAGATTTTCCTACTTAAGGCTCCCAAAGACCAGTCAAGGAAGTTGAAAACTTCAAAGGCTCTGTAAATGCCTTTCAGCAGATGGTCAAGGTCCGAGGAGGACCAACTAATCTTCGAGCGTCTCATGGCTAGGCGGCGGGGAGAGTCTACAAGGCTTGAGAAGTCACCCTGGGCAGAGGCAGGGACTCCCAAGCCGAGAACTTCTCCCGTGGCATACCAGACGCTCGATCTAGACGAGAGTTTCGACGGAGGGAAGGCAAATGCCGTCTTCCCCAAACTCCTCTTGGTTTCCAACCAGTCGCCTAAAAGCCGTAAAGCTCTCTTGGAAGAGCCAGAGAGCACAAGTTTTGTAAAGGCTGGCATGTTAGCAGGTAAGCCTAGAGCAAACTCAGACGGTGGCGAGCGAGGAGCAACAGCGACGAAGTGATCGGGAAACAACTCCTTAGAAATTAACATGACTTTCTTAAAGTCCATTGATGGAGGAACTGATCTAGGTTCGTCTACATCCGAAGGATGATCATCATGCTGAGGGTCAGCAACGTCCTCATCTGAAGGATCCTCATCTGACAACTGCTGAGTAACAAGCAAAGGGGTTGGCAATGCTTGACACGCAGAGTCCACACGCACTGGTGCATTAGTAGTAGTCCAGGACGCAACGTCATGTAACTGCTTAACAGTCTGTGAACTGTCAACAACAACAGGAGCGGGAGGACGCTCGACGTCAACTCGAGACTGTTTTGACTGCCAAGTCTGAGCAGTCAAAACAACTCTAGTGCGGTGGTTGACGCTCAGCGTCAAAACAAGTCAACTCCGATGGTTGGCGAACGTCCTGAACGTCAACAGGAGCATTAGGAAGTGGCCTAACGTCCAAATGCGGCTGAAAGTCAACACGTGACCGCATCGAGTGAGGCTCTACATAGCGTGACTGACGTGACTTAGCTACGCCAACGTCAACAGGACGAGCAAAGGTTCGTTTGGGCGGCTGAAGGCCAGGATCTCGATGAGATAAACGGTGAGGATCAACGTGAACCTTATCGGCAGAATAGTCTTCCATAAGGGAGGCGAGCTTAGTCTGCATGTCTTGCAGTATAACCCATTTAGGATCAACGGGAATGGGTGCGGTAAACGACGGGGTTAACGTCTGAGACGGCACAACCTTGCCTACAGCAAGACTCTCTAAGCCTGTGTAACGTTGATGTTTAGGCGGCGAGCAGTCATCCGATGACTGCAACGGGTCAGAACTGTCCCAATGACTGCATCCAGGACGCTGGACCTGTCCTGAAGGGACCGACTTTCGCTTAAGAGGCCTAGAAACCTTGCTCCACGGTTTTTTATGCGAAAAGCCTTCGGATGACGAGGAGAAAATGGGCTCTCTCGTCTTATGGTATGGGCGATCTTGGTGAGACACGCCTGATACCATAGAGGGAACGTCTGTTCGCTGATCAAGGCCTCTCGAACCCATAAGTCGTACGACATTACTTCTCCCCTGGGCTTGGGAGCTTGCAAGAGGTCTCGGACTAGGTGAACGACAGGCACGAACAGACGAACCCTCGGTCGCAACACTGTTCACAACACTTTGCGCACTAATCACTTTCCCACTATTTTCCGCTGTGGCACTCTGACACTTAAGCTCTTTAACGTCAGCCATGAGTTGATTACGATCAGTTGCTAACGCTTCAACGCTTTCACCCAAGGCATGAATGGCACGTAACATGTCTTGCATTGATGGTTCCTGAGTGCCAGAAGGGGGGTTAGGTACAACCACTACAGGGGAAGGATTAGGATCAGGGGCATGTGGAGAGGAAAAATCTACTGACCTAGAGGAACTCCTCCTTACCCTATCTCTCTCTAGCTTACGAGAATACTTGTCGTATTCGAGCCAATCGAATTCCGAAAGGCCCACGCATTCCTCACACCGATCTCCTAATTTACAGGTTTTACCCCGACAATTAGAACACACAGTATGTGGGTCGAGAGAGGCCTTTGGAAGACGCCTATTACATTCCCTAGCATTACACTTACGAAATCTAGGGGCTTGTGAAGCGTCAGCCATTTTGAATTAGTCAAAGAAAGTCCAAAAAACAATCCAAGTCATCAACAATTAAATCTGTCCAATAAAGAGTTCAAGAGTTTAAGTTGAGGAAAAACACCTGCACTGCGAAAGCTCAAACCAAAATGAAGTACTTCACCAAATATGTTGAGAAAACTCCAGGTTATACAGCGAGTATTGATACGTCTTGTCGTCAAGGTCGACAGAGAAGAATTGAAGGCTTGTTTACATGCATGTGTGGTATCTGGCCGACAGTTGGCGCTGGTGGGCACACCCGCAACCTTCATAGCGATCGCTCGCGAGTTTTTGTGAGTGTTTTCTGTCGAGCCGCTGAGCAGCAGCTATTATATATTCACCGGCTAAGTTAAATATTTAAAAATTCCTACATTTAACTCTTCATGCAAATTATAACCATAAAAGTTAATATTAACTTCACAAAAACCTCATTGGGGAAATGACTGCTAACTGCATAAAAAACGCGACGTTAGCAGTGAGATGGTCCCGGTGTGACGGTCTGAACGATCCCCCGGTCTCAGAATTCTCCTTGATAATCAGCGCATGCGCAAACCTTACCGTTTGCCAGTGCATACGAGGTTGATGTTTTATTTTCCTGTAATGTTAGTGTGCGCAGCTCAACATTACCGCTTGCCAGTACATACGAGGTTGATGTTTTATTTTCATGCGAGCGAAGCGAGCTAATGGCGGAAAAGAACCATTATACAATGTCAAGGAGAATTCTGAGACCGTCACACCAGGCAGACCATTTACAGTTTGAAAGGAGAGGGGAAAACTCGTGAGAGGGTGGTTTACGCTAATATTCCTAGTCAGAAATGGATAAAACAGAAGATAGCAAGCATGAAAAATATAGTTTACGGAGATAGCACCCAACCCTATTAGGTACATAGATAACGACTCGGCTAGTATTTCAGATTAATTGGGCGAGTTGGTAATTTTGTATTGTATTACAGGGTGAGATTTCGATTCCCCGTATGTTTTCCCCACCCAAAACCCCGAGTTCCCACTGGGGGTCCCCCATTATCGGAGGATATAGATGTATATATATTTCTGAAACTATTCATTTGCGACGGGAACAAGTGTCATTTTCGAAGGGAGCGTAATTTTTTTTATAAGAATAAGTAGCTGTTTTCCTAGGTCACATTGCCCTGTAATACACTACAATGAAACCAAAGGTTTACGGAGATAGCACCCAACCCTATTAGGTACATAGATAACGACACAGCTAGTATTTCAGGTTAGGTGGGGCGGGGAGTTTAGGTTAGGTGGTATCCTACGCACAAGGGAGATCCTGTTCGTTATACAAAGGCTCCAACTATAAAAATCAATTATCCAGACTAGGATAGTCTAGCTTGTTTACCTCACGACAACTGGGGTATATAGCGGAACTCTGCTTTTTCATGGGGTTGGAACTTAGCGAAGCATTATAGAAAGCTGTAACTTATGATAAGCCTACAACATTTCATTAGAATTTTATAGTTAGTAATAAACAGCAGAACATTCTCACCATTGCGAAGACCTAGAGAATATTCCGTTGTACGTCGAAGGTGGAATTAGTAAACCATGACAGACAGATTCAAGTTGAAACGTTTACCGCTCGGCAGACGTAAACTTTCAATGGCTCAGGAACTTCTTCTTCTATTGAGTTATATACATTGTTCATCATTTATTCTTAATATGTTTTATGTTCATTTGAGTTATATACATTGTTCATCATTTATTCTTAATATGTTTTATGTTCATTTGAGTTATATACATTGTTCATCATTTATTCTTAATATGTTTTATGTTCATTTGAGTTATATACATTGTTCGTCATTTATTCTTAATATGTTTTATGTTCATTTGAGTTATATACATTGTTCATCATTTATTCTAAATATGTTTTATGTTCATTTCAGATTGACCGTGGTCATTGTTCAATAATAAAGACATTTGAATAAATGGACCAAGCTCTTATCTAATTAGTAGAGAGTTATTCTTCGCCAACAGAAAGTTTTGATATCAATATAATAACATTAACTGAAACACAATAGCAATAGCTAAGATTTATAAGTGATGGAAAGAAAATAATACAAAAAAATGAGTATGAGGGATTTAATGATAAAAAGAGAAGGGGAATAGTGGTGCTGTACAAAGACAACAAGGAAATAGTTAATAGACATGGAAAATACTGACGATGAATAGAGATATATTAAATATGAAAGGGAGTATTCTTAAAAGAAGATTTAGACTTATTGTAGTATACATTATATAAATTGTGCGAGGACAAGGAAGTGAATGGAAGGAACGTGGAGGAAGAAAAGGCCGTGATTATAATGGGAAATTTTAAGGGCAATTTGAGATTCTTTGGATATCAGGCTTAAAATGAAAATAAAAAGAAAATACTAGAGTTAAAGAATAATAAAAAAAAAACTTATTACTATTGAATGGTGATGAAAAGTGTAAGTGAACGTATAGGCTAGGTCTACTTGGGAGAGAGGCAACCAAAAAGGGTGCTATATGACCTAGTAATAGTAAATAAAATAATACATGGAAACTTCAAATTAATGAAAATAGAAGAAAAAGAGAAAATAGACATATCAGACCACAATCTGGTCCAAGTAGAGGTCAGCATGAAAACGAGGATAGAAACTTACTAAAAAAAATGAGTTTGGGATGGTTACTTTACTTTTACTTTTAGGGGTTTATTTCTCGCCCTCTATCAGACACTAAGTCTGTTCAGGCGGGCCTTGATGTGTGAAAATAATTTCTTTCCAGTTTATATTTTGCTCTGTATCTTTTCAGTTATTCGCTAGCATTTGTATTCAGGCTTAATAGTTTTCTGATCACTATTATAACACTTTCCAAAGAGATAAGTCTTCAGGTTTTTCTTGAAAGCTGCCACATTTTTGTTATTCTTGACATCATGTGGAAGGTCGTTGAAGAGTCTCGGTGCAGCATAACTAAACGTTCTTCCTCCTATTGCATGATTCACACTAATTTCGAATAGTCTATATGGGTCATCAGCATGTCTTAACTCTTACAGCAGCGCTAGTAGCTTCAGGGTAGGGGACCAAGCAATCACAAAGATATTTAGGCTTATCACTTGTAAGTGCCTTGTAAGTCAACAAACAAATCTTAAATTCAATTCTAGCCTTAACAGGTAACCAATGTAGATCGATCAGTACAGGAGTTAGGAATATATATATCATAAAACAAACGAAGAACGTCTCAGAGAATAGGGAAGAGATAGAAAATATCATAGAAAGTAGAGATGTGGCAAGGTTAGAACGATTTGATGAGGCTGTAGAAAAGGCAGCAAAAAGGAAGCTGCAAGCAAAGTACAGACGGAAAATAGCTAGGGAAAGGGAAATAAAAAGATAGAACCGAGAATAAATAAAAAAAGTGAAAGTTAACAAATAAAAAACGATACCTGGCAAGGGAAGAAAAGGAAACAGTGTTCCAACTTTATAAACGCAAAAAGAGACAACACAAAACGCAATAAAGGAAGCGACGTGAAAAAATGAAAAAGACAAAAAATAAGAAGGCAAATGACGTAAGGAAGAATAAGAGTGATGTGACTTTAGTAATGACAAATCTAAAGTAGTTTTACAGAATTTCGCATGGAGTTGATTTCTCTGGACAGGAAAATCTTTTCTCCAGTGAAGGTTTGAGAACTACATCATATCAGTAATTTATCCTGGTTTATGTGTTTTAGTGTTGGCAATCTTATCCCCCAGAGTGAGATCTTTGTTGCATGTCGTAGAGGCATTTCCCAGAACAGTCTCCCACTCGTTCAAAACAATTTTTCCACACACACACACACACACATACATACATATATACATAATATATATATATATATATATATATATATATATATATATATATATATATATATATATATATATATATATACAGAGAGAGAGAGAGAGAGAGAGAGAGAGAGAGAGAGAGAGAGAGAGAGAGAGAGAGAGAGAGAGAGAATATATATATATATATATATATATATATATATATATATATATATATATATATATATATATATATATATATATACATGTATATATATATATATATATATATATATATATATATATATATATATTATACTATAGTCCCGTGTCTGGGAACCAAACATATACAGTAATATATATATATATATATATATATATATATATATATATATATATATATATATATATATATATTATGGCTGGCCAGCTATACAACCTTTCGAGTTCCAAATTCACCTGTTTGTTTTTACATTAAATCTGTTACACTTGGAAATATTAATACCCAAACTTTGAGACAGTTATACAACTCCCAGACAGCAATATATAAAACACTGAATATCCAAAGATCTCTTAAGTACACTCAAAACATAACTCGGTAATTATTCTTAAGAATTATTACATTCTATTTAAAACCACTTCTTACTAATGTAAACACTGGTGACTGGAATAATACACTCTTTACAAAAATAAGTACATTCTATATAAATTACAACACTTTGAAAAGAATTTACATAAAACAAATGAATCACTCGAAATATTAAGTCTGATCCAAACTTAGATAACGACAAAAATGTTACGATCTGAAAATATTAAATCTGCATAAAACCTTAGATTAAATCAAAAGAAATAATACTTATGAAAATTGTACAATAACTTTTTTCACTGGAAATAAAATTTTACACACTATTTAATTAGTCTTAACACTCAATGAATATAGTTAACCAGATAACAATTCAGATATCTTTCATGTTATTACAGGGCCAGTTATAAAAGTTCTAAGAGAAATTTCATAAATACTCAAGATGTTTACAAAAACATGTCACACCAAAACTTTAAAATTTCACTGAACACTATTAAAACAATACACTGGACTGAGAGAGAGAGAGAGAGAGAGAGAGAGAGAGAGAGAGAGAGAGAGAGAGAGAGAGAGAGAGAGAGAGAGAGGGGGAGATGGCTATGACCCAAGGCTGGAATTTTCTATCTGATCTATGTAACCCTAGGGCTGCCTTCATATGAAACTTAAGCTACTTCCATCATATTCCAGGTCCAAGCGAGATCTGGAAGCCTGGGGGGTTAGCTTAAGGGCGTCGTAGTTATCAACTAGATAAAAAATGTTAAGAGACGAACCCTGGGTTTCAGGCAACTCTGTCAGCTAGCTCTGCCCGCCCTTTGTCCTCGAAATAAAAAAAAAAGATAAAATCTATCACTAGGTTTTACGGGAATCTTCCAAAGCACATGGCATATAAGAATTGTATATTTTCTCTCAAACATGATGCAATACCTCATAAAAAATATAAAAGAACATTACATAAGCCCTTGTTCCTATCTCGCATGGTCACATAACACTCTCAAACAGGTTACGTAACACTTCGTAACAAAAATACGTGAAATAAAAAGTTAATTCTTAAAAATAACGTAAATTAACATATACTCACTTGAATGAAGAATACAATAAACTTATACTTACACGAGAGGAACTCATATATATATATATATATATATATATATATATATATATATATATATATATATATATAGCCTATATACATATATACTGTATATATATATATATATATATATATATATATATATATATATATATATAAATATATATATATATATATATATATATATATATATATATATATATATATATATAAATATATATATATATATATATATATATAGAGAGAGAGAGAGAGAGAGAGAGAGAGAGAGAGAGAGAGAGAGAGAGAGAGAGAGAGAGAGAGAGAGAGAGAGAGAGAGAGAGAATATGTGTGTTTGAAGATATTTGTTCAGAAATTTGTTCAGAATATAGTTTTCTAGCTACGTTGAAATATTTGACTGGTAATAATTTCGTGTTCAAGAATTCTGTCAGCTGCCAATATCACACCATCAAACAAACAACCTTACCTAATTAAACCAAGTTTCTATCATCACCTGGTCTAGTTCCCATAATACCAGTAGAATTAGACTCTTGGGAAAGGGCTCCTTACGTGAAAGTCAGTCAATTAGAATTTTAAATTTTCGAATTTCTCAAAAACATTAAATTTCATCTGTGCCCATTTATTCGTGATTTCTTTCATCCAAACAAATTTTAATCAGTTCGTTATCTCATTGTTGTCTGCCCATACTTATATCCTTTGCAATCATATCTATTTCCATGTTAGGTAATATATATATATATATATATATATATATATATATATATATATATATATATACATATATATATATATATATATATAAATATATATATATATATATATATATATATATATATATATAAATATATATAGATATGTATATATATATATATATATATATATATATATATATATATAAATATGTATATATATATATATATATATATATATATATATATATATATATATATATATATATACACGTATGTTTGGATGTTTGCTTGTGTGTCTGTAAATGAGAGAGAGAGAGAGAGAGAGGAGAGAGAGAGAGAGAGAGAGAGAGAGAGGAGAGAGAGAGAGAGAGAGAGAGAGAGAGAGCTTATGGTATACAGATTCTGGGAGAACAGTTTTGTATAACACCGGTATCGTAACGGTGTTTATCGTACCCTGGATCTAATTTTAACAGCGAGGGAAAGAGAGTTAGTTAATCAGCATCCCTCGCAAGATGAGGGTCGTCATAATCCCTTTGCTGGTGTTCTTTGTTGGTAAGTTCCTCTTTTTCTTGACAGTAAGGTGAATAATGATTGTCATTATCTATAATCAAAATGGTTATGCTATTCTGAGATAGTTTACTTTTACGGGTTTATTTCTCGCCCTCCATCAGACACTAAAGGTCTGTTCAGGCGGGCCTTGGTGTGTGAAAAAATAATTTCTTTCCAGTTAATATTTTGCTCTGTATCGTTATCAGTTATTTCGCTAGCATTTGTATTCAGGCTTAATAGTTTTCAGGTCACTATTATAACACTTTCTAAAGAGATGTCTTCAGGTTTTTCTTGAAGGCAGCCACATTTGTGCTATTCTTGACATCGAGTGGAAGGTCGTTAAAGAGTCTTGGTGCAGCATAACTGAACGTTCTTCCTCCTATTGCATGATTCACACTAATTTCGAATAGTCTATGTGGGTCATCAGCATGTCTAACTCTTACAGTTTATGTGAGTCAATACGTTATGATAATGACGAAAACTCCTCTGTAATTTCCGCCGTGAGTAATCATAGGTTTCAAGATTTTCATGTGGTTGACAACTGCACCTCAGAAATGCATCTTTTGACTTTTAATTATTAAGATTGATTGATTGATTTAAAGTTTTCAGGCATTAAATCAATCAATCAATCTTAATAATAAAAAGTCAAAAGATGCAATTGTTCAAGAAAATGAATGTCCTCTTAGATCAGTCTTTAGCTTAGGGGAATTTTTTTAAAACTTTTAAGAATAAATGAGTTTCTTAATGATTTCTCTTTTTTTTTTTTTATTTTTATTTTTTTTTTTTTTTTTTTGGAATTGTTCAGGAAAATTAATATCCTCTTAGACCATTCTTTAGCTTAGAGGCATATTTTTTAAACTTTTAGAATAAATAAGTTTCTTAATGTTTTTTCCTTTTTTTTTTTTTTGGGTTTTTAAATCGTCTGTCAGCAAAACTAGATTATGCAATTCTAGCCTACACCTTAATAAAAGTTTCTGTATCTTGGGATACTCGGTGGCTATAACAGTACTGTTTTTATATTTTTTTTTTTTTGCGGCTTCTGCTCTTGCTTCTCTTCCTCCTCCTGCTGCTCCACTTTTTTTCTTTTTTTTGATTTTGATTTTTTTTATTTTTTATTTTTTTATTTATTTATTTATTTTTTTGCTGCTGCTTCTGCTCCTGCGAGACCTCCTCTTGCTGCTGCTCCTTTTTTTTTTTTTATATTTTTTTTTTTTTTTTTTTTTTTTTTTTGCTGCTTCTCCTCCTGCTTCTCTTCCTCCTCTTGCTGCTGCTTCATTTCTATATACAGAACAAGTTAAAAAAGAGTTTTATATGAGAAAATCGTTCTTCTTCCAACAGCAGTTAATGGAGAGGGGGAACAATGCATCCCGAGGTACTTTGGTCACAGTTCCTTCGCCTGCGTCTGCAATGCCACTTACTGCGACACCTTCCTACGTCCCGGAGTGCCTGCAGAAGGGACGTTCCTCCTGTACACCTCCGATATGAACACCAATAGATTCCTTGAGACATCACATGACTTCACTGACGCAATCAAAAGTAAGCTAAAGTTATTTGGTACATCAACAGATTCCTTGAGACATCACATGACTTCACTGACGCAATCAAAAGTAAGCTAAAGTTATTTGGTACATCAACAGATTTCTTGAGACATCACATGACTTCACTGACATAATCAAAAGTAAGCTAAAGTTATTTGGTACATCAACAGATTTCTTGAGACATCACATGACTTCACTGACATAATCAAAAGTAAGCTAAAGTTATTAGGTACATCAATAGATTTCTTGAGACATCACATGACTTCACTGACATAATCAAAAGTAAGCTAAAGTTATTAGGTACATCAATAGATTTCTTGAGACATCACATGACTTCACTGACGTAATCAAAAGTAAGCTGAAGTTATTTGGTTTATTGTAGGTAGTAGGTTGGACAGGGCACCAGCACCTGTTGAGATACTACCGCTAGAGAGTTATTTGGTCCTTTGACTGGCCAGACAGTAATGCATTGGATCCTTCTCTTTGCTTACGGTTAAAGTGTGTTAAAGTATGACGATGTGGAATTTTCTTCTCAGGATGTCCGCGTCAAAACTATCTTTGAACCAGTGTAGGCGACTTAGTTGCAAAATACAGCTCCACAATCCTAGTCTTTTCTTCCTCTGAAAAGTAATCTTAGTGGTCCATCCTACTGTCAGACAAACCATGTAGGTCTGTTGTCTACCTCACCTGAAAATAAGGCAAAAATGATTTTTTTATAGAAAATATGAGATTTTATTTTTGTCCCTCTTTTTGTGGTCCACCTAGTATGTGTGTATATATATATATATATATATATATATATATATATATATATATATATATATA
This sequence comes from Palaemon carinicauda, assembly GCF_036898095.1. Taxonomy (NCBI): domain Eukaryota; kingdom Metazoa; phylum Arthropoda; class Malacostraca; order Decapoda; family Palaemonidae; genus Palaemon; species Palaemon carinicauda. The sequence goes on along the minus strand of NC_090725.1, from coordinate 2,189,118 downwards.
TATATATATATATATATATATATCTATATATATATATATATATATATATATATATATACTATATATATATATACATATATATATATATATATATATATATACACACACACACACATATATATATATATATATATATATATATATATATATATATATATATATATATATATATATATATATATAAGAAGAACAATGATAATCATGCAATCAAGTGTAATATTTATTAATTTTTATTTTGCAGATGGCACAGAAGAAGTCAATGAATTCAATCTAGATCCTGAGGTCACATACCAAAATGTGCTGGGATTCGGGGGTGCCTTCACTGATTCTGCAGCCAAGAACTGGCTGTCTTTAAGCCCCAGCACTAGAGACCATTTGCTCAGGTGATTAAAACACCTATTTATATTTTTGTATTCAAATAGATTTGTACACTATTGAGCTACTTATATGATTTTGGCTTAAAGTGTAAAGTAGTTACGGAAATAACACCACCAGAGATGGATATTGGCAGAAAGAAACCTACTGTACTAGCAAGACAGAAATAGTCAGAGTTAGTTTTGTGGTATCCATCTTGCTGCGAGCAAAGAACTTGTACCTCAGACCTCTCAACAGGGTTGCCAGGTTTTCCATATGAGATAAGTCCAACGTCCTATCAACTGCAGATTTAAAAGGCCAACCTAATAGTAGAAAAAGGCCGAAAATATATCATTTAAGGCTAACCAATTTCAAAAAGGCCAAATTTAGGTATCTATCATGAAAAAAGGACACATTTGGAGTTTTTGGCCAGAAAAAGGCCAACCTGGAACCCTGCCTTTCGAGTTTTGAATATAGTGAGACTTACGGGTTTTATACTGTTGGTTTTACACTGGGATCTATTCTGATATTTAGAAGTAGACTCTTGCCTGTTGGGTTTTTATAGCAATTACATTTCTATACTATGTTCTCATTTCTAGCATCTTCTCAGAAGATAATCTAGTCACGAATGCAAACTGAATTGGATTTCAAATTTGTTTTCCTTCTACATTGGATAAAATGTCCTATTGAGGCCTTCATTTTCTGTAGTCTGATTTCATTAAGACTCTTAAGTCACACGCTATATGGTGCTGATCTATTTAATACTTGAAGAGCTTCGAAAAAAATATCAAAATGATGTTCAAATTATACCGTACTCATTATACCGCTAGCAACTTAGGCACGCTACTTGATATATTAGAAAAATAATTTTTCTCACATCATGATCTCCATAAGTTTTTTTTTTGTAAAATATTTAAAAAAAAAGCTCCAATTAGAATATTATTCGGTGGATATTTGTAAAATGCAATAGCTACACGTGTTTCCCACTCTTTCCTTAGACCTATGGTGACTAAGAGAACTTTTTTTCAGGTCGTATTTCTCCAGCATAGGCATCGAATACAATATAGGTCGTGTAAAATGTTTTAAAAAGGCTCCAATTAGCATATTATTCGGTGGATATTTGGAAAATGCAATAGTTAGGCTACACGTGTTTCCCACTCTTTCCTTAGACCTATGGTGACTAAGAGAATTTTTTTTCAGATAGTATTTCTCCAGCATAGGCATCGAATACAATATAGGTCGTGTAAAATGTTTTAAAAAAGCTCCAATTAGAATATTATTCGGTGAATATTTGTAAAATGCAATAGTTACACGCGTTTCCCACTCTTTCCTTAGACCTATGGTGACTAAGAGAATTTTCTTTTCAGGTCGTATTTCTCCAGCATAGGCATCGAATACAATATAGGTCGTGTTAACATGGGAGGATGCGATTTCTCATGGAGGACGTATTCCTACGATGACGTTGAAGGGGATGTGGCATTAGAGCACTTTGCCCTTCAAGAGGAAGACACTGTATACAAGGTACGAGTTTTACTATACTCATTTTTTTTTTTTTTTTTTTTTTTTTTTTTGATGAGGCAGATTTGCAACGTCTAGCAGGGGTGCCCTTTTAACTCGGAAAAGTTTCCTAATAACTGATTGGTCTGAAATACTTTTGTCCGATTACCATCATTCTTGTTTTCAAATAATACCAAGCAATGTGAACCTAACCTAAATTTCTCCCTCAGATATAGGTTTTGTCAATAAATAATGTTAATGAATAAATATATTATAAAGGATTATGATAACAACAATCGCCAAAGTCAACAACAGGAGCTTGTTTTTGGATGCACTCTACATAAATTTGTAACTTTTCCCACATTTTAACACAAATAGCGATAAATTACACTAAACATAAGAAAAAACATTTTATTATAAACTTTCTTTGAATACAAGAATCTACTAAAAACGTGCAATTAATAAACTCGTTATTGGTAAAAATGCAAGGAGGTAAAAGGAGCATTCTACTGTCAAACACTGAAGCGGAGACTGGAGAAGGAGTGGTATTAGGATTGTAACTTGGCGGTGAAATTATGAATTCTTTTAATTGTGATTTTACGCTATTTATGCAACACTACAGTATCCTCAAACCGAAAATATTGCTATCAATGAAATCTAAATCTTTGCAAAAAAATAACAAACCTTTTCTATACAGACTTCCATTATAAGCCTCCACCTTGCTCGGAAGATAGAGGAAATTACTTCAAAACAATATTAATTGCAAACAATAGTAACTCCAGTGGATAGCTTACCAGCATCTAGCATCCGGTTCAGCACATAACGTCTCGACTGCTGTACCCCAAGAGAGGGAAGAAAGAAAGGGAAAATTGCCAAACATTTATACATTTCATTATAGACTTACATCACTACCGCTATCCAGACGCAATGCCACCTGTCCTGTAGGGGAGCTGGGTTCGCTGCACTACCTGTTGAGTGGCTAACACTGGTCCCAGCAAAAATGTATCCAGGGACCTGCAGGTATGTTCCCATAGGTAGTGGACTGAGAAGGTTGTCTGTTGTTTTCAGACTTCTGCCTTCATGACCTGCACTACGGACAGATTATGCTGGAAGGCTAAAGTTGAACCAATACTCCAGACTTCGTGTGCCCTCACTCTTGAGGGTTGAATGCCTTGCACCTCCAAGGAGTCATATGTACGTCTGATTGTTTTCCAAAGTCAGAAAGAAATGGTGCTTTAGGAGATCGGTCGCTTAACCTTGCCAAAGCTAAGAAACAGCCTCTGGTGTTGAAGTGTTTTGTTCTTTTGAGGTAGTATCTCAATGTCCTTACAGAACAAAGTAGCTGAGCGTCTTGATTGCTAGTTGCTTCTTTAAGGGAGGTGATGGAGGTTTCAAACCTAGGATCTGGTATCAGTTTTTGCGATGAACTGTGGGACAAAAGAAAATGAAATTTCTTTGCAACCTTCAGAATGACTGACAGCATACGAGATGCCATGTCATTCTACGACTATCTTCGCTGAGACTAACACAAGCAAGGTTATAGTTTCTAGAGTCAGATCCTGGTTTGACGTTTCTCGAAGAGGTTCATACATTGCTCCTTCTAGTGCACTGAGGACCTTCGTGACATCCCATTCAGGAGGTCAAGAATTTCCTAGGAGGGCAAGACTGTTTGAAGCTCCTCATCTATAAAGACAGCTCTCATGGGGTGGAGATGTCTAAAACTTTCAGTCTAAGAACTTGGTTCAGGGGTGAACAAGAGCACATTACAACCACAAGGGAGAGGTGTTTTTCCCTGTAAAGAAAGACAAGGAAATCAGAAATCAACAACCACCTGCAGAGAGGCTCTGACCAGAGAAATATCACATCCATGACACCAATAAAAAAAAAAATGGCCTACTTCCCTATGTAGAATGCTGCAGAGGATCTGTCCTTCGCAGTGATTCACCAAAAACCTTTCACTCGTAAGTTCGTTAGAGATGCTGTATAACCTCTATGCATGAAGTGATAGGGACTCCATCATGTTGTGAAATCTATGGACGTGGGGCTGACTGAGGAGGTTGGGTCAGATCTGTGAACCAATCAGTTTGTGTACACTTGGGAGCCACCAAGGTCATTCTAACATCCGGGGTCTCCAATGGTGTTGATGACCCTGCGAATGAGGCTGAATGGTGGAAAAGCATAAGCATCTAGGTTACTCCAGGAATGTTGGAACTCATGCTTCTTTTTCTGGAACTGGAGAAATGTACACTTGAAGCTTCTTGTC